>NW_024104591.1:0-531873 GCF_003945595.2 Pipra filicauda | reverse complement strand
GCTTGCGGTACCTGCGCCGCCCCGGGAACCCGAAGAAGCCGCGAAAGGCGTCGTAGAAGCTCATCCCGCTCCCGGGCCCTCCCGGTGCCCCAGGCCCCGGGGTCGCGCGGCCGCAAAGCGCCGCGGCCGCAAAGCGCCGCCGGGTGTCGTGAGGCGCTTTGCGGGGCTGGTCCCGTGTCTCCCCGGCCGGGCCCGGGGGCAGCGGGGGCTCCATCCTGCACCTCTGGCGTCCTGCGGCCCTGCGTTGTGCCCCCAGCTGAGCTCCGCCGGCCCAGCCCAATGCCCTCCTGCTGCCCCACTGGGACCCACAGCACGGGGAGCTCCGGCTTTGCCCCCCCCCCCCGAGCCCTCGGCCCCTTAACCATGCAGAGCTCAGCAGCCACTGCCGGGACACCCGGGCCTTCCTGCCACCCTCATGGTCCCACTGCCCTCCCCAGCGCCCGAGACTCCCCTCCGTGACAGCTGAGCCTGTCTCGAGCCCGACGTGGGGGCTGGGGTGGAGCCCCCAAGCTCCGAGAGGAGCAGTGGAAGGGAAAAAGTGGAAGGTGGGAATCTCGGGGAGAAGGACTCTGACATTGTCCCTACGCTGGGATCCTGCTGCTGCCCAGAGCTGCAGCCGGGGAAAAAAAATCCACAAAACGAGGGGACAAAAAAACCCCACAAACCAGCAAGACGGTGGGGAGAGGTAGGGGAAGCGTTGCCAACCCCGCCCATCCAGGGCCTCCCACCCCCTGCACCAAAAATAGGGAACCAGGCTGAAAGGTGGAAAAAATACACACATCACTTTGTGATCTTTATTCTCTTCAGTAAATCCCTGCTTGGGACTGCAGCTGAAGGGACCAGGTGGAACCGAAAAATACAAGATCTGGACTGCATAGAAAAAAAAAAAAAAAAAAAGAAAAAACCCAACCCAAAAGCAGAAGAGAATGAGATTAATTACCAAGCGTGCAAGGGGAGCAGGACCTGCACTCAGGGCCCGGGGGGGGGGTGGGTGGGTGGGGGGGGGGGTGGGGGGGGGGGGCGGCGCGCAGATGGGAGAATGTAACATCCGGGGGGGGGGGGTGGGGCTGGGGGGGGGGGCTTGTCAGACAGCAGTTGAGGGGGGAGGAAATGAGAGAACTAGAGGACGGCATGGGGTTTTTGTTTTTATATACAAGACACATTTATCCATTAAATTTAGAACACGGTACAAAAAAAACACTTCAACTAATTAATCTTACAATGCTGCTCATATCAATTACTGGTCTTATTCCTAATAATAAGGGGGTTTGCTGTAGGCGACTCGCAGCTTCCACTCCTTTGGATCTGAGAGGTTCTGGGGCAGCAGGAGGGGAGAGGGGACAGAAAGGAGTAAAAACCAAAAAAGGCCCCTACGGCAAACGGTTCAGATCTGAATGCAGAGAGAAAAAAAAAGGAAAAAAAAAAAAGAAAAAATACAAATTCTATATTACATACAACAGGAAAGTGGCTGAAGACAGACAACGCAGAGGCGCCTGCGGCCTGCCCTGCAGGGCCCTGCCGGGGTTGGGGGCCTGGGCGCTCCCCACCACAGGGCTCTCTCCTCCCTGGGATCCTTCGGCATCATCGGGGTAGCTGGGATTCTCTTCCGGAAGCAAAGTGGTGGTGGGGGGGGCCCGGCCTCAGTTGGCACCCCAGCTGTAGCTGTTGTAGGCGGATTTGTTGGCCTGGGATTTCTGGGGGATGGAGCTGCCTTGGCTGCGCTGCCCGGAGCCGCTCTGCAGGAAGGGGCAGAAGGAGAAGCGGGTGGTGAGTGTGGGGGGGAACCGGCCCCAGCCCACTCTGCAGGACGATGCCTCAGCCCTGCCAGGCACTGCGGCCACGGCGGCTCCTCGGCGTCCGCTGCTCCGCCTCCGCCCAGCCGAGCTCCCAGTGCTGGGGCACGGGGGCTGTCTTGTTTGTGCCCCGGCAGCCCCAGCACCCTCCCTCTGCTCCATGCCTTCCTCCAGGGCAGCAGCACACAGGGCCAGGGGCAGCAGGGAGCGGGGAAGGGTCAGCGCAGGAACGTGTGTGTCTGCACGTGGGTGTGTGTGTGTGCACGTACCGACTGAGGGCCTCTGTCCTCACCTTGTGCGGCCACGGGGGAGAAGGAAGAGGCTACTTGAGCCTGGGCAGCCTTAGGGGCAGGGGGAGACCCCAGGGCAAGTGCAATGCATTATCAGAGAGTTCATTACCTGATCTTCCTGCTGGCGTTGGCAGCACAGTATCATCTGCAAATATGGAAGCTGTTGCAGTACCAGGATATGTAAAATAAAGGGACAAACTATGACAGTAGAAATCCACGGTTAGACCTGAAAGCTCCGGCAGGGTCGTGGCTGTGGCAAGTGACCCCTTTGCTGCTTGGCCTGTGGGGCTCCCCTCTGAGGACGGGGGAGATCGGGACGCCCCGGGTGTGTCTGCGTGAGGGGGCACTACCTGGCCATTCCTAGTGCAGCCTGGCAGCATGGGGGGTTGTGCCAAGTACCCCCCCAGCAGAGCACACCCCGGGTGTGTCCTCACCTCATCCTCTCACCTCTCTGTGTGTATGTGCAGGTGTGAGTGTGCGTGTGTGTCACCGCGTGTGTCACTGCGTGCGTCCGCTGCAGGACATGGAGGGGGGGGAAGGGGCAGAGGCTGGAGGGGGAGGAAGAGCCCTAGGAGATACCCCAGCGAGGGGCTGGAGCGCCGGGGGCATCGCTCACCTGCCCGTCCTGCTGCAGGTGGTGGTGGAGGATCTGCGAGTGCGGCTGCTGATGCGGGGTCAGGATGTGCATGAAGGGGGTGGGGGGATACGCCGCCGCCGTCGCAGGGTTGATGGGTCCACCACTGCCCAGTGCCGAAGGCAGGTTGAAGGAGGCTGCCGGGGTTCCAGTGTGAAATCCCTGCTTCTCGAAGGATTGCTGAGGAGGGGATGCCAACAGTGGAGTAAGGGCTGGGAGCCAGGTTGGCAGCGTGCCCCTCCCCAGCTCTACACGTCGTGGGCCCAGAGTCAGTGTGCGATGCAGAGAATGGATAGAGTCTCTTCCTATGGCTCTTTCTGGGCTTAGAATTGCTCTAAACTGGGGAAGGTCAAGCATCTCCCTTCTCCCTGGCTGACCAATCCAAGGGGAAGAGACCTTTATTGCACAGGGAGGCTGTCTCAGAGCTCAGTTCCCCTCCGGAGCCACGCAGGGAGCACTCACAGACACTAACCTGAGTTTTGGAGTAGACAGAGCCCGAGATGTCCGGCACGCCTGTATTACTGGATGTCACGGATACACCTGCAGAGGAGGGAGAGGCAGGAGAGCGTTAGGCAGCAGCCACCGTTTCAGCAGGAGCTGCTGACAACCAGCAGCACCTGGTGGAGAGCTCTGGTGGCCAGGGGAGGTCTAAAGACAGATCCGCCTGGGGAGCAGGGTCCTGGCATGGCCATGAGCAAAGCGCCCATACAAATTTAAGTTCTTCTGCTCTGGACACGAGTCCAGAAAGCAAGCGAGGGGCTGGAAAAACACACAGAGAAACACACAGAAAACAGCAGCTCTGAGGAGAGCTGGGGAATGCAGCACAGAGACACGGAAACAAACCCCCAGCATGGAACACGGCAGCAAGAACAGCCTGAGAGCTCCTCATGTGTATAACAGGCAATTGCACGTAAAGGCAACTCGGCTGTGGGCTGGGATAGTTGGTGCAGTGACTGCCAACACAACCTGCACAGGGCTGTCTGTAAAACAGGGTGGCCCAGAGGAGAACTCAGTGACCATTTAAGGTGCAGAAAAAGGGCTGAAATCAAGGAGGTTTGAAGGGCTCAGCACAAGATGACCTGGTACAAAGCTGAAGGACCTTCACAAAGAGAAAACAGTATCTTGAAGGGCTCTAATGTAGTGAAAAGAAGGACAAGGGGAATTTAAAGGCTGGAAGAGGGACCCAAATGCACCCCTGTGTAAGTCAGCCGGAGGCCAACCAGTGAAACCAGTACCAAGACAGGCGGCAGGTTCACAACCTTCCTGCATCTTTGAATCAAGGATTGTGGTGGTTTGAAAAACCACCTTTTCTCTGAGGTAGTAATGGTTTGCCCCACTGATAATACTGGACCAATCGATAGTCCACGTGCGCCCTACGGAAATTACATGCCCACAGAAACGGAAGAGAAGGTGGTGAAGATAGTTTAGAAGGTAGGTAGCCATGATCTGATGCAGGAGGACGCAGGGGGCCAGTGAGCCCCTCTGGGGGCCAAGGGCCCCCAGCTGAGGCTACGGGAGACCCGGTATAGTGTCAAAGCTGGACCGGGTCCCGTAATCAAGAGCTGGAAGAGTTTCCTTACTGTCAGCAGCAGCAGAAGACATTGAAAAGCAGCAGCGGAGCAGTCCTGAACAGAGACAGCGATGGCTAAAAGCCAAAAAGATAGCCAGTAGCAGCGAGATAACGTGAAGCCGGCTGAAAGACGCAGAGATGTTCCTGCAGGAGGGAGAGCCGGCAACAAAACAGAGGAAAACTCAACAGAGCTGGTTTGGGGTAAGACTGTATTACTTTCCCAAAACCCAGAGACTTCCTGAAGAGGAGGGGTGGACTTCCAAACCCTTAGGGAGTCCCGAAATGCAGCAGCAGCGAGAGAGAGAGAGAAAGGAGCTAAAAAACCCGGAGTCGTCCTGAGAGCTGAGCCAGGACGGAATGCGGAGGAGGTGGCCGTGCCCTCTGCTGCTGCTGCTGCTTCTATCACGCTGGCGAGCCGAGAGAGAGCAGAAGAGCTTTGGTAAGACTGAACTGAAAGCTGCCTTCAATGTTCTAACCCAAGAGGAGTGAAGATCTACAAGGAAATCCCCCGAAGGCTCGGGCTCGGGGTTGGAATTTCCACAAAGTAAGAACAAAAATCCTGACTGCCATACTTAAATCTGCTGCCTCAGGAAAATGAAGGACACTAACCAGTGCCACAAAAAAATGAAATTAAGGAACTGTGGCCTGAGGAGTGACAGAAAGACTTTTCTCTTTTCTTCTTGGACTTTTATTGAAGAAAAGGAGAAATTTAATTTAATGTAATATATATGTGGGTGTAAATAAACCTTTGTAAATATTTTCCCCTTCCCCCAATAACGAATGGTTGTGTTTTGTCTGGAAACTCTCCACATGAGGTGAAAAAGATATCAAGTCCATACCATCACTAAACCCTCTCACAGGGGCAAACTGTGGGAGGGGGGCTTGAACTTAAAAATTAGATTCGTGGTAGTTTCAAACCACCACAAGGATACCTCCCTAGAAAGTGTCTGCCAAACTGGTGGGAAATGAATTCAAATCCAGAATAATTGCTGTTCTATTGATCACAGAGAGGCAGTTAAAAAAACCAACAAATCAAATAAAACCAAACAATTCAGCTTCTGACAGGGGTTCAAGGCCCCAGCCACTCAACTGTGGGGCACAGAGGAGGGCATGAAGTGCTCTGTATCTCCCAAAACCGCTCCAGATGTGGATGCAGAACAATCCTGGGCCTTTCCAGGGATAATTGAATGACATGAGAGTGGCACCCCAGGCATTCTCCTCCCTTACTGCCGGAAGACAGCAGTCCCCAGCACAGCCAGGGAGACTGGGAACAAGCCCTGCTACTGCGGAAGGTGCTCCAACAGGTCTCTTACCAGTGCTGTACCCATGAGAGCCGTAGCCACTGGGCTGTTGGAAAGGGGTCGCTGATGCGTTGACGCTGACATTCACACCATGCTGCTTGGAAGAGGTAGGAGCAACCTACAGAACAGAGAGGAGCAGAGTGAGGAGAGGCTTTGCTGTGCCACCCCCCTGCCCAAATCCCACACCTTGCCTCCAGGAAACTCACAGGGAACACGGCGGGCCCATACTGGAAGGTGCTTGGGAGCCCTGGTACCCCTGTGTAGTACGGCAGACTGGTGTAACTGTAGCCAGGAGGCAGCGCCGGGTTCAGGAACGTCTGCTGCGTGGTGTGATGGGTCTGGGTCTGGCTCTGCTGAGGCTGTGCCAGAGTTGTTGCAGGAGCAGGAGAAGAGGCATCACCTCGGCCAAATTTTGTTAAGTCACCTGAAATAGAGGAGGTGAGAGTGAAGAACACAAGTGCCAGATCCTGGCCTGTTCCAGCTCAGCCCAAAGCTGACCCAGCCTTTTGATAAACAGCTACTTGAATCAGTTCCCCCCCTCCTGCCACTGCAAAAGTCTGCTGCCCTCACAAGCCCTCAGACCTTTGCACACTGATAAGGCAAAGCTGTTAATTACTCCTTGGCCCTGAGAAGACTACCGGGGGGAAGGGAAGCCCACAGTAGCCCAGCTACTGTGCTGCACTGCCTGACGTCAGCCCACAATCCAGCACTGGATAAACCTGCTATTGGCTGCCTGTGCAGCAGAGCCTGGTGCTACAGCTCTCCTTCCTCCCTCTCTGTGCACCAGCAGCAGGACTGAACACAACCCAGTTCCCTGCCTGGGCTGTGGAGGGCTTGGCTGCAGGGCTGGGGGAAGCTCCCTGTGCTGCTCTTCATGAGCACCCGCTTGGTTCTTCTACGCAAAAACTCTCCAGTTCAGAGCTCACATGGGGCCACACTCCAAGCTTGGCATTTAAGCCTCAGCTGGGCAAAAGCACTTCCACACAAACTGGCTCCTGCTGAAGCCAGGGAGAATCAGTGCTGGAAAAATAGCAAACCTCAAAGTGCAACAATTCCTAAAGCATGTGAAAACTCAGCACAGTTACTGCCCACTGCAGGTTGGCAGTGCATAAACGCATCTACCAAGGTCAGTGAGCGGTCAGGCACCCGCTGAGTGCTTGGTTCAAGTTTGACAGGTCCCAAATGTCCCGCTGGTTTTCTTGATAAGACTGTCCCATAGATAAAAAACTTAATTTCTCCATATTTTGTGCTTCTTTGTATTTTCACTCGCAGTGCTTGAGTGCTGGCCTCACCACCACCTGGAAAGCGGTTCCCCAGCTGTACTCCTTGCTGAATCTTTCAGCCCTCCCTCACTCCCTTTCCAACTGCCACACTAACTCCTACCCGCCCACCTCTTCCCTGTAACAGGCCTTGACAAAACCAGATGTCCAAGGACAAGACAAGAATTTAGCTGCGAGACATGCTCCGAACCAAAGGCAGTGCAGGAGGCTGGCGCAGATGTAGCTCCAGCAGACAAAGGCACAGGACACCAGCAGCAGCAGCACAAACCCTGATGGAATGGGATTTAGAGCAGACTTTTTCCCTACCAGAGTACGGATTGCTGCTCAGGCTGCCATCTCTTCCAGTCAGCGGGGTGGTGGGCGTGGGGAATGGGATGCTGTAGTAATCCTGATGATTAAAAACAAATGGAGATATTTTATCAGCTCTGTCTAAAGGTGCAAAGCAGTATCTTTTGGGATAGAGGAATTTCTGTCCTGCAGCTGCAAGATATGTCAGGGTACCACAGTTCAACCAGCCACATCCAGGCTGATCATGACCTACAGCAGCCCCAGGTTTTTGTAGCATGCACCGTCCCCCTGATCTGGCTATTAGAAGAACCAGATAAGGTCTACTGGTATGCAGTCTTTAAACTGCCTGGACTTTCCCCTCTGCTTCAAAAGAAAATGGACACGTCCTATCACTAAGTAAAGCCCATTCTAAGAAGTATTTAGTCACTGCCTAAGTCAAGGATCAGAGGTGAATCTCTACAACAGCCCTGCTGCTGTAGTTCTCATGCTTCCTGGCCCCACAAGAGATACTGCTGATGAGTAACTCATGCACCCAAATTCCCACGTGTCAAGGAGCAACTGACTAACTCTGACGGCTGTCACAGAGAGGTGCAGCCATCCAGCACCCCATTTTTCCAGCTCTTTGGGACTACCCACAGCCTGACCTGTCTATAACCCCACAGCACTCAGAGCCAGCAGAAGTGGTGTGTCCCTGTCACTCTGCACTACTCACCAATGGGAATCTCGTCTGGAGCATTTGCAAGTCATCGTATCCGTACACCTGTGGCTAGAAAAAGAGCAGCAGATGGACTAGATAAAGACACTTATCTAATTTTAGATTAAACATTTAGATAAACATGAGATAAAGCCAAAAGCAGCTGGTCAGCAGCCCATGACCCCCCAGGTGCAGGCAGCCACTCCCTATGCAGGCTGATGCTGCTGGGGGTTCCTGTGAGCTGCTCAAAGGACAGTGCTCCAGACCACACAGCCCCTGAGCAGTTTTTCCTCAAAATCTGTCCTCAACTTCAGGAGAGGGCTGTGACACACCCCTAGACTTCGTGGGAGTCACCACCCTTGCCCTGACTGTGTTTGCCCTTTGTCACAGCATGTTTCTAACACAGCTCCATGCTCCCATGCACCATGCTCTGCCAAGGGCTGCTGCTCCCCAAAGGCTGGGGAGGCTGCTGAGAATAGGTACAGAGACTCTGCTCTGGGGTCACGAGGACAGACATTTACACCCACAGGCACGTGGATTTCATGGAAAGCAGGAGGTTCAAACCCCACCTGTCCAAGGCAGCCCCACCGAGCTATGTCAGTTTTTGGTCTCCCCACTATCCTGCATCCCTCCCTGCTGCAGAGGGAGCTGGGAGGGATCTGGTGGCATGACATTACCATAAAGCAATTGTTCTACTCACTGGATAGGCATGTAGCAACCCTGGAGCCATGATGTATGGATTAGGCAACAACGGTGGGACTCCAGGAGGGAGATTAGGAGGGGCTTTTCCTGACAAAGGAAGAGAAAGTCCCACAGTAAAGCAAACAGCAGAAACTCACTCTCTTAGCTCCTGTACAGCAGGACCCAGGAAAGTACCTGATGTTGTTGCGACAGAGCTTCGAGTGGAGGCCGTCACCGTGGAGTTGCTGCTGAGGCTGAGGCCCAGGCTGCTGACGCTGCTGAGGCTGGATGAAACACTGACCACCGGCGGCGCGGCCGACACCGTGCTGGAGGAGGTGGAGAAAGTGCTAGCAGAAGAATGGAGGCTCGCTTCACTCTCCACACTCGTGTGCTAGGGAAGGAAGGGAGGAGAGTCAGGGGACCAGGCAGGTGGAGCAGAGTGCACAGGTACCACAGGACACTGCCTACGCAAAACACACGCTGTGTCTGCACCTGGGTGTTCCTGCAGGGAACTGCTGCAGGCTACAAGGAAACCTGCTTTGCACCTGGCTTAAGTCCAAAGTCCTGACAGCAGCCGACCCCTAATGTTTTCAAGCCTCTCCTGTGGGCCGTGCCCCAACATCTCTCTGCTGGGGGGAGCAGGGCAAGACACCACATTTGTGGCAGGGAGATTTATTCTGCTGCAGAAGCCGATACCCAGGGACTCCATACTATGAGAGCTCCAGCAGCAGAGACATTTGGCAGCACTGCATCAGCTACCAGTTTGCTCTGATGTGGCTGCGACTCTGTAGCGCTTTCAAGGGCTGCTATAGGCCCAAAAGAGCCACTGCTCAGCCAGAGACAAGCAGGGGGTCAACAGCCTCAAGCCACAGGTGCACAGACAGTGTTCTGACATAACCCCCCGTCCTCTCTCCACACAGCACCCAAACTCCAGCAGGACAGCCAGCAGCCTGGCAGGTTCTGTCACAACCACAGCCCCAAGGTCAGGCACCCCAGAGAACCTGGCCAAGCCAAGTGGGAACGGGGCACAGAGCACGAGACCACACTCAGACTCACCAGGAGAGTTGAAGTTGATGTTCGCCCAGAGGATGTGGATGAGGACAGACTGTTCTGCTGGGTGGGCAACGCACTGCGGGAGGAGAAATAAAAGGTTGTCAAACCAAGGTGAGAGAGTCACTATTAGAGGCACTATCCCATTCCCCATCTACTCAGATGGGATGGGTCATCTCAGTCTTCCTCACTGCACGAGACGGTCTCTGATGTCTAGTATGGATTTCTGCTTCTAGTTATGCTTCTCCAGAAATCCACCCCCGACGCTCCTCACCTGCTGAGCTGGGCAGTGGTTGTACTGGGGAGCTCCTCGCTGTGGCTCAGGCTGCTCAGAGCTGTCGAGTGTTGGCTGGCTGTTGTCAGCAAGGACGACGCAGACACCCCATCACTGAGAGGTGTGATACTGGGAGCAGAGGGGGAATCGGATTTCACTGCGGGGCCTGTAGCACCTGAAAAGAAAAGCTTTGGGTTAGGGGCAGCTACTGGCAACTTCCAGAGGGACCAGCAAATGCTCAGCCAAAGGAGTCAGGAGATCTGGGGATTCCCTCACTGCTGCCAACCAGTTACACACTTGTGATTGTGTTCTATGTCTCATTTTACACTGCCATTGGCTCTACAAAGAGCTTCAAGACCTACAGATGTCTTCTACAAAAAAAGCAGAATAAATTATTGTCATTGGTGACTCATCAAGGATCTCATGGATCCATCAACAGAAAGCTCAATGTTCCAAGGCAAGCAAATAATCTAAATGGCAGCAATTAGTCCAGCAGGGAAAGGACCTGCTATTAGCACAGATAAAGCTTCTCATCTGAAGCAGAGAACATGAGCAGCACAAGAGACACAGGTCACCTGCTGTGCTGGCAGACACTTACCTTCAACGGCCTGTGTGGTTTGTAACGGCGTGGGCTGTACAGAACTGAAACCATTCTGAGAAAGAAGAGAAAAAAGGAGTACTGGGCATCACAGCTGTGCATTTCCAGAGGCAGAGCTCGTGTCAGCTCCCTCCCACACTCCCTCCTCAGTTAAGAAAAGGTCCTGCTACCAACACATGTCACCAGACTGTGCTGGGGTCAGTTCCAAGGTCAACTAGCCCCATGACAGCACGACCCCCACGTGTATATTTGAGAAATTAGTGTGAGAAGTTTCTCTGCTGCTGCTAGTAAAGACCACCTCAACCTCCTCAACCCATGTTCATTAGCCAAACCTGATGTTACTGAACTGGTGGGCAGCATGCAAGAACCAAATCTTTAAGAGGAAATTAAATCCTTTGCCAGCACGCCCCTCTCTAGCAGGGTAACTGCGTGAGACACAACACACACCTTGCAATCTACTTGACACCAGTCCCAGGTACGTAGCACAGCTGAGGGCTCTGGGAGCAGCCAGATGAGAGCTCTCACGAGAGCTCATGAGCCGCACAGTGAGGTTGGAGAACCACTTGATAAACCACTCAGCTTCCCCTGAGACACTGCTTCACACACAAGGCTCACTCAGCACAACAGGTGATAAAAGCTGTTCTCTTACCTTAGCCTGGGTCAGATCTTTTTGGGGCGAGGAGGAGATGGAATTTGGGTATCGCCTCGTCTGGGTGGATCTCTGTTCATACAGTGGTCCCTGAGCGCTGTTCTGGGAGGTAAATGTTGCTGTCTGTATTGTGCCGCTCTGGTAACCAGACTCCTGGCTTTGATTGGATGAAATCGTGGATGAAGATTCACTACAAAGGGGGGAGAAAAAATATCCAAGATAAAGAGCACCAAGCATCAGCATAAAGGCACCGCATGAAGCAGCCGAGCCAAGAAACGCGCCCAGAGAGCAGGGGTAGCCCAACCACGGGAGGATGCTGGCACCCAGCCACAGCCCTGCCTCACACACTGCCTAGCACTTAAGAGACTGGCCAGCTACTGAGGGTCAGCCCAAGAGAAGACAGAGACACATCGCTTTGGCAAGGCGCCGTAGATACACCTATCCCGCTGTGTCCTAGTTTGCCAGGCAAAAAGCAGGACAAAGCACTCAATCCGTTCACCAGGGACACAGAGCAGTTGCGCTGGGGATTCCCCTTCTGTGTTTCCAGCAACACAGTTGAAGGGCAGCAGGATAACTCCGCTTTCTGTCCAAGTGCCGCAGGCCGAAACAGCCACAGAGCTGCCCGATGAGTCTGCTGGCAACTTACGCTTTGCTGTTGCATACACTGTCCCCCCTTTGTGACCATAGCACAGTCAGAAAGGGTCTACTAGTATGCAGCACAACTCAAGTCCATGGGATCAGCGACCTTCCAAAGCTGCCTGCTTGGATTAACGGTTCCTGGCGCTCACCTGGCCGTGCTGGTGTACAGGCTGCTCTGAGACTGGCTAACGGCAGCACTGGTTGTGGGCGTCGACTCGTACTCAGCGAGAACAGGCTCCGAACCAAACTGCAACGCCCCAAACTGCAGGTTTAGCCCTGAGATATCCGCCGAGCCAGGCATTTCCACCGCAAGTGCAGGAATCTGCAAGGGAGGAACAACAGAACGGCCCAGTCATTCCCTGGGATCAGCACAGAGAACTGCTTTTAGTGCCCATGTTTCCCAGCACACAATGGCAGTTACAGGCTTGCAGCCTCTGAATTACACCGTTCAACCCAGGCTGGCGTGTAACTCCATCACCCCCACAAACACCCCATGCTAACAGCAGGAACGGCAACCCCAGACCTTCCCTCACCAGCCCAAACGGATGCTTCTGTAGCTCTAACACAATCTGACACCTCCTTCCCCACCATCAATCCGCACCTTTGATGTTAATGATGCTTTTTTCTTCTGCTGCTTCAGCTTCTGCTGTGCTGGCTGGGGACTTGAGGACTGGTTATCCGAGGACCCTGGGGACATCTGGGGCACAGGATTGGTTTTGCTGGGCAGCGGAGAGGATGGGGGTGCCGGTGTGGTTGTGGAGGTCGTCACCACAGGCTGTTTCTCCTGCATAAACACTTCTATCATGGTCGAGGTTGACGTGAAGGCCTGTCGCTTAGTGAAGGGACTATGCACGGAAGAATCTGTTGGGTTCTTGAGATCTATGGGATGAGACAGAGGTGAGTTAGCAGGGTATGTTGCCTTAAAACTGAATCAAGTTCTGACACTTAACAAGAAAAATAAATTTGTTTCCTACTATGAGTCATCCTGGAGCCTGTTAAAATCAGAGAGCAGAGATCCCCAGCATCTCCACTCCCAGCCTTGTGCTCTCACCACCACCACTGCCAAGCCTTTTTAAGCTCTTCTCCCCTCAGCTCCGCTCTTCTCCCCTCGGCTCCTTCCACCATCTCTACAGGACAAAATCAGCTTGCGTGGCAGAAGTCCTCCATTCTCCAAGAAAAGCTGAACTCCAGAGTCCCTTGTGTGGAGACACTGCACCAGCCTGATGCCGCTTCCTCCCCCCTCCTCCCCCCTCCCGGTTTCTACCAGCATTCCAGTATTCCATTGCCTGCTCCTTCCCCTGCAGGGACTGGGTATCTCCAAGCAACATCACTGCTCAGGGCTGCCACCCTCAGGTCTTTGCACCACCTTCCCCCTTCCGCTAAGCCTTTACACAGCTTATTAAAAAACAGCTTCTATTCTCTCCAACTCTCCTCTGTGGCTTCTTGTCTGAGAAGATCAGAAGCTGTCAACACTCACTGTCACTAGGACAGGGCTCGATTTTTCTTCAGCTTAGATTTGAACCAGAGCCATTTCCCTGCAACAAGCACAAGCTGAAGGAAATGGCACTAGCACTCGACCACAGCAGAGCTCTGCACCTTATCTGAAAAGAGCCTCTCAATCCCTATTTATTCCCTCAGGCCAGCCCAGAGGTAGAGTTACTTTTTGGCATTTAACAGCAAGTCGAATTCCCTTAGAAGGTAACATCAGGTCAGCAGGGAGAGGAGACTGACAAGTGTTGGTATTCAGGACCTATTCTCCAGAAGTGCCCTTTCAGGCCTTTTTCCGGTACAACTTTACCTTAGGAGGTAGTTCTGCACACTGTGAGAGGCTCAGGAATGCCAGATCCCTGGCCTTGAAGCATGCTGGAATGATGGATTCAACTGCTCCAAGTATAAAAGGAACAGGGAGAGACTCACATGCACTACTGTATTTTGGTCTCACAAGCTTGCTCCCACCGTTCTATTCATTTCTCCAGCTCAGCTGGCTTGGCTGCAAACTTGCGATCTCCTCCTCTGCTGAGTCCCTTCCCCTGCTGCCTCTGCAGTTCCCGGGGGGAACACACTCTCCCCACTCTAGGGGGGCCATGCTGCTTTTCCTTTTCCTTACCGTACTGCACCAGAGACGAGGTCTGCGTGGTGGATCCCATGTCCCAGGAAGCAGCAGTGGTGCTCCCAGCAGGCTGGGTGTGCTGAGCTGCCAGCTGAGCCAACGCCTGGGCTGTCTTGAACTGCTCCAGAAACTGAGACCCTGTGGTACTGCTGCCTTTGGCCTCCCCGACATCTCCAAACCCTTTCCCCAGCATGCTCACCTGCAATTTCAGCAAGGAGATAACAAAGTCAACATCTCCCATGGCTTGGAACTTGGCTCAGAGGACAGGTACATCTCTTAACATAAACCTGAATGCACTGTACCCCGCTGCTTCTCACTGGGTGCCTCAGCTTAACACTCCTGAGCTCCAAAAGCACACACACTGCTGGCAAAGAGGGCTCATGCTTCTCTCCCAGCCTTCCATCATGTGTGAGTGCAGGCATGATCATCTCTCACCCAACTCATAGCATGGTACAGCCATAGAGGGTTACAAAGAAAGCTAACAGACAGAATCTTAAAAATGTACTCAATTATTCTCATGCATTCAGTTGCACTAAAAAAGAAACACCTGGAGATCTCGGCTCTATGTTAAGGTGGTTTTGAAAATCCTTCCTCAACTACCTCACCAGTAAGTGCACAATTTTTATTTCTTTTTGCTTAAGTTACACAAAGCAACATCCGCCCAGGTCCCTGCACATCTCTGACTCTTGACTCAATGCCTCCTTCCCTCTCCTGCCACTAGAGGCCAGCATTCCATCCCCCAGTTCCATCCAACACCAGTTCCCAACCACTTCCACTTCTCAAATTGTTGAAATTGCAAGCCCTGGACTGTAAGAGTTTTTCCTTTCCTCTGAGCAGGAAAGAAGCATGTGTTGCAAATGTGTTGCAAATCAGACAAGGGCAACAGGGGGGGAATTATCCCAATTATTTCAAGTTGAGCAATGAACTTCAGGCCTCTGCATTTGAAGCAGACTGGCAAATTATCTGGCTCTGCCAGTCTCAAGCAGCAAGCAGGTGTCAGGACTGCATTTCCCACATTACCCAAACAGACAGAGAATGTCAGGGAATGAGCAACCCCCATCAAATCTCCGCTGGCAGAGACCAGCATTTCCTTACCATGCTGTGGTGAGAGAAGGAGTTTCCAGAGGCAGGCTGGGGCAGAGCAGTCTGCTTGGAATTGCTGAACACCAGTGGCTGGGCCAGAGAAGGAGTCTGGGATGACTCCAGGTTCGTTGACTCGTTCTCCATAGAAGACGGTGTCTTTCCTAGCAGGACTGCAAGATCGATCCTGCGAAGAGAAAGAGGATAACTCAATAAGGTTACCATGAGCTTCCGCTTCCATTACAGCAGAATTCCCCCTCCAGCCTCACACCTTTAACTTCACAAATTGAAGGAACCTTCAGAACATTAACTGAAAACTGCCAGTAGCAACCTCAAAAGGAGAGAGGGAGATGAAGCAAGACCCTGCATAGCCTTTGATTTCAAATCATGTTTTTCATTAATTTAACACAGCAAAATGCCCCCAAACCTGAAGAACCATCAGCAGAGCCTAGGAAAACTCTAATCCAAGATTAGGACCCAGAAATTACTAACTCAACTTCTCCATTTAAATCCACCTCATCTCGTTCAGAGCTGCTGCATTTTAGCTAGCTGGCAAGGTTTAGTCAAAGAAGGGAAATTGCTCCAGGACTTGTGTGCCACTTTTCCCAGGTAAATGGCATCGCCATGGGCACTCACCTTTGTCCAGCTGTGATTGTCACATTCTCAGCAGGCAGAGGCACTGAAGACACGTTGGAGGCAGTGAAGATCTTTGTCTCCGATAGCTGGAAGATAAAAAAGGGAAAAAGAATTCAAAAGTGAGAACAGTGCCTTGGAACAGTGCCTGTGACATAAAGCACAGGAATGTTTGAGACAAAAGGTTAGAGAAAAACCTCAAGAAATTCAAGTGTTTAGACTTAAACTTCCCTAGCATTTGCTTCCCATCAGAATCAGCTTTTATTTGTTTTTTTCTCGGGCAAGTGCACAAATCACCTGCCAGTGAAAAAAAAAAACCTAAAATACTTCCACAAATTTCCCACAGTCCACAAACCCACTGGGGTTCCTGGGGCCCTGGGCTGGTGCTCTGAGTCGATGGCACGCAGCGAGGATCTGCCAAACTCCCTGCACAGATAGGTGCAAGCACTGGTACAGAAGCCAAAGGAAGAAACTTTGGACCCCCACTTAAGCTTCCAATGATCCAGGCTCACTTGGATGATCTGACCAACAGATCTACTTCAACTATGGAAGGGAAAATAACATTGCTCAAGAATGGGTGAAGAGGAAGGCTAGTGACCACCTGTGATTTAGCCTGGAACATATCCTGAACATGAACAGCTTCTATTCCAGGCTGAGAAACCACCAGAAACTAAAGCGCCAGAGTTAAAAAACTAAACCCGGAACCCCTGGGGGCATCTCATACACACTGAAGGCAAGAAGGGCTCTCAAAGGCTCCCTTCTAGCAGAGACCTGACTGAACAAAGAGAAACTGCTCCTGTCTCCAAACACAGCAGGAGCACTTCCCTCAGAGAGTGCCTAGAAAGCAAACACTTCCCCTCCTTGCCCAGTCTGTTGGTTGAGCCAAAATGAGCATGCAAAAGTAACAATCATACTAAAAAAGCTCAACCCTGCTCCCATCTGCAATAACAGAAGTCCTCCCTTGATTTGGAGAGGGACTGAAGCCCACTTCAGAAGAAACTGATATAGAGGCATTAAAAGCTGGTGCTGACAGCATCCATTCTCCCCTGAAGGAGACATCAAGTAGAGAATGAAAGGTGGCAAGGCACGCCAAAGAGCAAGTCAGAAAGTCAAAAGCTTCTGTTCCATCCAAGTCACAAGGACAAGCAGAGGCACATGACATGCAGGAAACTACTGCTGCCTCCTCCATGGCACATGGTGAGATCAAAGGCAAACCTTCCCCAACTGCCACTCCACTGGAGGGACGGAGCAAGAGTCCTGCGTGGAGTCAGGCCAGTTTTTGGAAGAATTCCATCATACAGTTACAGGAAATGAGAGGACCACCCTCAAGGTCCTAGGAGATCCCCTTCTGTCCTGGGCTCCTATGACAAGCTCTACTACACATATCTTTTTGAAGCTGTGATGATTACTTATTCCTCATAGCTCCTGGAACTGGGAGCCTGACTGGGGTTCTGCCCATAGTCTGGGGGAGGATGAGCTTTGAGCTCCCCTAGAGCTCTGTGTACAGACAGGACAGCAGCCTGCTGGCAGATGCACGGAGGAGAAGGGTTTGGAGAGTACCTACATCTTCATTCCAGTCCTCCGTGCCCCATTCTTCTGTGGCTGCCCTCCACGCACCTACAAGGACAACAACAGGTACAGAAGTTATGCATTCATCAAAGCTCTGCCTCCAAGAGCTGGAGAAGCACTGGGGAGCTTTGCAGGTAGCCAGGAGGATTTCTATTTGCCAACCAAGCAAGTTAAAGCAGTAGACCCCAACCCACGCTTCCTGGGCAAGGTACCATGACAGGGTCACCTCTGCCTTGCTGCCCCAGGCTGAGCTGAAAGAGAGGGACTGCTGGGCTGGCAGATAGGGCAACACACACCTCCCAACACCCAACAGGGGAGCTGAGCTTAGCAAGGAAGCTCCAGCACCATCCCCAGCCTCCTTGTGCCATTTTCCTGACTTCCCCTTGTACTGCAGTAGCTACAGCTTTGTGCACCTGGGAGCAGTCAGTGTTACCCCAGCAGCTTGGACAGAGCACCTCCCTCACAGGTTTCCTGCCAGCTCTGGCACAGGATCTCACCACCCAGGTAAACCTTACATTCCTATAAAACCTAGGGACAACTGAGCATTCCCGTGATTCATCTTCTCTCCCCAGCCAAAAAAAAGTCTTGAAGCCTCAGTGCACCAGGACCTCCTGTGCACATGCAAATGGGATTCAGAAGGGAAAATCTGAGGGACTGAGCAATTCCTGCATTTTCTGTGACCAGTTGCAGAGATATGCTCAAAGCACTGGGGAGAAAAGCTGGAGACCTCAGCCACAATCCGCAGAACAGTTTAAGCAAGTAAGATTTACCAGAAAATAAAAAGAGTTTTCCCTGACTGCATCTTCAACTTGTTCTGACCCTCGCTTCCATCACAGAGTTTAACTTCTGTACTTCAAACATTATGTGGCAACTTCTGAATCCATTTAACAACTGAAATTTGGTTTGGGAGGAGAGCAGGAGATTTCACATCTGCAAAAACCTCAGAGCATAAAGCCAGTCCTGTTTTGCACAGCTGGTTTCCAGTCCACGCAAACCAGATCAACAAAACATGACAGGGCCAACAGGGTTAATCTTGGAGACACTTACAGGGACGGAACAAGTTGGCATCAGCCTTTTTATAGGCTGAAAGCCTTTTAGAGCATAAAACATAGCATGCGGGGAAGACCATTGTGGATTCTTCTGCAGGACACACTTTAACTGCATATTTAAATGACTGCCTGTCTAGAAGTGGGGAATTTAGTGCAAGAAATAAGTATTTATCAGTGAATTATTATTTTTTCATTGTTGTTTTGTTTTGCTTGACAAGTTGAGCCAATTCAAGAAGCCTTCCAGGATTTATTTTCTTTTATATTCAAGTTTGAAATAGAGATACTAATAAAACATGACTTCCCAGAGTGCCAGGAATCTCAGGGCACGCTAGTCTACCCCTTCCTTCCCAGCCAGAAGCATCAGGAGTTCAACACAGTCAATGCAAAACACATCTGGGGTTTAAAAACCCAGATTCCCCCCTTTCTCAGATTTTCTGTGCCCTCCTGCTACAGCAGTAGCAGGAAGGTTGCTGTCCAGATTTTAATGGATCAGAAAGATCCTTCCAGCTCAAACCTTACCCGAGAGGTGGAATAGGGAGCTGGATGTACCTGCAGGTAGCCAACAGAGCAGGAAGCCAACAGAGTTGCACCAAGAAGATTTTGTGCATGCAGGAGCACAGCATAGGGTTCTTAAGTATTGCTTGTTTGGGGAAACTGAGAAGAAAAGCAAAGCAACACAAAAAGTAGAAGGAAACCCTGCAGATGAAGAGCAGCCATTGACGGGGCTTTCCCAGCAAGTCTACTCCAGTACTGGACACCAACTCAGCACAGCTTGTGCTCCCTGCATACAAAGGGGTAGATAGAAAAACAAAGAACTGCCATGTACAACCAGGCATTGACCAGGAATGCTCCAGAAAGCACCCAGCCAGCACAGAGTGGGAAGTTTTTTTTAAAGAAACCAAGCGTATTGCTCTCCATCGAGCTCTTCCGAAGAGGAGAACTGCAACACAAGCAATACTCTGACCCTTCTAACACCATTTCAGAAAGGTTGTCTTCTGAACAGCGAGCCCTCCTCTCTGCTTTCAGAAAGCCCTTCAAAGAGCTGCTGGTCTTGAAGGTCCTCAAACCAGGAAGAGAGGAAAAAATACAATTAAGCCAACAACATGTGCCAATATGACTGTGGTGAAGGAAAAAAAAATCCCATTGTGTCTCCAAGATGTCCACATCCCTCCTCAAACACAGTCTCTTCATTTTAAACTGGGAGATGAGCATCCAGCTTGCTCCTCCCACAGCCCATCAGGCAGTCTGCTGCCTCTCAGGAACTGGATACAGGCCTGTTGCCTCAGCCTGGAAGGGCAACAGACTCAAAGGCCCCCAGTCTGCACCTCAGAGGAATGTAAATCCAAACAAAGCCAAAGGGCAGCAAAACCACAATGGCAGCTCTGGAGCAGATGGCCTTGTGCTGCTCGTGGAAGTTAAAGATTAATCCTGAGGTGAGAACCAAGAGACACTGTCTGCCTGCCAGTTGGGCCCCTGCTAAAGAGACTCCTCAGCCTCAACACTCCTCCTCCTGCCCTGACCTTCAAGAGTCAAGTGGCAAACTCCTCTGGAAGGTTCTTTAGTCTCAAGACCTCAGGTTAGATAGAGGAGACAGTCAAACATGATGTTGGCCTTGTTATGGACACCAATGGGATTCAGCAAACTGGATCATCTCATGGGTGTCTCTTGGCTTCATAAGGCATAAAGGTGCAAGAACAGAAAATAAAGTGGCCAGGCACTGAGTAGCTTTAACATCAAGCACCCCTGTCACCTCAAAATCCGCCATCATCTTCAACTGCAGGGAGGCGAGGAGAAGCAGCTGGGCAGCAGGAACATGCCAGAGCAGCCACTGGGCACTGCTCACCCAGCGGTGGCTGTGAGCAGAGGCAAAGCACGGAGAGAGTTTAACCAGACCCATTCCGCTTGCAGCAGTTGTGGCCCTGAGCAGGAACAGCAGGGAGGCTGCAGGAATGGCATGGGGGTGACAGCAAGTCACAGCTTTTCAGGATGCAAGACAAAGGGAATACAACTGAGCTGCCTCAAGCCTCCTGCCCTCGGGTGGGATGCTCTGTCACCAGCACTGTGGACACGGAGCTGCTCTGGGCACCAAGAAGCAGTGGCTGAAGCTAAAATTTGGAGTTGGGGTTAGCCTCTCCCAATTTATATTCAAGGTGTCAGCATTAGTAAAAGCACAGTCAGAACAAATGTCAAGTATTCATTAAAATGAACAAACTGAGAGAGAGAATTACATATCCACAGATATTTCAGGGTTTTTTTAAAAAGCTGTAAAGTAAAGGTATCCGGGGCAGTTAGTGCACCTGGATGTATCGTACCAGGAGCAGTGTCAAATTTTCGGGGATAATTTGACCCCTCACCCCCAATGAAATCAAGTCCTGAAACAAAACAAAAAGAAAAGAAAGACAACCAGTGAAATTTTGACTTAAAGAAGTGAAGGTGAGTTTCATTGCCCCCACATACACCAGTCACATCGTACCTGTGGATATTGTTAATTTAAAGAGATGCCTGTGGCTACTAAACTGGAAAAAAATGACCATGCACAACACAGGTGACCAGAGGTGTTGCACGATAAACTTTACAGCTGCTTTGCAGTACTAGAGCAAATTCAACTTGTTCTGTCAGAAAAATCTTCAATTCCCCCCAACCACACTCTAATCCACTTTGTTCCACAATTCCGCAAAACACCAACACAGAAGAAAAGAAAACCATCCACACAGAAGCCTGTTCCCACTAGTCAGTTAAACTTCCAGCATATAGAGCTTGTCCACTCCCATCCCTTTTCCTGCGGAGCCAAGTGTACCCACTGCCCTCAACACATGCCCACACTATTCCCTCCGGTATTTAAAACCCTTTTTCAACTGCCAAGATGATCACTCAATCTGCTCACAGGCTTATTTTTTCCCCCTTCCACAGCTCTGTTTTGTGAAAAAAATCCAAACAAACAAAAAAAACAAAACCCAAACAAAACCCACCAAAATACACACAAACAAGCTCCCACCCCCTCCCTGACACTAACAATGTTCAGTAAAAGGTATCCCAGTTTACAGGACTTTAATTCTCTCCTTCCAAAGCTATCAGTTTTTCAGCTAATGCGAGCAATACAGAGGTGGCCAAAAGCACCATCAACATAGGTGTGAATGCTTCTTACACCCAAGTATGTGGTATTTACTTGAATACTCAGAAATTGTGGAAAAACAGTTTGACTTCATAGTGGGGCAAGACTGCTCCATAAAAAAGCCAACCAAACCACTCTGAAACTCACTCCACAAACAGGCTACTTATGGTCAAGGACTGTCCCCTGCAACTGCCCCATTCTCACACTGCAAAATCTGAGTTTGCTGTATCTCACGATACTGCGTGTATGTGAAACAAATCCCAGGGCACCAGTTTTCCAATGCAGGAGAACGTGCAGGGGCAGCTAGGTGTTCAGAACCATCCACCGAACACATGCTGGCTTCAAAAAAGGGAAGGAGGTCAGATTCCTTTCATCTTGTTTCTGTAACAAAGTCTCGCCCCACTGCAGTTTGAGCAAGGTGACCATGAAAGAGAGAATGTTCCTAGTACCAAAATCAAGAGCAAGACATTTGACTCCAAGTAATATTCTCTGGAGGATGCACCTAACATCAGGAGAACTTGGACCTGTTTAATACACTACAGTTTATAAAAAAACCCCTTTTCCAAACAGTAGCATGGTTTCTACTGGAAAACAGAGGTGAATGTTCCTGTGCCTCTGTCGTGCACCCCACAGCAATCATCCAGCTCCCCATTTCCAGGGCAATCATCAAAACATGTGCAAAGGTGCAAAGAATTAGGGTCACTGAAATTCGTCTCTGAACTAACAACCCATTCCTCCATCCCTGAGCCTAAGACCTGCCCAGAACCTCCTCAGTGCAACTGGATGTATGCAAAATCCACTCACCCTCTCAACACAAACCAGCACATGTGCGTTTGACACTTACTTGTGCCATCGTCCGGCTCAAAGCTCCCAGTGTTGTTCCACGTGTTGTTGTTGCTATTCCCATAGTTCTCATCTGTGCTGGCTGGCTCAGCATAGTCAGCAGGGTTGAAAGTTCTATAAGAAATACAAAGACGGAAATGTTCACTCTCTCTTTGGCTAAACATTTTGAAAGCAACGGATGTTATTCAGAGTCTCACAAGGCAGTTCTTTCAGCACAGGGATGCTTCAGCTATGCTAGCCACCCCCAAATCTAAGTTAGCATGATGCAGTTTGGGCCTTATTAACAAAAAAAAAAAAAAAATGGGAACACAAATGACTGACACAAACAGTACTATTCATGCACAGACTTATCTTTGCTGTGGTTTGTGCCAGTGAAACTTACCCCATGCCTTGGGCAGAAAATCTTCCCCCTCGCCGTCCAGAGCCACCTGTAAATACACAGACATAGGCACTTCTGAGCATCTCTTGGCTCTATGTCACTGGAAAAAGAAACACTCGAACAACATATAGAGTTCTGATGCCCAGAATATGGAAGTGGAGAGGACCTTCCTGAGTTGATGGGATTTCCAGCAACGTCTTTAGACAGATGGGAATGACCTCAGCTGGCTGGTAGCATGATTAGCAATGCATGATTCCAGGCTCAGATAAGGTTTCCAGCTGGCACAAACCATAAGTACTGAATCCCAGGTTCTGATTTTTGCAGGGTGTGACCTCAGCAACAATTTCTGAGCAGCAGATTTTGTGGAAAAATTAAATTTCTGCACCAAGTATTTAAAGCTCAAGCCAGTGATGGTGCTCAGACACACATGTAAGAACAAGGATGCAGGTTCTGTTGCTAACAAGCCATTGACCCACCTGCCAAATAGTCATCTTGGGTTTTTTAACTTCCCGCCTCTGTAACAAAGCTCAATTTTTGTTCTAACTCCACAGATGGGATGCAAGAACTAGGTGATGTTTCTAGCATGCTTAGGATGGGGAAGCAACATGTAAACACTACCGATAAGCACAAGGACAGGAAAATTAAAGCGTGTATTTTCAGTTTGGCAATTCCTCCCATAAAAGAGGCTTTGGAACCTCATGGGAGATAGATACACTGCTGCCATTCTTCTCCTCCCACCCCCTCGGACCCCAAACCCCATGTGTACCTCGGCCTCGGCCACGTCCCCGTCTCCCTCTTTCTGTGCCTCTTCCAGAAGATCCTCCACTCTTCCCACCGTCTAGTCCATTCTCCTGGCCCCGAACTGAAAGACAAAACAATGCAAAGACAATTTCAAGACTCATTCTCCTTTAGTGGGGGTACAAGACCAGACCTCAAACCCCAAAGTGCAGTGGCTGTACAGGGGACCACGTCACCACAGGCTCCCAGAACTTTTGATTTAATCTGATGGTAGTGAGAACGCATCAGATCCACACACACACACACGAATGGTTTTCCTCACAGATGTGCCTGCTTGAGAAGCTTTACAGACAGCTGTTACACAGCACTAAGTGCTTCAGTGGGAGAGTTTTGGGGGTTATGAAAGGGCAGGTCCATACACTCTCTTCCACGGCTGGCACCTCGCCCCCGCCTGGGTGGCCCGCCACGTCGTCTGCTGAAATCCCGCTCCCGCTCCCGGTTTTCTTTGCTTTCTTCACTGGGCTCTGTCTGTCCACTCTCCTTCTGTCCTGAGACACCCTTCTTCTTCCCGACCATTTCCCAGGAATGCTGAAGGTTTGCAGAGGGGAAAGAAATTAATCATAGCTTTATCAATGCAAGATGCAAATACACAGAGATTTAAACATGCTACAGAGTATATAACAAGAGTCTCTGAAGAAATGGTTTCCAGACCAATTTTTTATTTGAGGAGTCTACACACAGCATAGCTTCTTCCTTCAAGGAAAGTTTTTTCACAGCTGACTGGCATGCAGTTTGAAGTAACAGGAGACAACTTTTTCTATTTCTGCACTAAAATTCTTCAGTAGAGAGGGCATGATATTTCCAGAGCTGAAAGCATGGATAAATTTACCTTGTTTAGGGGAAAAAACCCTGCCATTTCACACAGATGACCAAGAGCTCTCAGAATAACCCAGGTAAATGTTCCATAGTGCTCTGCAGTCAACGTTTTGGAGTAAGTTCTTCTCTCACATGCAGAGTGATTAACAAAACCCCTCCCGAAACAGCAGCTCAGATGGGAGAGAAGCATCACAGAATTCAACTCATCTCAAGTTCAACTGTAAAAAGTTAAGCGTGCCTCCAGCTCACTACCATGGGCCTGCACTCATTTATTTTATGACAGTCTGCAGCAGTTTCATACTCTTAAACCGATGCTGCATGCTGGTGAAACAATTAAAAATAGTCACAAGTCATTGACAATCACCTGAAAACACAACTGGCAGGCAAGTCAACAGCTGGTTTTGGATGGCAGCATGCAGGGACAACGACAAAACACCCAACAACATAGTGGCACAAACTGCCATCAAACCCAAGGCTCCCAAAGTCTCTCTCCATAGGTATCTTGCTCTAAAGAAAACTTACAAAAATGTTTACTTGGGAAATGTTTACTTGGCATACTGTAATTTAAACCGAACCTAATCCAATTCTAAGGTAACGTCTGCTCCTTTACTGTTTCAAATACATTACCAGTAACTAGCTCAGCAGGCAAGCTGTCCTCATCAGCACCAGTGCACCCAAGCAATTAGCAGGGCTGTTTTCTCTCCAAAAATTCCCTTTCCAGGATTGCTGCACAAGCTGAATTCAGGCCAGAAGCAGCTCCAAGACACTTGACCAATGGCAGCGCAGGGGCTGCCTGTGCTCAGCGATGTGGCAGCTGCAGGGCCACAGGGCTGGACCAGTGGCAGCCTAGGGCTTTCTCCACCTGCTCCCTGCCTGCCTCTCCACACCCTGCCCTGCACACCTTGTGCTGCTGGGCCTCTCAGCTGCTCCCATAAAGGAAGTGCTGCTCCACAACGCCGGGTGCTGAACCCTGTCCTGGATGCTGCTATCCTGAGCAATGCGTTTCTCTAGGAAATTAAATCGCTGTGATGGCAGAGGTTTGTTCTCTGACTAGAAGTCACGGGTTACAAGAGATCTGGAGAAAAATACAATCATGGCAGAACTATGCCTCAGCAATGCACATCCATATTATTTCCCTCTCTAAAAAGCTTTTCTAATAGATCTTTTGATCAGTTGTCAATGGCAAGGGCTCTCTAAAGACAAGGAGGAATGGGTACGTGCACTGTATGGAACTTGGCTGGTGCCAAAGCAGAGCACCTGACACTGGGAAGCAGCTGTGATACACATAACATAGTCTGAGGCATCCAGCTCACTCACCTGTCCCCAAGGGTTCATCACAGGGGAAAAAAATGAGCTAATAGATAATATTGAGAAGTGATATTCAGAGCCTCAACTCTACAAGGAGTTGAGTCGGCTCCAGCCAAACCAGGGTGCCAGGAGGATACCTGTGATCAGTGGCAGTTTGGGAGGATCTGATACTCATAGGCTTTTTTCTGGGCTGTAAGAGAACTTGCAAATCTGCCATCTATACCACAGAAGGAATGACGCCCCACATACAGGCAGAAGGTTCCTCTTAAACAAGCGCTCACTTGTTCTCGGAGCTGACCTCGGCTTGCTTGAGAGAGGCACCTGTGTGAAGGACAGCAGCCAAGCCCGATTCCACAGAAAACAAACCGCGAAAAGACCCTCAAAACCGTGGCATGGTCAGCAGCACACAAACCAGTCAGGACATTGCTGAGAAGTGTTTAGGGGCAGAGACAAAAAAACTATGTTACTCTGACAGAAAGGACCTGACACATACCTGCCTTTCAACACAGGTCACACAGCCCTGATAGGGAAAAGGTACGTTCCTTCACACTCAGTGGTGTGAAAGCACGTACAGATGCCACTGCACTGTTGTCAAACTGCTCGGATTCAAAATGAATAGGAAGGAAATGACTTATTGCATTTCCCCCTCTATTCCTTTGAGCCTAGGGCTAAGCTCACAGTCTGTGCAAGGCCACGGAGAGCAGCGTTCAGCAGTCAGGTCACAGTCACGCCTTGCATGCTCCTGTGGAACTAGTCAGTCGTGGCTCTCCTTATCTTGACATTACAGGATGCCTCACCTGCAAATGTGCAGTGACACTGAGCTAGGCCTCACCAGATTTACAGGCCCCAATCCTACCGTGTCTGGATTGCCCTCCAGCAGCACATTGATGGCTCTGTTGACATCCCCGTTGCAGTCATGCAGAGCAATCACACACTCGTCCTGGTTCTTGCCTGTGATGTCAATCAGCTGTAAAGAAGACAACACCACAGTCAACATGTTCCAAACTAAGATGGCACCAAAATGTCTATGGGTCTCTCAGGAGGCAAGTTGAATCCCAAACCAGAAATCCTTAAAAAAAAAAAAATCAGGGCTTGTAAGTCTCCCCAGCCTTCTCAGCTTAACTGTGTCCCTCAATGAGGAGTAACTGAGGGTGTGAAAGTTACCACTGTTTCACCATGACCCAACCTATAACCCCCTTTTCTCAGTACAACACTGTCACCTGTGGGAACAAACCGGAAATTCAGCAAGGCAAAAGGTGCTGCTCCTGCATCGGGGCAACCCCAAGCACAAACACAAGCTGGGGAAGAATGGATGGAGAGCAGCCCAGAGGAGGAGGAGGAGGAGATGTGGGTTAACATGACCTGGCAATGTGCACTGGGAGCCCAGAAAGCCAACACTGGACCGGGCTCATCCCCACAGCGTGGGCAGTACGTGAAGGGGGGGATTCTACCCCTCTGCTTTGCTCAGGTAAGACCCCACCTGGGTGCTGCCTCCAGCTCTGGGGCTCCCCAGCACAGGAAGGATGTGGAGCTGCTGGGGCAGGACCAGAGGAGGCCACAGAGGTGCTCCGAGGGCTGGAGCCCCTCTGCTCTGGACACAGGCTGGGAGAGCCATGGGTGTTCAGGCTGGAGAAGAGAAGGTTCCAGGGAAACCTTGGAGCCCCTTCCAGTGCTGAAAGGGGCTCCAAGAGAGTTGGAGACGGACTTTAGACAAGGGTCCGGAGTGACAGAACCAAGGGGAAATGGCTTCCCACTGCCAAAGGTAGGTTGGATATTGGGAAGGAATTCTTCCCTGGGAGGGTGGTGAGGCCCTGGCACAGGTTGCCCAGAGAAGCTGTGGCTGCCCCATCCCGGGAAGTGTTCAAGGCCAGGTTGCAGAGGGCTTGGAACAATCTGGTCGAGTGGAAGGTGTCCCTATGGCACAAAGGTCCTTTCTGACCCAAATCATTCTATGACACAAGTCTGTGAAACCAGTCCAAGGAAATTCAGGAAGCAGCCAGATGTGTCCCTCCCACCCCCTCAGCATTCACAGTCCTTCCAGTATTGATCTTGCCTCCCCGTCAGGGTTCATCTTCACTTTCCACACTCACTTGTTTCACCTTCTCCTCAAAGTCAGCATCGTTGTGGTCCGAAATCATCTGTGCCAGTCGAATCTGTTCCGCAGTGGCCTAAAGAAATCAGATGGATAGAGAGAGCATGGTCAGAGCAGCCCATTTCCAAACTGTCCTCCAAAGGCCATTCTACTTCCCTGAGATCTCTGGAAAGGAATCAGTATGGTAAAGAAAAGGTGCAAACAAGGGTCAGAAAAGGACAGGTCCAGGGGGAAAGTGAGATGAAAAAGGAACAAGGGGAGTCTGAAAGAAAGGGAAGTACTGCTGGTTGGCCTTATGACACCAGGGGAGCAGCAGCCACCTGAACCACTTCTGTTTTGGGGCAAACCTTACCATCACCAGAACACCAAGACCCACTGCAGGCAGCTTCTCAGCCACTTGCATTCACTAAAGTGAGGAGGGAACAGTCAGACGGAAACAAAACCAAATCTCAGCGTCGGGTCCCACTCGGAGACACTGACACAAACACCAGCGTCAGTGGCTGCCCAATTAACCTGGCTCTGGCAGTTCTTAGGCAAAGAAGAACTGCCCATTAGCACCAGGCCAAGCAGGAGAGCCAGGTCTCCACCTCTAAGCTACCTGGTTTCCATGGACACTGCCCTTACCTGCGGCCGCTGCTTGTGCTGCATCTGGCTCTGTGTCTGTGTCTGCTCCCAGTTCCCCCGGGTTCGGTTAGTGCCCACCGATGTCATCATTTACAGTATATACAAATAACAGTATTTACAAGGTAGAACTCTGTGGTGGGTCGGGGAGAAGAGAGAACAGACTGTTAGAAACCAAAACCAAAAGGCAGCACCAGGACTGAACAATCGTACGGGCAACACAGCCAGAACACCCGTTGCAGGCCCCCACCCTCCCCCCACCACTTCCCTAAAACCATGGCAGGCCAGGTTACCATCACCATGTGCTCCCAGCACAAAACAGCCACTTGCACTTCTCGAGGTTTCTCTGCCAATTCCATGGCAGGTTGTTCCAAATGAAACATTTCCTGCATCCACATGGGAGCAAGAAGTAGACTCACAGAGTCAGAGCGGTTTGGGTTGAAAGGCACCTTAAAGCTCATCCAGTCCCACCTCCTGCCATGGGCAGGGACGTGTTCCACTAGCCCAGATTGCTCCGAGCCCCGTCCAGCCTGGCCTCGGACACTTACAGGGATGGGGCAGCCACAGCTTCTCTGGGCAACCTGTGCCAGGGTCTCACCACCCTCATTGTAAAAAAACCTCTTCCTTCGCTAATCTAGATCAACCCTCCTTCAGTTTGAAGCCATTTCCCGGACTTGGGGCAAAGGGTTTAATGACTTGCTGTTGAAACACATGTGTGAGCGAGCACGGATTTGCCATGAGCTCATGGTGAGTCTGTGGCCATCAAATGGAGCAGGAATGCTTGAAGAAAGCACCAAATAAACTTCACTTGGAGAACAGAGCATCTCAGAGCCTCAGACACTTCAACTACTTCCCCTTCTCCTTTCTTGCCTTCAAAGTAGGGCAGGGGAAGCAAAAACACTCCAGGAACAAGTGGTGCTACAGGCCTATGGAATTTTTTTTTTTAAAGAAAACCTGCCCTTGCAGAACTGCCTATTTTTGCACGCTTCAGTTATTCCCCCAAACTGGAAATACTAAGTTTTCTAGACTAAAAACATACCAAAAAGTGAACTAGATGTCAGCCAGGAACAGCCAGTAACATCATTAGATAACTGCTTGAGGCAAAAAATCCCAGAAAGAGTTCAGGCCAATGAGCGTCCAAAGCAAGTGGAGTTTTCTAACCTCACACTGGGCCTCAGGGCAGAGCTCAAGCTAGAGGTGAGGGGAGGTGGTTTAGAAGGGGATTGGCACTGAGTCGTTTTACCCTGCCTAGCGCCTTCCAGGCACAAGGAATGCCAGTGACATCCCATGGCACTTGGCAGGACTCACAACTTCCAAGCCCCCGAAATTTCAGTAATCACAGAACTCACAGTTTTGTATTTCATTACCAAGAGCGTGAAGCCTTCCCCCAAAGCAGCAGGGCCTGCTCCAGGCGCCTGGGACAGGGGAAGGAGCCATGGATGGAGCATGAGAGCAGGGAGGAAAGGTGAGTGGGACAATCCGACCTGTGCACACGGGTAGGGCAGCACAGGGAGAGACCTGGTGTGCCAGGCAGGGAAGCTCAGCAGCAGCATTAGCAAACACCCCAGGAAACACTGGGGAATCTCCTGTGGAAGTCTGCAAGCACCCGACTGGGAGAGAAATGCTTCCTGAGAGCAGGGAGACCCCAATATTGCCCTGCACTGGATGCATACCCCCTGTGCCTAGCATTTCTCCATAGGCAAGTTTTTGTGCCATTGCTCCCACAGTTCCCAACAAAACCCCTGAAATCCCCCCTTTGTAGTCACCCACACCTCATGGCAACTTAATACTACAGTTTTCCTACTATACAGTGCCAAGGTCTCTTATCAGGAAATGATCCAAGCCACCTGTGCGGCCATCAGGAGACCCCAAGCTGTGGGGGAAGAGCACCCCGAGGTGGAAGCAGACAGCCCCCAGCCATCCCCTCCGTGCAGGCTTCTCCCCCACGTTATTTATTTTTGCTCACCATCGCTATGTCTCCTCCAGCTTCAAGCTCCGTGCACAATTTGTCATATTAAACCAACCTGGCAGCAGAGGGAAGCGATCCTGCATGTCCACAGGAACCCAACCTGCAGCTCCCCTGGGCCACAGTTCCAGCAGGCTGAGTTCAAACCTTGTGCAGCACCCAGGCATTTTGTTCAGCAGCTGCCACGCTCTGCTCTGCCCAGCTGCCATCACTGCCACAAGTAACACCAGTGTTTGGGTCCTCTAACATGCAAAAAACATCTACAATAGAAATCTCAGCCAGGTCCTGACCCTGCCAAGGCTGTCAGGTGAGGGAGTGCCCCCATGCAGACTCCACAGCTGCCTTAAGGAAAGAGAAATTTGGCTAGTGATAACTTATTCCTCAGTGGGGGAACTTGAGCCTGGCTTAGGGGCAGCACTGAATCATGGAACATGGTTATTCTGACACCTGCACAGAGTTTTCCAGTTTGGAGCTGTCCTCACCAAAAGCCAGTCCACACCACAGCACTGGCATTAAAGGGGGCAGCTACAGGTCAATGGGCCAGTGTTGCCCTCGGACAGGGCTTAGGGAAAACAAAACTACAGGCTACAACACCCTCTGCTCAAAGACACTGCATCAAACGTGACGTGCTTGGCTGTTACCCCTTTTCCTTCTCAGACCACACCACTGCCCGCCTGCCAGGCCTAGGGAGGAGAGCCTCAGCTACACAGGTGAAGTGTGGAGTCTCCAGAAGAAGAGGGGATACAAAAATGTAACAAACTTCATTTTATTAGAAACATCAGGTAAGTTACAGATTCAGAACCAGGATCTGCGGGTCCCATGGCTGTGCCAGATCTGCTGGCTGCCACTGGGCGAGTCCTGGCACATCCCAGCCTCAGCAGTTTCCCTTATCTGTTAAATACAGAAAAATTGGTATTTCCAGCCCATTCCAACAACGCTTAATTAACAACTGCAGAAGGCTCCGAAGCCCCAGAGAAAAGGACCAGAGAGGGCAAAGAGCATTTGGAAAGATTTTCCCACACTGTGAGGCAGAACAAGCACCCAAAAGAGGGTTAACGGTGTGAGAGTTTTTCCCCCGGAGCAAAAACATGGCAGCTGCAGACCGAGTCACCCCCCGCACGTGCAGTGCACGAACTTTTGGGGAGATACCCCCGGACATGCCACCAGAGACCCCGTGGTGGTACCGATGGGCAGCGCTTTACCGGGGAGACTCTCCGGTCGGAGGGCGCAGGCAGAGCCCCCCGACCGGAATGGAGGGACCTGGAGGGCGGGCCGCGCTCGCGGGCCGGGGCTCCTCTAGGACCCCCGGACCGGCGTCGCCCGCGGATTTCCCGTGGGCCGCGGGGCCCACCCCGGCCACGGCCCCCGGGGCGCCACCGAGGAGCGGTGCCGGCAGCGGGCCCGGCGGCCCGTGAGGAGCCCGGCGGGGCGGGAGCTCGGGCTCCCATTGTTACCGTCGGCACCGGCGGGGCCGGGCGGGCCGCAGGAGCGCGGCAGGGCCCGGAGCCGCCCGACCCCGCGGCGCACAATGGGGGCCGAACGGCCGGAGCGAACCGGAGGGCGCCGGCGGGGCCGGGGCGGGAGCCCCCGCGGCGGCGCCAGGCCGGGCCCGCACCAGGGAGGCGGGCGAGTTCGGGCCGCTTCCGCCCTCATGGCCGCGGCCGCCATTTCACCCCCCCCCTGCCGCCCGCCTGCCCGCACCCGGCCCGCCTGCACCCGGCCCGCCCGCCCGCCTCACCTGCGGCGGCCGCGCGCGCTACGCCAGCCCCCGGCCGCGGCCCGGCCCACTAGGCCGCGCGGGGCCCAGCGGCGGCGCCGGGGCGCGGAGCCGCCTCCGGAGCGCGGCGGGGCCGGGCGGGCCGTGGGGCGACGGTGGCGGCGGAAGGGCCGGGCGGGCCGTAGGGTAGCGGCGGGGGGGTGCCCGGCGGGGAGGGGGCGGGTTCGGGGGCCGCGCGGTACCGGAGCCGCCGCCGCCGCAACTTTACCTGGGTCCGCCCGCACTGACAACTCCCCCGGCCCCGCCCCCGGCACGTGACCGCGCGGGGAGGGGCCGCGCGCGCTGCGCTGGCGCCGCGCGGGGACACGTGACCGCGGCTCCCCCCTCTCCTCCTCCTCGGTCACGTGCCGCGAGCCGCAGGGCGGGTTCGCGGCCGCCATGTTGTGCGGCCCCGGGCCAGGCCGGGCATGGCGGGGGCCGGCAGCAACTGGCTCTCGGGGGTCAACGTGGTGCTGGTCATGGCCTACGGCAGCCTGGTGAGGGCCGGCGGGGTGGGCTGGGGCCGACGCGGGGCTGGCGTGCCCGTGCGGGGCGTTCCGGGCGTGTCCGCGGAGCCGGGCCGCTCATGTCCGTGCGGCCCCGGTGAGGCCGCTCCCGGCGTGTCCACGAGACTCCCGTGGAGTCCGTAACGCGCCCGTCAGGCAGGTCTCGGGCTGTTTTTGGGGAACCCCTCGGAGCCTGGCTCGGGGCCCTCAGGGGCCTGGGCTGGACCGCCTGTAAGCTCCTGGCGTCGGTAGGGCGGGGGGAGGACGTGGGTGGGAGCCTCTGTGGAGGCTGGGGGTCTGTGGGGCCGGGCCGGGTGTCCGCGAGGCTCCCGGCGGACTGAAGCGAGACCCTTGTGCCCGCTGGCGTTGGAGGGCTGAGAAGGGGGAGTCGGTGGGCTGGGTTATCTGTGACACCCCCCGGCTCATGCTTGACCCCCCGCCCCGCTGTGGCTCCTTAGGTGTTCGTGCTGCTGTTCATCTTCGTGAAGCGCCAGATCATGCGCTTCGCCATGAAATCCCGCCGCGGCCCCCACGTGCCTGTGGGACAGCATGCGCCCAAGGTGGGTGCACTCCATCCCCTGTGCTCTGAGGGACGGACGGGCAGGGGCTGCTCCAGCAGCAGAGCTGCCACCACGGAGTAGCAGTGGGGCAGTGGGGAGGGATCGGTTTGTGTAAGGCCTGTTCTTATCCTTGTGATCCCACAATCTAAGTGAACGTGTCGGGTTTTTTCCTGCTGTGCAGGATTTAAAGGAGGAGATTGACATTCGACTATCAAGGGTACAGGACATCAAGTACGAACCACGGCTGCTGGCTGAGGACGATGGCCGGCTCCTGCAGTTGGAGACACCAGGTACTGTCCCACAGCTGTTGTTCCCCTGGGGCCAAGTTGCATCTTTGGCTGCTCACGTTGGTGTCCTGTCACACGAGATGGTGTCTCTGCTCCTGTTTTCCCTTTCTCCGCCTCCCTCCAAGGTTTGCAGAGCTCTCAGTTTGTTCTTTCCCGTTTCCCAGGCTGCTATAACTACCTGTACAGGATGAAGGCACTGGATGCAATCAGGACATCAGGTAAGGGAGCTCGGAGCAGGAGGGTGCAGAGAGACCCTGACTGAGGGAGATGAGGGTGTCAACAGTCCTGTGGGGAGGCTCCAGGTCCTCGCTGGAGAGCAGCAGTCATTTCTCCCGCCCAGGGCTGGTGGCCTGAGGGTCAGCCTGCCCCGTGCTCTGGGGTCATCCGGCAAACAGGGGCAGCAGGTGTGGAGGGAAGTTTATCCAGCCAGCAGCTCCTGACTGTGGGGGTGAGCACAAGCGTTTCCACCTGTGCTTCAGCCAGTTGTGTTGTGCCTTTTTACAGAAATCCCATTTCAAGCAGAGGGCCGGTACCCAAAGTCTTTAATAGGGAAGAACTTCTGTGCCTACCTGCTGGAACTACGGAATTCCAGCGCCTCCTTCAAAGGCATCCGCAAAGCCTTGATCGACACCTTGCTGGATGGGTACGAGAGTGCCCGCTATGGCACTGGGGTGAGTGCTGGTGTGGCATTGCCGGCCCTGTGAGGTGTTCCTGTGCTCCGCCCTGGCTGCATCCCTTGTTCCTGTGGCCTGGCTTCATCCTTCTCTTCCTGTGCTCCAGCCTGGCTGCATCCCCACAGCAGTGTGGGGCTGTTCCTGTGCTCCAGCCTGGCTGCCGGGGCTGAGGTCACACTGTAACCTCAGCTGGGTTTTCCGTGATCTTTTCCGTTTGTATCCAGGTCTTTGGGAAAGCAGAATATCTGAAGTACCAGGAGGCTCTGAACGAGCTGGCGAACATGTAAGTGCTGCTGCCCGGGCACGGTGGTGGGTTCCTGGTCCATAGCAGCCCACGGGGGAGGTGTGAACAGAGACAGGTTTTGGGGCACATCCAGCGTCCGAGACTGGGGCTGTTTGTGCCCGTCCGTGCCTCTGAGTTCACTCCCTCCTTGCAACCTGCCTGTTAATGGAGTTTTGGGTTTGTTCCATGGTCACAGTCCACATTCCTGCTTGTCCCTGGCACTTTGAGCCAGGGCTTTGTGCATGACCACTGGCCTTAGATTTCAAGACCTCAGTGAGCGCCGTCACCCTGAGGGCAGAGTTGCCTCATGTCGGACAGACGGACGCGCAGCTGAGTGGCTCCTCTGGGGCGGCGGCAGTGGTGACGGTGCCTCTTCTCTGCCCACAGCACCAAGGCCCGGGGGGGCAGCAGCCAGCGGCAGCACCAGTCAGCAGCAAAGGACCTCACCCTGTCCCCTGAAGTCTCCAACCCCACCACCATCCAGGTCACCTACCTGCCTTCCAGCCAGAAGAGCAAACGTGCCAAACACTTCCTGGAGCTGAAGAGCTTCAAGGACAACTACAACACACTGGAGAGCACCCTGTGAGCACGTGGGGCCTGGTGCAGTGCGTGTGCAGGCAGCACTGGGAGGAAGCAGCTGCGCTCTCAGATCTCCCCTTCACACCACATCTCCGTTCCGACTGCTGGAACTCGGCCCTTGCCAGAAGCCCATTCCAGAGCAGTGTACCTGCCTGCTCTACAACCTCCTCTGCCACAGGCTCGTGACACTCCAGGCTTTGAGTCCTGCACCGTCTTGGACCCTGTGAATAAACTGATTAGCTTGATCTTATTTATAAAGACACGGATCCCAGCCAGCACCCCCCTCTGCCCGTCCTTCGCCACAGCAGCTGGCGGGAACTGATGTCTGTCCGTTCTGTCCGTGTGGGTCTTGGGCTCTGGAGCCACCTGTCTGTCCTTTCTCAAGGGTGAACACTTTTCCCCGTGTCCCTGTTGTTCCTGCTGTCAGCCCTGTGTGCCCAGCCTGCCTGTGTGCCCAGCTGGGGTGTAAATAGTTTGGTGCCCGTTCTCAGCACCGCAGCCAAGCTGCTGCTTCAGGCTGCAGTTTCTACTCATTCTACTGCAACTGGGCATTTGGGGATGCCTTGAGAGGACAAACCAGCATCAAGTGTCCCGTCTGTCCTGCCAAGGGGGTGTTTGCTCCCACTCTCACCAGCGCCTCGCGTGCCAGCAGCTGCTGAGCCCCCAGGGCCGAGAGCTTGCAGCCCCCACCTTGAGTCTGCGTCTGCCAGGCCGAGGGCAGCGCTGGCAGCTCACCCGTCACCACGGCACGGGCAGCACAGGGTGGAGGGCACAGACCTCGCATAGGCCTCGGCACTTTTTAATTATGTTTAATAAAATGACAGTTTAGCCTGAGCAGATTGCGTGCCACCAGCCTCTGACTGCAGGGGCCCGTTGCTGCTGGATCCGGGGCTGTGTCCCTCCAAGGTGCTGCTACGAAGGTAACCAGGATGCTGTTTATGGTGGCCAGGTTGCTGCCATTACAGCTGTGGTAGTTGGGATGCCGTTACAGTAACCGGCATGCAGTTATGGTAACCAGGATGACACCATTCCAGTAACTGGAATGCTGTAACAGGCTGCCGTTACTGCCATGGTAACCAGGCTGCCTTACTGCCAGGGTATCCAATGGGTGTGGCCCGTGTAGAGGGCAGTTGCAGGGTCCCTGTGGCACCAGCTATGGCAGTGCCAAACAGCCAGAGCTGCTCCCTGCAGGGGGAGAAGGTTGGACAGGGCAGGGGCTGGGAAGGTGGGAGCTGTCCTTGGGCTCCTGGGAGCAAGTGGAGACAGTGGGGTGCCGTGTCCCTTGGTGCAGGTTAAACCCTAGACCCCACAAACGTGCTCTTTGGTTGCAGGTCCAGGAGAAGGGGAGTGCTGGCACAGGGCTGCTGGAGAGGTAGAGCTGGCAAAGAGCCCTAGGGGCCAAACCCCCCATGCTGGGGGTCCGTGGGTGATGGGGGAGACATCCCCGGCCTGCCCACTCTCTGTCTCCACAGCTGTGGGCAGGGGCCCAGGGAGCACCCACGGTGCTGGGCCTCAGCCCACGGGGTGCTGCAGTGGATCATGGAGTCACGGCTGAAGCGGCGCGTGGAGTTGGAGCTGCATCTTGCGGGCAGGGAGCAGGCAGCGGTGAGGCCTGGCATTGGTTGGATGCAGCTGGGTCCTCCCAGCGCTGTGCTGCTGTGGGTGGTTGGGATGGCCCCCTCGTCCTGCTCCACCACGTTCTAGGGGACAGTGTCCCCCAGCACTGGTGAGCCAGGGTGACGCGGAGGTTCAGCACAGCCCCTGTGCCCAGCAGATCCGCCAAGATGCCCTGTACCAACTCTTCCAGGATGAGCATCAGCAGCACCGGCAGGAGCTGAGCCGGCTGGGGAAAGCCTTCTATGTAGAGCGGCTCTGAGTGCTCAGCCCAGCGCAGCACTGGCCTGGCATCCCCTGGCTTCTGGCTGGGAATAAAACATGTTGAGCAAAATGGGGGCTGTGTCTGCTGCATGTGGGGTGTGGGACAGCCTGGGGCAGTGGCGGGGGGAAGATGCAGCTCATCACGATTCCTGTGGCTGGGGTTCAGACATGTTGCCTGCAACCCTCCACGGGTTGCACCCTGCACACTTGGTCCTGTCCGTGGCTGTGCCAGGAGATGGCAGCACGGCCAGCATGCCTTGCCAGCCCCGGTGCTCCGCGCTGGGTCCCACTCCTAGCACAGGTCCCGCCGTGCCCTGTCGCGCGCCACGGTGCTCCTGGCCATGTGGCACAGCCCTGCAGCAGCAGGGAGAGAAGCCTGGCTGGGCTGGGTGTGATGCTCCCTGTCCCCACATTGAGGTGCCCCCAGACCCCTGTCTGCTCCCAGCTGGGGGGGACCTGTCCCTGGCCTCCTGTCCCTGCTGCCTGTGCCCGACCTTGGTGTCTCCCAGCCCCAGGGCCCATCAGTGCCTGCCCTGGCTCTGCTTATTGACAGGGCTGGGGGCCGCTGGGCCAGCACCCCCCACCCACAGCCCTTCATTAGCTCAGCTGTCGGGCTGCATCACATCAGCTGCTGCCGCACGCGCGCCCCCGGCTCTGGCACCGCTGCCGCCACGTGTGTCCCTGCTGTCCCCACTGCCACCTCACCTTGCGGCCACCCCGTGGGGCCAGAGCCCCTGACTCCCCAGCCCAGGCTGTGCCCCTGTCCTCCCCATGGCACTCAGGGCTCTCTGGTTGTCCCACATCCTGGCCCACTGATCACCCAAAGCTTGGGCCCCCACAGAGCCTCCAACACCATTCCCAAAATTGGTGCATCCTGCTACAGCAAAGCACCGCTGTGGTGTGGGGAGACACATGCCTCCAGCACCCCAAGACACCCCGTGTGCCCTTGTGGCTGGATGTCACCCCCCAGGTCCCAGTGGCCACCCCAGTGTGGGGCAGGGTGCTGCCTCTGTCACACAGCATGAGAGGGGTCACATCCCCAACACGGGTGGGGTGGGGTGACAGCCCCTCCAGCTGCCCCATGGAGGAGACGCTCCTGTGGGTCCCAGCAGCTCTCCCAGAGCAAGGGGATGTGGGGCACAGCCCCCCTGTGCTGATGGGGCCCGTCCTTGGGCAGGGTCGTGCACAGCCCCTAGGTGTCACAGGGCCCGCAGGCCAGGGCTGGCCCCCGGTATCGACAGCCTTGCTAATGATGGGGAGTGTGGCCGGAGGCAGGAGCAGGCGATGCGGGGCCATCGACCGCATTGACCGGCACCGGTCCGCGGAGGGGCAGGGGGATGTCAATGGGTGGTAATTAATGGGAACGAGGCCACGTGTGCAGGGCCGGGGCGCTCGCTGGCTGCATCCCCCCGTCGGGTGCAGCCCAGTGTGGTTATAAACAGCGGCCAGGCGACCCCCGAGCCAGAGCACTGCGGAGCCCCCCAAGCCAGCCCAGGTAAGACGGTGATGGATGTGGGTTTCCCCTGGACCCGGGTGGGCAGCGTGGCCTTCCATGGCATGCTGTGCCGTGTCAGTCCATGGCATGGCTTGCCCTGACATGCCATGCTGGGAGACTGTGCCTGCACTGTCCTGCTTCAGCTTCATCCCAGCCGCAGGACACCTCCTGCTCTGGCAGTGCATCCCGAGCAGCCCAGTGCCGGTGCACTTGCCCGGCAGGCTCCAGGCACTGCGGTGAGGCCAGGTGCTGCCTCCGCAGTGCCCCAGGAGTTATGCCTGGATACCACATCCCCCCAAGCTCTCAGCCTTTCCTTCTCTCTTTCTCTTGCAGGCAGCTGAGCTGTGGTTCCTCCTGCCTCCATCTGCCCCTGCCTCTGTCTGATATGTTTGATATTAGGTTGTTTTATTAGAAAACCAACTAAATATCAAACATATTCTTACAGCGCCAGGGATGCCCAGCGCTGACTTGGCCAGATGCTACCTGTGCCCTGCCCTGCACTGGGGGGTCCCTCTGCACCTCATCCTGCAGCCCCTGCCAGCCCTTTCACTGCCGCAATAAAACCTGTCTGCCCGTCTCCATGGTGCTTGAGAGGGGGAGGCCGGAGCTGTCCTGGGGACTGGCGGAGGTTTGGGATGGCAGAGGGGTCACCGCTTGCCACCTGTCCCCTTGCTCACGCTGGGGATGATGACAATACAAAGGCCCGTGGCCCCATGCCCACTGCTGGCTCTGCTGCCCTAGCACAGGGGGTTATTTATGGAGGTGCAGCCACTGCTCGGGGCCCTTGGTGGGTGGGCATTGTTCCCCCAGGGCCCTGCCCAGGGTGCTACAAGCTGTCACCAGGTCTCTGTCCCCCAGGTCCCTAGGTGCTGACTCCCTTAGCCCCCAAAATCTGTCATTGGGTGGGAGCAGTGAGTCTCTTCCATGGGAGATCCTACACTGGCTTATGGGACCTCGAGGCTGGCACGAGGAGGCCATGAATCCCCTGGCTGTGGATGGAGTGCTGCTGCGTGCCTTGAGAATTCCTCCCTGCGCCTCGGGAATCTGCTCCTCCAGCTGCCAACAGCATCCTCTGCCTCAACACCAAGCACCAGCATGGCTGGAGCTGGGCTCAGGGCTCAGCAGGCTCCTGGGGGGTTCTGCCCCTGGTGCCGGGCTCAGGTTGTCCCACTGCTCCCTGCAAAGCCAAACACTCTGGGCCAGGGGCTGCTGCCAAACCCCTGTTCCCAAAATAGCACCAGGCTGAGCTCACCCTTTTCCATGCCACCCCCAGGCAGGGGTAAATGTCAGCCCAGGGCCACCAAAACACTCTAAGCCCCTGGTGGAGGGTAAACGCACCAGGGTAAGACTTCGTGCTAGTGCTGCATGGACTCAGCTCGACATCCTGAAGGAGCGCTGGGTGGGAGCACAGTGTCCTCGTGGCACCAGCCAGAGTGTCCTGTTGCATGGGGGGCAGGGGCGCAGCTGGGACAATACAGGACCCCCTGCTCCCAGACCTGCCACTGCTTTTTATAACACTCCAGCTGTCCTCAGGAGCCCAAATAAGGCTGTGGCCACCCGGACCCCCTGGGGCGGACAATGGGTCCTGAGCACAGACTTTTTGGGAAGGTGGGGAGGCGGCTCAGCCCAAGAAAGGCAAAGCCCTCGGGCTGGGCAGAGCTGATAAACAGGCAGTGGGGCACAGGCAGCACAACTGCCCTGTCCACCCCTTGCCAGTCCCGCATTCAGCTACCCGCTGCTGCCCGTGTCCCAGTGAGGATGGAGGCCATCAAGAAGAAGATGCAGATGCTGAAGCTGGACAAGGAGAATGCCCTGGACCGGGCGGAGCAGGCGGAGGCCGAGCAGAAGCAGGCAGAGGAGCGGAGCAAGCAGGTAGGGCAGGCAGCAGCAGCCCCCAGCCCATGGGTGTTGGGAGGCGGCTTCTGTCTGTGTCAGCTCACCGTGAGCCCAGACTCAACACCCAACACAGACTCTGGCTGAGGTACGAGGGTGCCACAGCTGACACTGTCCTGCAGCTCAAGGGCACCCCAAGGGCTGCCTAGGGCTCAGCCCCTGCCAGTTGGTGGGGTGTGGGAAAAGGACAGACACTGTGGGGCAGTGCTGGTCCCAAGGATGGGGCAGGAGGGATGCTGTGGGGCAGAGCTGAGCCTGGGATGGGGCAGGCAGGGCTCTCTCACAGTGCAGGGATCCAAAGTGGTGTCCACCTGTGGTGACACCACTGCCCTTCCAGCTGGAGGACGAGCTTGCTGCCATGCAGAAGAAGCTAAAGGGGACAGAGGATGAACTGGACAAATACTCTGAGGCCCTGAAAGATGCCCAGGAGAAGCTGGAGCTGGCAGAGAAGAAGGCAGCGGACGTACGTATGGGGTGCAAGGTGGAAGCTGAGGGCTGCCTCCCCTCATTGCCTTCCTGATGGGACTGCAGCCCTTCCCTATGCCTTGGGGACACGGGAAGGTCCCTATCTGGCTCAGTGCATTCCCAGCAAAGCTGTGTGGGTATCTGGGAGCAGAGAATGACCCTGTGAAAGACATGTCCTGAAGGCAGAGCCAGGCAGTGAGCAGCCCCTCAAGAGTGAGACACATGTCCCCAGGAAACTCTGAATCACAGTTGTGGGCAGAGGAGTCGAGCTCCTGAGCAGGAGCAGAAGGAGGAAGAGGAGGAGGAGGAGGAGGAGGAGGAAGAGGAGGAGGAGGAGGAAGAGGAAGAGGAGGAGGAGGAGGAGGAAGAGGAAGAGGAAGAGGAAGAGGGGGAGGAGGAGGATGAAGACAGGTGGAGGTGCATAGGCAGTGTGAGGATTGCAGAGCCCAGCTATTGTCCGCCACTGTTTACAGGAAAACAACAGCACCAGCCATTCAGGGTTTCACCCACTGGCCGCTCTGCAGCCATCACGAGGCATCTGGCCCTGCTCATCACTTGCCAGGACCTGGCAGCCAGGGGCCACTTCCCCGTGGGGCTGGGATGTCTCAGGGTCCAGCGTTGGGGCGATGCAGCTTTTCCCTCCTGTGAGAGCCAGGAGAAATCCTGCAGCTCCTCTCCCTCGATGGGCAGAGGAGGCAGGAACTGTCCTCTGCCACTGTGCCCACAGGGAAGTGCCTGAGCCCCGGCACAGCACCTGAGCTGCTCTCAGTGGCACATTCTGGCTCCATGCTGGGGGTCAAGGTGTTATTGGGAGCTCTGGAGCCTTTCTGGAACCCTGGGACGTTTGTCACCCTGCAGCTTTGCTTGCAGCTCTCTGTCCCAGCACGGTGGCAGTGCCATCCCTGCACTGGAGTCGGCACATGTTCAATGAGGCATTGCAGAGCTCTGGGATCCCTTTCGCTCCCTTACACCCTTCCCGCTTCCCTCTGCTCCCTGTTGGCATTTTCCTGCTGTCACCACATCCCCACTTGCTTCTTTGTGGATCCCTCTCTGTGTATCTGGAGCCCCTTTTCCTGGCTGCTGCCACCTCAGGGTGGCCCTCGGGGCTGCCCCAGTTTCCCCCTGGTTCCAGGCAGTGGAGGGACTGGATGGGCAGAGCTGCCTCCCAGGTGCCTCCAGTTCCCACCTCATCCCTGGAAACGTGCGTGCTGCACATGCCGCACATGCCAGCCCAGGCAAATGGGGCCCTGCAGCATCCACCTGCCCAGCTGCTGAGGACGTCAGGAAGCAGCAGCTTGAAACCCTTCCCTTCTATCCATGTGCCCAAAGCCCTGCCAAATGGGCTTTGTGGGGGGTGAGGGCAGCAACGGGGCTCGGTGGTGTATTTACTGAGCTTTTGGGGGGCTCCAAGAACCCTCACGGCACCAAGAGACACGGCTCCTGGCTCCAAGGAACACTGATCTCGGCAGTGTTGTCTGCACCATCGTCTGCCCTCAGACTGGAGGGTTCTCACAGGGGCTCAGGCCGTCGAGATGTTGGGGTTTGGCACACGGGAGTAGAGCGGGACCCCGGCAGTCACAGCCCCAGTCCCGGGCAGGAGGAGGGAGCAGGATCTGCCGCAGGGCTGTAGGGTCCTGGGGGTTGCAGTGCCCGAGCTCAGCCCCTGTGTCCCAGCAGTCCCCAAATGTGGCCCGTGGGGCTGAGGGATGGGTGGCACCGAGGAGTCCGGCCCCACGGAGGGGGGCCCGTGTGGGGTCAGGCCTGGCTCCTCTGGGCCCTGTGCTCCCCAACATATGGGGCCGGTCCCAGTGCCCCCACGCAGGCACTGGGGGCCCTGTGCTCCCCAACATATGGGGCCGGTCCCAGTGCCCCCACGCCCATATGGGGCAGGTCCCTGTGGACCCAGGTGCCTGCGGTGCAGATCCCGGTGTCCCCCCCGGCCCGGTCCCAGTGCCCCTTTCCCACCAGGTCCGGGTCCCAGTGTCCTTATTCCCGCCCGGTCTTGGTCCCGGTGTCCCTTCCCCACCTGGTCCCAGTCCCAGTCCCGGTGTCCCAGGTCCAGGTCCCAATGCCCCAGGCCCCGGTGTGTCCTAATCTCGATGAGTCCCGGTCTCGGTGCCCCAGGCCCCGGTGTGTCCCGGTCCCGGCGTGTCCCGATCCCGAGGAGTCCCGGTGCCCCAGGCTCCGGTGTGTCCCGATCCCAGAGTGTCCCCGGCCGCGGTGTGTCCCGATCCCGGTGTCCCCACTCGGTCCCGGTGTGTCCTGGTCCCGGTGTGTCCCGATCTCGGTGTCCCCGCCCGGTCCCGGTGCCCCAGGCCCCGGTGTGTGCCGGTGTGCCCCGGTGTGTGCCGGTGTATCCCGGTGTCCCCCCCGGTCCCGGTGCCTCCCCCCGTCTCCCCGGTAACGCTCGCGCGGGGCGGGGCGGGGCGGAAGTGCCGTCAGTTCCGGGCGGCGGGACCGGGCGCGGTCCCGGGGGGTGCGGGGGTGGCGGCGGGGCTGGAGCGGACGGACCGAGCATGGCCGGGGCCACCACCATCGAGGCGGTCAAGCGCAAGATCCAGGTGCTGCAGCAGCAGGCGGACGATGCGGAGGAGCGGGCGGAGCGCCTGCAGCGCGAGGTGGAGGCCGAGCGCCGCAACCGCGAGCAGGTACCGCCGGGGCCGCCCCGCTGGGGCACGGCCGGGGTGGCGGCGCGCCCGGGGCCGGGGGGTCCCGCTCCGAGCCGCAGGGAGCGCCCGCGGGGTCCCGCGGGGTCCGCTGCGCCCCGGGGGTCCCGCCCCGTGGCCGGGGGTCTCTCTGGGTCCCTGGGACCTGCCCGTGGTGCTGAGCGGGGACCGGAGCGGGGGGGGGGGCCGGCGAGGCGTCGTTTCGCCGTTCCCCGTGTCCCGGGGCTGACCGCGGCCGGGGGGAGGGAGAGGCCCCGGCCATCTTGTGCGGCCCCGAGCCCGGAGCTGCGCGGGTAAAATGGAAGGGAGGAGGGAGCGGGGTCCCTCGGCTGCGGCCGGGCAGAAGCCCCTGGAGCGTCTCCCGAGCCCCGCATCCTGCCCCCGGGACCGGCAGCCGCGGGGGGAGGCGCAGGGGCTTGGCTGGGATGGCCTGGAAGGAAGGAAGGACGGAGCAACCACGGCAGGATCTGAGCTGGCAGATCCGGGGGACGCCGGCACGGCTGGGGACGGGGATGGGGTGACACAGGCAGCACCTCAGTGTGCCCGGCTCCCTTGGGCCGGGGGCACAGGCAAGGCCGGTGTGTTGTGGGCACAGGGATGGGGTGACACGGGGCCAGTCCCGGCTCGAATCCGAATGTGGTTCTCAGTGAATTTGCAGTGACTTTGCTGAAGTTGAGCCCTCTCCCCTCAGTGCCCGAGCTGCGTGTCTGTGACAGCACTGTGTGATTGGGCTCTGCTGCCCAGGCCCATGCAGAAGCTCTTGGGCCTCAGCTGGGCTCTTTTTTCGCAGCCACGTAAGGAATTCTCCTTGTAATAGCAGCGTTGTCATGGGAACACGCGTGCTTCTCCCAGCTCCCTGAGCCTCCTTCAGGGGAGCCAACCAGTGCTCCCAGTTTGGCACTGATCCCGGGTCCTGGGGAGCCCTCTTGGATCTCTGTGGGCTGGGGAAGCGATGGTGAGTCCCAAAAGCCGGGGCGAGCTCCTCCCTTGGCTTGCAGGGCTCCAGGTGCTCCCTGGTTCAGGGCTACCTTCCTGAAGGAAGCACAGAGTAACAGGAATGTGCCACTTGCAGCAGGGCTGCCTGGAAGTCACCTGGAAGTTCACCCCGTGGTCCGGGGAAGCCTGACGGTTTTGGCTGCATCCAGGGAGGAGCAGCAGGAGGGGAGGTGTAAGGGCCCTTCTGCAGTGGGGGAGAGGCACTTCCTCAAAAGCAGCGGTGGTTTTTGGGTGGGTTAAGCACTGCCTGCAGGAAGTCAGGGCTAAGTGATGCAGTTCAGAGGGTGAAGAAGCAGAGGCCTGCTGTGCTGGTGAGTCCCCACCCCCTGGGAGAGGAAAAGTGAAAGTTATCCACCTCAACAGCTCGTGTCCCCTTTAATAGGCAAAAGATATGTCAGGCAGTCTCCTTCCCAGTTCTGTTTAAGGTATCGTTGTGTTCCTCTTTGGGCAGACCACTTCCCCCTCAGGCGGGGCGGGTTCTGGCTTTGGGCACCCACAAGGGTGTGGGCCTCTTGGGTGAGGAGTGGGATGTGCCTGCATGGGAGTTCCCCTGCTGCTTGTGCTCTCCCAGCCCAGTCTGGAAATGTGGTAGGGGGTGCCTCAGTGGCAGAAGGAGGGGGAGAGCTCGGACAGCCCCTCTGGGAACTGGATGCAACTGGTGTTGGGCTCCACTGTAACACTGGCGCCTTTCATTGCTCTGCTCCTCCCTCCTCGGCATGGTGAGGAGCAGTGTGTCTGCGTAGGCTGCTTTATTAACATTCAGCTAGGGTATTTTGTGTCTGTCTGGCATGTGCCTGTGCCCAGGTCTCTGTAGAAGATCACAGCACTGCCCTGGAATGACCACAGCCCTGTCTGCCTTTGTCATCCTGTTGGGGACCAGGATTCCGAATTCCCCAGGGGGCTCCAGTGGGGTGTCAGTGTCCCCAGAGCATCTGGGCTCCCCTGGTCTCTCTCTGGGATTAGCATGGATGGGGCTGTGAGAAGGGGCCTTGTGGCTGATCACAGTGGCTGGGAGATGGGACAGCCCCTGATCTCCGCTGGTGTTTCTGTGGTCACATTTCTGGCAAATGCCTGAGGGCTGTCAGCAGTTTCACCAGCTCCTGGTGCCTATGGCTGAACCGAGGTGGCTGTTGCTGGGGAACAGCCTCCTCAACCTGTCTCAGGACTGGAGGAGGCTTTTGCTCCTTCTCTGGATTGTTAGTGACTCGCTGGGAGGAAGGAGGCCTCGAGCAGGGCAGGCTCTCTTCTGGGGCTGTGGGCCCCTGGGTTGGGCAGCACTGGTGGCCCACCTAGCCTGCCAGCACCTGACATAACTTGGCACATCCCCTGAACCTGTTAATCCTTCTCACCTTGCTGGTGAGAGGGTTTGCCTCAAGCAATGCTCACTGGCGTCCAGATGTGTGAGTAAACTGACTCTGTGCTAAGTGGCAGCTGTCACCATGCTCTGGCATGGTGGATAAACAGCTGTGATGGATGGCCTGGCAGGATCCCAGCAGCTGCAGAGGCACCCCTTGGCACAAGTCATCTCCTTAGTGTTTATGGCTTAAACTGTCAGGACAGCTCAGGCTGGCAGGGAGAAGGCTGCAGGAGGGCTGCAGCATGGACAAAGCATGCAGGAAGTGTTGTTGAGCTAAACGTGCTGCAGGCATCTGGGAGAGGGGCTGAAGGTTTGCTTAGGGCTCCCATGTTGACCCGATGGCAGAGCTCAGCTGCCCTGCCTGAGCTGCTCAACCTGCACAGGCTGAGTCCCCTCCTCTGCTCCCTCCAGGCTGAGGCAGAAGTGGCATCTTTGAATCGCCGTATCCAGCTGGTAGAGGAGGAGTTGGACCGAGCTCAGGAGCGCCTTGCCACGGCTCTGCAGAAGCTGGAAGAGGCAGAGAAGGCAGCAGATGAGAGCGAAAGGTGAGCAAGGGCTCCTGCTCATGCTCTGTCAAACAGCTTGGATATGTTTCTGACTGAGGGCCCAGTGCCATCCAACCTTTTGGGCTTCCCAGAGTGGGGGAAGGAGATCCCACATCGAGGCTGGATGTGGGAGTCGGTGCCTGCTTACGCAGAGCAGCTAAAACAATGCTGATGGCCTTGAGTGTCTTGGAACCTGAGGCTGCTGATGGCCTTGAATGTCTTGGAACCTGAAGCTAAGGAGCAAGGAAGTGCTGTGTGCTACCATGCATTCCTGCCTCCAAGGGAGGAGAAATAAGTGGGTTTGGAGACACCGTTGCCTTGTGAAGGTGGGGCAGCCTCTCTTCCTGCAGCCTCTGCCAGCTGGCAGATGTCCCCTGACCTGGCCTCCGATTCAGCGAGTAGTGGTCCCCTTGCAGCTGGCTGATGTGCTTCCTCGGTTGCACACACCATGGTGAGCAGCCCGACCTGGCTGGTGGCCTGCCATGGAGATGGACTTGGCTCTTCCTGCATTCCAGATGGGGAAGTGCTTGACTTGGCTTTGCTGAGTTCCTAAGACAGCCAGGCTTGTTCTTCTCAGCAGCACTGCACTTCCCTTGACCCAGGAGCCCAGTGAGCTGCTGGAGGAATGTTCCAAGGAACAGTCATTTCTGAGCAATTGAGGTTCACATCAGCCCAGCGGTATCTGCCTTCCTGTGCCACCCTCTGCACTCAGAGGAGTCATGGCTTGTCAGGAAGCATTGTGGTTCCAGGGTAGCGCTGTTAATGCTCTGAAACTCATCTCAGCGCTGGCTCGTCGAGGGTTGTTTTACACACCTCTCCTCCCTGTGCTTACTTCTGGACAGAGGTATGAAAGTCATTGAAAACAGAGCTCTTAAAGATGAGGAGAAGATGGAACTGCAGGAGATCCAGCTCAAGGAAGCCAAGCACATCGCAGAGGAGGCGGACAGGAAGTATGAGGAGGTGAGACTCTTGGATGCTCTAGTACAGCTGACCTGGGCTAGGAGAGGCAACTCCTCTTCCTGCTGGCAAGGCTTTCCTCAGCAAAGCTCTGTGCAGAGCCTGGCTCTCAGCAGAGCTACATCAGTGCTCTGCTTGGCCAAAAACCTCTGGCAGCTCCAGCAGCTCTTGCAGGCATTCGTTCCCTTCACTGCTGTGCACAGCCTACAAGTGCAAAATCATCCTCCTTCCTCTTGATTCTGATTCTCCCTTCCAGGTTGCTCGGAAACTGGTGATCATAGAGGGAGATCTGGAGCGTACTGAAGAGAGAGCTGAGCTCGCAGAGTCGTGAGTAGTCCACTGGCATGTAACTGGCACATCTGCCTCTGCATGGGAACTAACACTGCATTGCTAACCTTGTTACACAAGGCCTGAAGCACTGGGTGGGTTTAGGTCCTCAGAGGAAAGGGCTGGAAGCACTCTTCTCCTTGAAACAGGATTGGCTCCACTCAGGACAAGGAGTTTGTGATGTGATTTGCCTTGAGCATAGTTGCTCTGCCCCTTCGCATGGAGACACTCCCCAGTCACAGAGGCCAGAGAGCCCTTCTCCCCACAGCATTCACCAGCACTGCTTTGTGCGTGCAGTCACGAGATCCTTCACGTAGCCACAGGGCGCAGTGCTTGCCCTAAAGCAGCAGAGGCCTCCTGGGCTGGGGGCTGAAGCAGCACATGGGATGGCTGAGGGCAGAGCTGTGGCTGAGGCTGGTCTCTGGCTTCTGCAGGTATTTGCAGTAAGCGCTCCAGGCTCCTGCACTGCTGAGCAGCAAGCTGGACTTCCTCTGCTCAGAGCAGAGGCACAGATCCCCTGGTCTTCTTTCACGTGTCCGGATGCTTTAGCTGATCCTTGAGGAGCTGGTCAGGACCTTTCCGTGCTCTGGGCCTTGTCTAACGCAGTTGGTGTGTACGCAGCAGCAGCACTGTGCTTCCTGCCCAGATGTGCATGTTGTGACCATGACTTTTTTGTGTTTCCCCCCACCCCCTTTTTTGCTCTATGGTGTTGTGGTTTTGGTGCTCCTTTTGACCTTGCCCCCATCTGGCTTGTGCCATTGTGTGACCATCACTAACAGTCATTGCCGGGAGCTGCAGGAGCAGATCAGAGTGATGGACCAGAACTTGAAGTGTCTGTCTGTTGCCGAAGAAAAGGTACTAACCTTTCCCTTCTTGAACCATTAAACCAGAACTCTTGTGGTCTCCTCACTACGCTCCTCCCGTCAGCTTAACTGTGCCTTTCTCTCTCCTGGAACGTTCTGTCCTCTCTGCCCATGAATATCCCTGTCTGAACAGCTTCCTACTGTACAGCACACTAGACATGCAGCTTCTCCTTGGAGACTCCAGGTCTGGCAGAAACCTGTGTCCACATCTTGCTGCTCAGCTTCGTGCCCTGTACATGTGCTGGCAGAATACTTAAAACATGAGCTCAGAGGCAAAAAGGGAACTTGCTTTCTGCACAAGTGCCTCAAAGCAGGGTTCCATCCAGTCTGATCTCAGACAGTCTCCTGAAGTACTTCCTGGTCTTCCCTGCATGTGGATTCACTTCTTGTCTCCTGTCTTTCCCTCCCACTTCTTCTTTTCCTTTTTCCCCCCCCTTTCTTTACAACACCCCACAGTAAATGTTCCGAGCTGGAGGAGGAGCTGAAGAATGTCACCAACAATCTCAAGTCTCTTGAGGCTCAGGCTGAGAAGGTAGGGCTGCCTGTCCCAGAGCCAGAAACATTGCTGTAGTGCTATAGGAGGGTGTGTGAACAGCAGAGCACCCACTGGGATGGAAATGATGCAACTGCAATCCTAAGCAAGCCAGGAGAGCTGTGCTTGCTCTCCTGGGAGGGCTAATGGATTTCAGCGGAGGGCTGTGGAAGCTGGGGTGCAGGAAGCTTGGCTGCCCTTCCCTGCCTTGGGGCAGACTCCATCAGCCAGGATGTTTAAGGTGCTAAGATGTTAAGATGAGAATTTTTCTGTGCCCAGGTTTGTGTTCTGTGCATGATGTGGGACTTGCTACCTGACCCAGTCCTGTTGGACACAGGCAGGGATGTGAACAATTCCCAGTTGGAAGTTTCTGTGGGCATGTGTGCTGCAGTGAGGAGTTTGTCTCCCTCTGTAGCTGTGGGCTTTCTAGAGTGGGAGGTACCTGGGGCTGCTGATTGCTAACTTCTTTTCCACAGTACTCTCAAAAAGAGGATAAATATGAAGAAGAGATAAAGATCCTGACTGATAAACTCAAAGAGGTGAGTGACCATGTCAGGATGGCCCAGCTGGGTAATCTGGCCTCAGCTTGATGGGGGAGAGACATGGAGGATGGGAGACTCCATGTCCTCAAGCTGATGCCCTTTGCTGAAGAGCTGTTGCACTAAGTGGCGTGTTTCCATCTGGCAGGCGGAGACCCGCGCTGAATTTGCTGAACGCTCTGTAGCCAAGCTGGAGAAGACCATTGATGATTTGGAAGGTACATTTTGGTGATAGGAAACCAAGGAATATGTGGTGAGGAGCTGTCTCCCAGGTAGCTGGAGAGTGCAGAGGCTGCTGTACTCCTCAGTACTTGGATTATGACCTGACTTGGCCTCCAAGGTGAGGCTTGCAAGAGTCATGCCCTGTGTATGTGCTCTGAAAATATCTCCCCAGCTGTACTGCAGCAGATCTCAAGCTCCTTTTCCAGACACCTGCTTTATCTAACTGGTAGCTGGTGTGTTTTGGTGGTGATGTCCTCAGGAATGTAACTAGATCCCTATGCTCCAGCTTAATCCAATTTAAGGAGTGGCATAGGAAAGAAACACCTAAACTTGCAGGAATTAGTCACAATAAACATCCCTGCATGCAGAAGGTCATGCACATGCTGGCTGCTGCAGACAATGTCCTGCCAGCCAACCACGGGAGTCAGTGAGTCTTGAAACAGCCCCTGTGAAGACTCAGACTCCCCAGTGTTGATCCTGGATCAAGGTTAAATCACCAGCAGCCCCGTCCACGAAGTGCGGTGGTCAGCCAGTGCCAAGGATGGGTTCCTTTCCTCCTGCCATTCCTTCACACAATCCTTCAGGAGCACTCCTGAGGCCAGCCATTGCAGAACCTTGCCCCAGGCCACGGAAGAAGAAGGTTCCAGCTGCCTCCCTTAAATCTGGGGCTGTGGCCAGATTTTCCTATGGATTGCTGTGTCTGGAGTGGTGGTGCTGGTAAACCAAATCCCTTACAGGCCTTCTGCCTTGACCGCAGGTGTGCCTTTGTGGTCTTATAGTGCCAGGTCTTGGAGATACAAAGCCCCATCCTACTGTCTGGAGCTTTATTATCGAGAAATAGCAGTGGTGTCAGCTGAGCTGTTCCAGAACCACAGCCAAGCAGCAATCTGAGCTACCTCATGATCCAGGGCAAACTGCTATGGGGAACTGCAAAAACTCCACCACATCCCTGCATACTCCCCTCAAAACCTGTTAATTGAGAGTTGGCTTTGGTCTCCAGCCTTGCTGCTGAAGTGACCTAGTTTGTGACAACTGACAGCTCCCCAGGCTCTGTGAGGCTGTTAACAGCATGACCAGCTGTACTGTAGCCCAGGCAGCCCGAGCTGCAGCAACCTGTGCTGGCTCTGCAGGGCTCAGGAGTGCATCAGCACAGCTCCAGGCCCGCCCCTCCCCAGAGGCCATGAGCTGCCTGGCTGCTCCATTATCTGATGGAGAACGCCAGTGTGGCTGGTCTGTTCCACTTGCCCTGCCTCGCTGCCTCCTGCAGGATAGGAATTCCTTCTGATGTCCAGCTCTATTACATGACTGACTTCTCCCAAGCCAGTCTTTGCATTGAGACACAAGGTGAGAAGAAAGCACCTCGATTGATCAGTGCCCTCCCTAGGTGGAGCAAGCTTCTCCTTAAGTGGATGAAGTTGCCCTTTCCCGGTGCTCCTCCTGTCACTGGTTCCTGCTGGCCTAGCTGGGCAACTTGTTTTTACAAGCTAATGTGGTTTGAGTGCTTGGCTCAGCTCCCCTTGGAGCTGGATTGTAATCCTGGAAGGCACTTGCTGGTCAGATTGTCCTCAGGCTGCTGGAACCCTCCTGTTTATTGTTGCGGACGAGCACAGAGTCCCGAGAGCTCCACATTTGACTTAATTTTCTTCTGTTCTTGAGTCCCACCTGCTTTTCCTGCCCCAGAGTGTTGGAAGAACTCCTCTGCCTTCCCTCATTGTTTCCATTTTGTTCTCCTCCTAAACCTCTTCTAGATGAGCTCTATGCCCAGAAACTGAAGTACAAAGCAATTAGTGAGGAACTGGACCACGCCCTGAATGACATGACTTCCATGTAAATATGAGCTGGCTGGCGTTTGCCTCTCGCTTCAGCAGCCTGGGCCGCCAGCGCTTGCTTGGTTTGCTGTGGTTTCTGTAGTTGGAGAGTCAGCGGCGCTTGTGCCGTCCCAGGTTACTTCTACAGATCTGCCCAAGGCGCCCCAGCATGCCGTCCTCTAACTCTAGGTCCTCGTGATCTGCATGTGTAACCAAGTGCTGTGCTGGCCTGAAAGGGTTCTGACTTGAACTCCTGGAGTGCAATTCCCAGTCCTGCTGGGAAAGGCTTCCTGAGGTAAAGCAGCTTTGTTGTCTGCTGGAGCCACTGGGCCATGGTCTCGGGATTCCTTCAGGAAGAGGCTGTGGATAGCGCTCAAGTGGATTCCTTAGGAATTGCCACAACAGGCTTGAGATGGGCTGGATCATGAACTGATCTGTGGAAGTAGCTGAACTCATGTGTTTCTGCAACTTTACTCCTCAGCTTTGTGTTCAGATCTGCAGTGGGTGCTGCTCTAACAGCTGCTCTGCGTGATCCTTGCACTAACCCAGGAGAGGACGGGGTCCTCACCCCTCAGAGAAGAGCCTTAACATGAGTGTCCCAAAGCTGCCTCAGCAGAGTTTGCTGTGCACAAACACCGAAGCTTCTCTTAAAATTAGTGTCTCCTTCTGTCTCACACAGATAAGTCTTGCGATTCCAAACTCCACTTTGGATTTGTCTCTCTGCTTGGTGGCTTGATCTACATCTGCACTCTGCATTCACGCTCTCTTCATCTCACTTTGAATTCCAGTACCTTTTTCCAGTTACTGTGCACAGGGCATCCCTGGGAAAGGGTGCTGTAAAGACACTGAAGCTTGACAGCAGCAGCAGCCCCCCAGTTCTGCTGCTCTTGCTCCCAAACAAAGCTCCCTCTGTGTGACCTGATGTGCCAGACACAGCCTGCTCTGAGGGGCTGCCCTTTCTGTGTCGGGGGAGCTGGGAGGATGTTGTTCTCATCTGCATATCTTGTGTGGAGCCATAAAGCTCCTTTTGTATTTCTGTTGCCTCTTGCTCGAGCATGATGTCACCTTTTTTAAGGAAAACAGTTCTTATATAAATGGAACAGAATGGCTGGTGCTTTTGAGAAGTGGGATTCTAGTGACCACTCGCTGCTTTAACAACGTTTCAGCATTGCCTTCAAACTAGTATCACCTTCAGTGGAACACAGACCTCACTAGCATGCTGGATTTTCCCTTGCGTTGTGTTGCTGGCTCCCAGATGCAATGGCAGCACTGCAGACAGGGCCTGTGGGGTCAAACGGGAGGCTGGGGGTTGCAGCAGGAGACCCTGGAGCTGTGCCTGACTGAAGACGCTCCTCATTCGTGCCTGCTCTGGAGTGTTCACCAGCACCAGTTGCCAAGCACTGGCTTGCAGTGGGAGGTCACACACCTGGTAGTCACTAGGCCAAGGCGTGGAAGCCAATAAATATTGCATGAGCTCTGGCTGGTCTCCCTCGGGGCAGGACTGGTTTGGGTGTGAGGCTCTGCCTGTGCGCAGGGAGGGATGTGAGGCCCCTTGCTTCAGGAATGAGGAGGCACTGCAGCAGGGCTGTGAGCACCTGAACCAGGGAACCCATGTTTTGTAGAACCCTCCCCTTGCTGTGCAGGGGCTGAGGGCAGCAGGATCTTTCTGGGAGCGTGGCATGGAGCTCTCCACTGGGCGCTGCCACCAGGCTGTGAGCACCTGGCGCGTGTCACTGCTGAGCTGTTGCTCGTTGTGTGGTATGATAAACACTGGTCAGCCTGTGGTAACGGTATGTGCTGCCTCGTGGGGGCTGCTCAAATACTTTTTCCTTTTTGGATTGGTTCATCTGCCACAGTGCCCGAAGAGCCCTTCGTGAGCAGAGTTCTGGTGACACAGGACACCTGCCGTGGTTTTCTCAGGTTTGTGCCCCTCTGTTCTCCACACGACAGCACTGGCAGTCAGGATAGTCGAGGCATGCCCCAACCTGTTCTCACTCTGTCTTAGGTGCCAGGTCTGGGTGGGGAAGGAGGGAGCATTCCTGTAAGGAATTTCAAAGTATGGTGTGACTCTCCTGGGATGTGGGGCAGTAACTGTGCCCTGTAAGCACAAAGCAAGAACCTAGAACTCCTCAGTAACCCAACTGCAGCTGGAGTTGGGGGGTCTGGGTCCTGTGGGAGGGGCAGGGCTTCTGTCAGTGTAGAGGCTTCCAGCCTGGTGTTCCATTGTCAGCTGTTGAGACAACGGGGCCTCATCTGTGTCGGTCAGTCTCTGCTTAGTGGTGCCCAGCAATAGGACAAGAGGCAATGGGCAGGAACTGATGCCCAGGAAGTTCCACCTGGACATGAGGAAAAACTCCTTTCTTGTTTGGGTGACCAAGCACTGGCATGGGCTGTGCAGAGAGGGTGTGGAGTCTCCCTCGCTGGAGATACTCCAGAACCATCTGGATGCAATCCTGTGCTGTGGATGGCCCTGCTGGAGTAGGGAGGTTGGACCAGATGACCCACTATGGTCCCTTCCAGTCTCACCCATTCTGTGATTCTTACTGGGTGGAAGATGGCAGCCTGCCCTTGAGAAGTGCCTCTCTCCTCACGGGGAGGTCCTGTTGTGTTTGACTCATGCTGTGGAGAGCTGGTGGCTTTGCACAGTGGTGTTCCAAGTGATGTTATCTGAGGCTGGGCTGTGGCAGGGCCTTTCCCTGCTCGTCTGGATAGAATCCACGCTGGGTGGCGGGTGGGTGGGTGATGCATCGTCTGCCCTGGGAGGTTTTGGAGGCATCTGGTCTGACTGGATTGCTGGGCTTGTACAGGCTGGTTGCTGTGAGCTGGGCTGTGACTTGGGAGTGCTGCAAATGCAGATTAGCTGACCAGCAGGGCCGGGTCCTGGGGCTCCCTCAGTGGCGGGGATGGCTGGTGAGGCTGCCCTGGGGCTGGGCAGAGAGGAGAGCAGGCCTAACACTAGGGGTAGCAGCCTAGGCAAACATTCCATGTGGGGGAGCTGTTCCTGAGGTCTGGGAAAGGTCATGCATGCCAAACACTCCAGTTTTCCCCCTTGTGCAGGTGGATTATCAGGTCCCTGTCCACAGGCAGCAATGCTTGCTTTAAAGCTGTGAGCTGTTACACCAACTGACAGTCACTGGTCCTTCTGAGCACAGTTCACTCCCATCCTCTGCTGCTCTGGGGACCCAGGACCAGCCCAGATCACCTGGGGCTGGAGGCTGGCATCAGGGTGCCCAGCCAACCTGCTCAGAGCCAGCGTGGAGCCAGAGTCCTTAGCAGCAGTAGTAGCTGTTGTGCAAGGTGTGGGCCAGGATGGGGGTGGGTGTACCCACAACTACCCTCAACTTTCGGATTGTGGTGGGACAGAAATCACTGGCTTCTCTGGCTCTGCCTTGGTCCCTTGGTGTCTTTAAAGAAGGGACAATCAATCAGCATTACTGCCCTCTCCTACAGAGTGAGGTGCAGCTGGAGCAGGTCCTGAGGGCTGAGAGAAGCTGAGGGTGAGGCTGAAGGTGAACTTCCCCCTCTGTGTGTGGGTGTCACTCTGGAAAGACCGGGCTGAAACCCTGGGGATGGCAATGTGCTTTGACTGTTCCATGTGAATCAGTTGACTGTCTGGAATCTTACCCAGCTAGATCTTGTTCAAGAGCAAAATATTCCTTGGTTGAAAGCAATGAGGAACGGTGTAGCTCCCCTTCAGAGGGTGCCCAGGACCTCCTAGTACAAGGATTTGAGGAGAAGCCCAAGGCCCAAGCCCAAGGCTGTGCTCTAGGCTTGCTGCTTGGGCACAGGCAGCACACTGTGTGTGTCACTGCAGTTGGTGCTGGTCAGTTCTGCCAGGCTGGAAGCTGTTGTGTAAGCATTTTTCACTGCCTGGAATTCCCCTAAATGCAGGAATTGGAGCTGTCAGGCTGGGAGGACCCTGCCTGTGCAGATGGGCAGAGAGAGATGCTGAATGGGCTCTCTGGCCAGTTGTGTCAGGACATTGGCCACCCAGCTCTGAGAGATGATAGGTCCTGGGAGGGGACCAAACTGGTTCTCCCTTTCCTGGAACTGCTCATGAACACATGTGCTGGGCATGAGCCTCGAGGACGCGTGTGGCTGCTGGACCCCTGTGGGGCTGTAAGGCCAGGGACTGGAGAGCCATGGCTGCAGAGACAGCAACAGCTTGTGTCCTGCTCATGTAGTTCTTCTGGGGCAGATCTAAAAGAGGAGCCTGCACTCCAGAACTTTCTCTGTCCTGTACTAGAAGCAGTTGCTGCCTTCAGTCCTGTCTGGTCTGAGTGGTTGGTGTGGTACCAGGTGTGTTCTCAGAGGATGGTCCTCCAGGGATGAGGTGCTGTCATCCTTGTTTCTCCTGGTGTCCTTGTCCCACTGTGCAGACCCTGTCAATCTTACTGCAGTGTGGTGTGGCTCCCTCTGGAAGCTACTCCTGGTTCAGCTGTGGTAGGACTTGTTTCTGCAACGTGCTACACAGGCTTAAAGCACATCCCAGGTCTCTGTCCTTACTGGGGTCCAGCCCAGCCTGCAGGCTCGTCTTCTGGTGTCTCCTTTTCCTTTCTTTGCCTTTGCACATCCTTGGCAGCACTTCCACTTCTGTCCACATTTGGTTTCCTCTGTGATCTTCCTGAGCTGAAGCACAAATTAGAGAAAGACAAACCTTTGTTCTTTCCAGCTTCACCTGAGAATAGCCCAGGCCATCCTTGGATGGAGACAAGCTTGTTTGATGTGCTCATCCTGGTGCTCTACTAACCTTCCCTTTCTCTCTTTTTCTCTCTTCTTGTTTCCCTCATCCTGTCACTGCTGCAGAGTGCCTGTACAGCCAGCTTGAGAAAAACCGCCTGCTCTCTAATGAGCTGAAGTTAACGCTGCATGATCTGTGTGACTGAGAAGGGGCTCACTAATCCCATAAATGAGCTTATTGCAACCACCAGTGCTGTGGACCACAGTGAAATCTGATCATTAAGACTGGCAGACTTGCGAATTTTATGCAATTGCCGCTTTTTAATGGGGCACTTGAATTCATCCTATAATTTATTTAAGCATTTTTTTAACATATAAAGGTAAACTCTATTCTTGGTGAAGTAACCCCCAGACTTGGCTGGTTTTTGAGCGGTCTTGTTTGCTTGTCCAGGGGGGTCCTGCCTGGCTCCTCCATGGAACCAGAATGGCTGCACCCCTGAAATGAGGGGTGGGGTGAAGTTAGGCTTATGTCTGCTTGAAGCTGCTACAACTGAATTTGTGATTAGGTAAATGACTGTAGGATTTCTGATGCATGGAATGATGGCTTCTGCCAATAAATGACTGACCTTGTAGTCTGTGAGACACTGCACACCTGTAGTGTGTTCCTATCTAGGGGAGTCCTAACCGAGAAGGTGTAGGGTAGCAGTCATTTCCCGGGCCTGACCCCAATGCAGCTTCAGAGCCCTGGGAGGGTTGGGAAGGCTCATGGATATCTTGGCAGCAAGTCCCAAAATGTACAGCCCAAAGCTGTGTCCTGAGTGCCTGCAGAGTGTGTTTAAGCGCTGCCATTGCTCATGCTCGAGGAAGACTGTTCTCTCTCTGTGCACAATTTCTGACTCTGGGGAGGTTGGGAGTGGCTTTGGGAATCTGCCTGTACCTAAAGGACATTTTTCAACAGCCTGTCTATCCAGTGTCCCAGCGTGTGGATGTCTCCAGTGATATGGGTGGGCTCACCTTTGGAGTAAAGCCTACCTAGAGCACTAGCTGCTGATCTGCTCTCCTCCTGGCTTAAGGAACATGTGAGAATCGACTGCACAGCTGCCTGTAGTCTCGGGCAGGGTGCAGCTCCCTTGCTCCTTGCTCTCTGCCTGTTACTGCCCCAGCCCCTGCCCCGCTGCCCTCCAGGCTGGCGGTCTGCTCCCTGCTGCTGGGCTTGGCATCCCTGCCCTGTGCTGAGGGAAGGGGGTCATAGCCACCTTCTAGGGGTGATTTCCAAGTGTGTGTTGCTCTCAGGGTGCCTTGCTGGGCCATGTGGGTCAGCTATGGAGGTGTGGAAGCCCTGGGGAGAGCTGGCTGCAGTCGGAGGCACCTGCATGTGAGACACTGCCTAGGGCTCTGGCTGAAGGCACACCATGACTGTGCTGACTGGGAGCACCAGCAGTGTGAGAGGCAAGGGCTACACACAAGCCAGGTAACCTCAGAGCTTCCAGCTGCACCCAGCCAGTTACTCTGGCCCGAGGATCGCTGCGTGCGGGGAAGGGGCTGGCACAAGCTTTCTGTGGCAAAGGAGTTTTGGTTGTCTGACACTGCTTTGTAACTCTCAACTCTTGCTTTCTGCCAGATAAACTGAAATCCACCAAAGAGGAGCATCTCTGCACGCAAAGAATGCTGGACCAGACCCTGCTAGACCTGAACGAGATGTAATAGATCCCTGCCACCGCCTCCGCCACGCGATGCCAGGCGCCGGCCCAGCTGCTGCTGCCCTCTAACCCTGGGGACCAGAGTTTACGTTCTGTTGCCAACTTGACCAAACACAAATCTCCTTTGCCCCAGGGTTAAAGGCCACCAGGTTGGGCAGAGCTTCAAACAGCATCATTAAGGGAAATAAACAATGCAATAATGTTTGGGGAGCATGTTTGAGATGTACACATTTTGTAACTACCTTTTTTTGTAGCAACCATTGTAAACATTCCAAATATCGTGTGAGGCTGGTGAGCTACACTTCAAAGCTCTTGGCTTTAAAATTTGGTATTAACTTTCTGTTAATTGGCTCTAGGCCACCCTGCTTTGGCAGGGCAGGAAAAGGGTGTGATGGTGCTCGCTGTGAGTCAGAGTAGCCAGGCTAGGGATGGAAGCTTGTTGGGAAAACTTCCTTTCCAAGAGCTGTTTGCCAAAAGTGCAGTTCAGTTTCTCAGCTTTAAGGTAACTGTGTTGGGGAGGAGCAACTTGTGTGAAAGGTACTTTTTTTTTTCTTTTTTTTTTCTTTTTTTTTTTAAGCCAAGCCAGTCATCTGAACAATTGAACCTTCACAAGGATTGTGTCCCTTCCCCCCCCACCGTTGGCCACTTCCTTTCCTGGTGGGCTTAGAGCAGCCACGGCCCCTCTAACCCGTTGCTACCCTGGGGCTGACTTTGCCTTCACTAAGTGCTGGTGCACCAAGCTTCACCGCTCATTGCTGTGTTACACTTAACAGCTTAAGTACAACAGCCTTGTATTCTTGGAGAAGTGTTTTTGCCTACCTGGAGGGAGGGAGCTGAGCCTTCCCTCCTGGCCAGGACTGCTCTTACTGTCTTAATTGGGTACAAGCCATCTTGCTGTGCATTGCTGGTGTTTCGTGGTTGTGAGGCGTGAGCGCGGTATCGCCACGCTCGCAGTGTGTAGCTTGTGGTTTGAGCATGCTGCTTGGTTGTAGCAGTTTTAGGGGCCAATCTGGAGACGAAACCCCTATCCAGTGTTTTGATACTAAATTGAAAAATTGTGTTACTGTCTTTTGAAATAAAAACCGATCCCTCCACACCACTGCTGGCTGCAGAGCTTTACTGTGTGTGATCCACTCCATCTGGGCTTGTGGGGGATGAGGGTGGGGATGAAGGCCAGGGTGTGTGCCCATCTCCTGGAAATGAGACCAGACAGAGGGTCAGACAGAGGTGGACTTGCCAGTGTCTTCCTAGGGCTGGAGCACAAACATGGGACTGTGGGGGTGAGTCCCTCAGTCAGTTTGGAGATGACAGTGAATTGCGTGGGAGTGTTGATCTGCTGGAGGGCAAGAAGGTCCTGCAGAGGGATGTGTACGGGCTGGATCAATGAGCCAAGGCCAGTGGTGTGAGGTTCAACAAGGCCAAGGGCCAGGTGCTGTCCTTGGATCACCACAACCCCCTGCAGGGCTCCAGGGCTTGGGGAAAAGGGGCCGAGGGGCTGCTGTCCTACCTGTGCTGGGTGGGGGATGCAGGCTTGTGCAGGATCAAGGGGGTTGTTTTCTGAACTCTTATTACTGGCTGGTGTCCACACCAACACCTGAAGAAGAGGGACTGTCAGCTGAAGCCTGTGCACTCCAGGACCTGACGGGTGAGCTACTGGAGGCTCTCCCCAGCACTGGGAGGATGCTCTGAAGCAGATCATTGCAGGAATAAACACTAGAAAGGGGATTGTTTTAGTGACAATATAAACCCACTTTTATTTATGTGCTCTGCCACCTCTTAAGGTCATTTAAAGATACAGGTCTAAGTGGAGGGGGAAAAACTAACCCTTCCTCCCTCCCTCCCTTCCTTGTAGCTGTTGAGAAGGGTGCTGTTTGTTCCCCAAACCCTCTGGTGGCTGCTCTGCTGCAATGGCTGAAGAACGTGGAAGGCAGTAAAGTGCAAATTCATTGAGCAGGGAACTGTATGCAGAAACGAAAACTTTCCGAAAGAATGAAAGACTCTGTGAGAACCTACAGGTCATGACGGTGCCTGTACCCAGTCTCTGTAGGGTAAGAAGTCGCTGATTTGTTCTTTGTTATTTTCATTAGTGCTAATTTTTCACCAGTTTTGAAGCCAGTCTGAGCCTGTAGATGCTGAATTAGGGATTATTTATTCTCGTGTTGACAGGCTGTTTACTCCATTGTGATGTCCTTGTTGATATGATAGCATTGAAATTATGTTCCAAATTTGAGAACATTCTGGACAATTCTCCCCTGGAGTTTGCTGTGAGAGCTCTGGACATCAAAAGATGTACCTGTGAGGTAAGCTCTCCCACTGTTAATTCCACAATTTTAACTCTTCCTGCTGAGAAAGAAATGCTTCTTGTTGTCTTTATCTTTAATGGAAAAGGAGGCTTGAGTTTACTTATGTCAGCAACCAAGAGTCCATGACATTTAGTCTCTGTGTGAGTTCTCCTTCCTGTAGGTGATTATCAGATGCCTTTAATTTGTCAAATGAGCTTTTTGCAGAATTAGAACTTGCCCTTGAACGTTATGTCATCTTTGTGGATATCACCTTCCTCCACCAGCTCAGCAGTGAGGACCAGTTGGACCTGATCTGCTGTGTCTTCCTTCACCGACCTGATTTGTAGTAAAAGAGACTGTGAAGGCAAACAGGACATTTTGGAGCCTAACTGTGAGTTTCTCTGAATGCTTTAACTTCACAGAGTAGTTACTTGCGCACTCTGAGGGTGCCCATATTATCTTTCGTTAAATTGAAAATCATGAGAGAATTCCTGTAAAAGAACAAGGATCTCCATGTGTGAGCCCCAACTGCTCTTAATTGCACTGTAGAAGCTGGATTTTTAGGTAGTAAGTAAATTAAAAGCTCAATTATAAAACCCTCATGTTTCCTTTTTTTCCCAGGAATATACTTTCCCTTTGTAACTGCATCCATCCTGCTGGCAGTGGGAAGCTCAATCTTAAGGCTACATCTTTTCAAGTGCAGTGATTTGAAAACTGAAGTTGGTGTTTCTCCACTTGATGGGCTTCTCTCTAAATCAGACTAATTAACTCCACTGCAGACTAACAACAAGGAAATGGGCCCTGGAGCTTGGAAAGCATGTGTCAGAATTGCCTTCATGCCACTTCTCTGCTGCTTGTTTTTGTTATGGAGTGTTTGGATTCAGGGTACTTGGATACTTGGATAGAGGATGAAGAACGAGAACACTTCTGCTCCAGTCCTTGATTCCTGCCCAGAGGAGTTTCACAGTGACCCTGTGCCTGTCCTCTGTTCCCCACTAAAATCTGGTTTATGGCAGTGGGAAGATGTTTCTGTTACAGAAATCAGCATCACTGGCACTCTCATTGCTTTGGGACAAAGCCTAATGCAAACTTCAGGTTTCCAAGCCAATTTAGGAGTGCTCCTATTATTAATCCCCAGATTAATAACTTCCAATAATAGAGTTGCATTTCTTAATGAAAATCATGTTACCGAGTTGCTGTTGATGGTTCTTGGGAGCCAACCTTGTGTTTTATTTCAAGTTTCACCATCTGCCCAGGAGACAGGAGGACGCTGGAAGTGGAGCAAGAGTATGTGATGGCTGTGACACCGAAGTGCATTTATCTGATGTGAATGTGTGTTTACTTAGCAACGAGCAGCTGCCAAAGGGAGTGCCATGGGGAATTGTGCTACAGATTTTAGCACTAATAAGGAAATGAGAGTGAGAAGGGAATTAACCCTTGTGTTATCTCAGTCTCTCCTTCACACACAATTCTATTCCCATATAATCCCCAAAAATCTTCTGTGTGACAAACCACTACAGAAATGCAAAATCCTGTGAGTGTTTTTGGAAAGTGCATTGCGTTTTCCTTGGAAGGGAACACACTTTTCACTGATTTCTGTCAATTCACAGGACCTGAGAATAACTCACCATAATAAAACACAGCTGGTTTCTGTTCTGCAGGTAAGAGGCAAAGGTGGTAGTAATTTTCTTCACATTTTTTTTCTCTAGTCCAGTAGGTCATGTAGCAACACTCTTGTTCATACCTATGTGAAAGCAACTGCCCTGTGCTTGAGGTTATGCCATATTTCATACAAATCATAGACTCACAGACTGCTTTGGGTTGGGAGGGACCTTAAAGATCATCCCATTCCAATCCCCTGCCGTGGGCAGGGACACTTTCCACTAGGAAAGATTGCTTCAAGCCCTGTCCAACCCAGCCTTGGACACTTCCAGGGATGGGGCAGCCACAGCTTCTCTGGGCAACCTGTGCCAGGGCCTCACCATCCTCACAGGGAAGAATTCCTTCACCATATCCCATCTAACTCTACCCTCTGGCAGTGGGAAGCCATTCCCCCTAGTTCTGTCACTCCAGCCCCTTGTCCAAAGTTCCTCTCGATTTCTCCTGGAGCCCCTTTTAGCACTGGAAGGGGCTCCAAGGTTTCTCTGGACCTTCTCTTCTCCAGGTGAAGACCCCCAGCTCTCCCAGCCTGTCTCCAGAGCACAGGGGCTCCAGCCCTCGGAGCAGCTCCACGGGCTTTTCTGGACTCGCTCCAGCAGCTCCACATCCTTCCTGTGCTGGGACCCCAAGGATGGAGGCAGCACCGCAGGGGGGTCTCAGCAGAGCAGAGGGGCAGAATCCCCCCTCACATGCTGCCCACACTGTGGGGATGAGCCCGGTCCAGTGTTGGCTTTCTGGGCTCCCAGTGCACCTTCCCCATCAGTTTTCCCTAGACAATTCCTTCTGCAGTCCCTGCAGCTGTGAGGAGTCCAAGAGCTCTCAGAAATGCAAGAAACCAGACACTTGGATAAAAGTCCATGCTGCACTGGGGGATGCAAGAGGGGGTCTCAGCTGCACTGGAGGATGGAAGCAGGGGTCTCCACTGTCCTGGCAGATGAAGGGTCCATGCTGCACTGAGGGTTGTAGGGGATGGGGCCCTAATATCCCAGGAGATGGAGACAGGAGTCTGCACTGCCCTGGAGGACAGGAGCTCCTAGGAGCCTCTGCTGCACAGGGGAATGGAGGCAAGGGGTCTCTGCTGGACTTGGAGTGGTGAAGGTGGGGGTCTATGCAGTCTTGGAGAATTGAGGAGAGGGTCTCTGCTGCCCTGGACAGTGGAGATGAGGGGTCTCCACTGAACTGAGGATGAAGGTGGCTCTTGGCTGCATGGGATGATGCAGGTGGAGGTCTCCGCTGTCCTGGGAGCCAGGGCTGGGGGGCCTCCAGTGTCTCAGAAAAGTGAGGTGAGGATCTTGGCTGTTTTGGGTGACCCAGAAGGGGATCTCCACTGTCCTGGCAGATCAAGGCAGAGGTCACCACTGCATCTCTATTGGACTTGGCGGTGAAGGTGGGGGGTCTCTGGAGCACAGGGTATTGAAGGTGACTTCTCTGCTGCCCTGGGGGATGGAGATGGGCATCTCTGCTGTTGCGAAGATGAAGATGGGGCTCTGCACACTATGGGAGAATTGCTGTGGGGGTCTACACTGTCCTGAGGGATGGAGGTGTGGGTCTCCCTTGCCCTGGCAGATCAACAAGGGGTGCTCTGCACTCTTTCACCACTGAGACGGGGGGCACCTGCCCTGCCACTCCTGCTCCAGCACTTCTTGTCTCCTCTTGGCCCTTAGAGCAACCTGCTTGAAAAGGGCACAACGGGGGCTTCAAGGGTCCCTTCCCTCTGCAGCAGCTATGGAAGCACATGGCCGTGGCTTTGGCTCTCTGCCAGCACTACTCCAGGACATCCCTTGGCTCCAGGGGCTGGTCCTGCAGACCCCTCACATCCAGGGGTGCTGCCCCTTTACAGGGATGGGGGTAATTGCTGCAAGAATCTGTGCTATCCTGAGGGAGAGAGGGAGGGGGTCTCTGCTGTCCTGGGTGCTCCATGCCGGGATTTCTGCTTTCCAGGGGGTTGAAGGTGGCCAGGGGTCTCTGCTTTACTGAGGGATGAATGTGGGGGTCTCTGCTGCACTGGAGGCAGGGAGGAGTCGTGTTCACTGTCCTGGCAGACAAAGGCAGGGTCATGGAGAAGGGGATCTTTGCTACCCTGTGTGGAAAATGTAGGGAGACCTTCTAGCCCAGCTGATAGCTCAGGGCTTTCTGAGGTGACAAACAGCATTGCTGAATTCTGGGTACCTTCCCAATAGCTCAACTGGCCAACACTTCCTGGCATGGCTTCCAAATTCCAGACCCCCTCCTGCGTCTCTCTGGAGCCACACTCCAGTGCCCTCAGCCCAGGCACAGAGCAGGGGAGATGTGGGCACCCCTTCCTACACATCTGGTCAGACAGAACACTCAGCACAGACCTGGTCAGCCCCACAGTAAAAATGCTGCAGTATTTCATCCCAACCTGACTTTCCCAGCTTTCACCGGGGAAGGTTTGAAGGGCCTTTCACCCCTTTTTCAGCAGGTACACTGCTCTCCCCACAGACTGGCTCCACTGCACTGCATCAATACCTCTGCTTCACGCTGATTTTGGACATCAGAACCTGCTTTTTCACTTTCACATCCCTCCACTGCCCTGAAATCCACCCAGAGTGGCATGAGGAACCCTGCTGCCCAAAGACAATGCTCTGTTCTCACCAGTCACCCCACTGTGAGTCAGGCTGTAGTTGGGAGGCAGGCCATCACTGAAGCTCCCAGTACCCCCATGTTCCCCTTCACTTCCCCTGTGCCAACCTGCTCATAAGTGCCCAAGTTCCTGGGTGAGGCAGCTTGGCTTTGCCTTCTCTGTATTCACTGCCATCTACCACGGTAGGGTCCCCCCAATGTCCCTGTGCCCCCCAGTGGGGTCCTGAGAGCTGGCAGGCTCTGAGCCACCCCTGCTGGTACCAGGGCCCGTGGCCAACCTCTGGCACAACCTGATGGAGGCAAAACGCTCGATGGACTGCGTGGTGGATCTTCAGGTCAACCACACGACCGGTCTCTGGGAGGTGTCAACGGCCCCCCTGCGCCGCGTGATGGAGGAGCTGGTGGTGAGGGGGGTCTGGGGAGGGGGCAGCAGGGGGCTGGGGGAGCGGGGCCGAGCCTCTGCGTGCGCGTGTCTGCGCGTGTGTCCCGGCAGCGGAGCGGGGAGACGCTGAACACGGAGATGCAGAACCTCTCACGCGCCTTCGTGGAGCTGAACGACCAGGTGGCCAGCGATGAGGGCTACAACCTGCGGCAGGACAAGGGCAAGGGCACCCAGCCGGCCCGCAGCACCCAGGAGCTGTACGAGAGGAAGACCAAACACCGCTGTGCCAGTGAGCAGGACGGGCAGGGGCTGGCAGCACACAGGGCAGGCGGCTGCCAGCCGGGGGAGGCTGTCCTAGAACCCCATGCCAGCACCATGGACGGGGTCTTGGCCAGCGGGTCTAGGTCTGCACAGGCAGCTGAAGACTCCTGCCTCCCAGGTGTGATCAAGAACAGCCTGGAGCGCTGTGAGGGCCAGTTCTGTGGTTGTGCTCTGCATCGGCCACCTCAAGTGACACACCCCTCCCCAGCACCTCATGCCACTGTCCCTACTCACCAGCCCAGGTGGCTGCCGTGCTCACTGTGCCATGTGTGTTTGCTACAGGCGGACAAAATGCTTCCACTGCCACAGCCTGTTGTACAGGTGCAGCACACAGCTGCTCTCTTACTGCACTGGCAAACACTGCTGAGGAGTGGCTGGTTGGGGGCACCAGCCCACCCCAAAACCCACCCCCTTCCAGCTGTGCCAGGCTCATCTTGGGTTAGTACAAGGCTGTGATGGCACAGCGCAGGCAGACTTGGGCCAGGCAGAGCAGGGCCAGTGGGCCAGGGGCAGGCAGATGCTCCAGTACTGCTGCCTTGTGATGCTGTGGGGATATGGCAGGCTGGAGACATGGCACCAGTGTGAGTCCCCCTGCAGCACACAGCATGGCCAGGCCCTGGGGCTGTGGAATTCCCATTCCCAGTGGGGTTGGGTGCTGAAAGTGCCGTTCAGGGCCCAGTGGTGCTCTGCAGCAGCTGCACCATCAGGGACTTGGCCACCATGTTTGCAGACATGGTGGCTATGGGATGGGAGGATGGGGAGGCTGGGAGAGGGTGGGGGAGGCCCTGCATTGCCACGGTGCACAGTGGGGCCCATGGAGTTGCTCCCCAGGGCCATGGCCTCACTTTGGTAGGAACACTGCATGAAGGAATGGTTCTGGGTGACATTGAGAACCTGAAGGGGTCCAGGCCAGAGGTAAAGAGGAAGAGCAGGAACAGGCTTCACCTGAACAGCTCCAGCACTTGCAGAGAGCAGGGTGTGTCACAACCTGCTGCCCCCCAGCCCCAAACTCCCCGGTTGCCCCCAGCCCCTCACCATGTGCTTCAGCTCAGGCCACTGCAGGGCCAGGTGGCACAGGATGATGAAAAGCCGAGGTCTCGTCCCGGAGTTGGGACAGCAGCATCTGCTCGGTCTGGGTGAGGGGCAGCAAGGCACATGCCAACCCCTTCCACCATGCCAGAACGGTGCTGTGCAGGAAAGCCACATGCTCCTGGCATGGATGTGAGGGGATGAGGGCAGGTGGCAGCTGAGAGGGTGTAGAGGGAAACACATGTGGAGGATTAGCTTCTCACCTTGTCTCGGGACAGGCAGACATCAGGTCACAGGTGATCTCGAAGATGTAACCCATCCCATTTATGTCTGCAGGATGAGTATAGCCCTGCTCCTGTCCACCTCTGATAGTGGCAGATTAAGTCCAGCAGCCAGAAGAGGCTATGGTCAGCCAGAACATGGGCTGCACCCCATACTGGAACCAATCCTGCTCTGACAGCCACAGCGTGGCTGTCATGAGAAGACAACAGAGAGGAAAGTGAAGGACAGCAGTAGGCAGAACAAGGAGATGGCGAAACCCAGGCAGGTGCCTTTCTCCAGCAGATGTGAGGTTACCCCCTCGCTCAGCTGCTCCCTTTTGTGGGCATCCAGTAGTGTATGGTGGTGCTCCTGCTGTGAGGAGGAGCCGTGGAGCAGGGCAGGACCTGACCCCCATCCCGGGGACAGGCATCCACAGGGTGCCCAGGCAGCCACCTGCTACATGATGCTGGTGCTGAATTCCTGGCTGAGGCTGTGGACAAAGTTGTTCACCTGTTTGTGCACCTGCCAGCCCATGCCCACCCCATTCACCAGCACAGCAGTGTTTGCTCTTCATCTCGGAGTGGGGGCCCAGTGGAGGCCTGCGTCCAGGGGCTGCTGCAGGTCACAGCCCTCCTCACTGGCCACCTGTCCTGTCCCCCTGCGGGTAAAGGCAGAGGTTGTTTTGAATCTCTGTGCGGTAGCAAGGGAAGTAATTGTGATCATGCAGAGGTCTTTGCAAGTAGAATAGTATTCATTGGCAACAACTGAGCTGACTTGAATTTTTGACTGAGCGAAACTTGCAATCAACGCTGTCAAATCAAGGTGTATCTGAGAGAAAGAAAGTAAAAAGCAGAAGAGGGAAGGGAGGCAAGGAGAGAGGGAGAGAGGGAGTGAGGGAGGCAAAGAGAAAGCAAAAGAAAAAGAAAGAAGGAAAAAGGAAAGGAGGAAAAGAGAAAAGCAGAATAGAAAAAAGAGAAAAAGAAAAAAGAGAAAAAGAAAAAAGAGAAAAAGAAAAAAGAGAAAGAAAATAAATAAGAAAGGAAGCAAGAAAGCAAAAAAGCAAGAAAACAAGAAAAAAAAACAACAAAAGAAAAAAAAAACAATAAAACAAGCAAGGGAAAAAAGAGAAAAAAAAAAAAAAAACAAACCAAAAAAACCCCAGGCTCTCACCACCCCTGGTTCCAGGGCCGTACCCTACCCGCTGCTGCCACGCTCTGGTGCTGTGCACGCCTTTACCCCGAGCCGAGCCTTAAGGCCTTTGGGTCCCGCCCCAGGGGCTGGTCTCAGCCCCGGTCAGCCCCTGCACGTTTCTCCTTGACTGAGCCTTCTGGAAATGTCTCTGGGGGGTCCTTTTTGCGGCCCCACCAGTGTCCCGGAGCAGCAACCGGGTCCCAGCACGGTCCCCTGATTTGTGTGCCTCTGGATATGCTAGGTGGCAGGTTCTCCCGTGGAACATACAATTGTGAGATGCTGTGACCTACAATAGCAGCAGTGGAATGCTCCTCTGGCAACCGTAGAACAAAAAAAAAATGGTGGAATGCTTCCCTGGAACCGACAGAAGCTGGAACTGGGGCTGGGCATGGCCTTCTCCATCATGACATGATGACCATGCTGCTGGTGCTGCCCAAGTGAGCAGCTGTGGGCCCAGGAGCCAGGAGGGTGCTGGGGGGGGTGCCAGTTCCCAGCTGAGCCCCAGGATTGCCCTGTCCCCACAGGGGAGGGGACGATGCTGCTGCTGGAGCTGGGCATGGCCCCAACATCCTGCACAACATGCCCCAGGCTGCAGAGTCGCTGTCGTGGCTCATCCTCTGGATATGAACGAGGGTCATGCACACTGTGGAATTCATAGCAACCCTGTTCTACATAGGAGTAGCCACCCCTTCTGATGGCCTTTGAGCTGTTCCATCTGCTCTATGGTCAACGAAGCTCAGCAGGTCAGGCATCTCTGTTTTTCCCTTGTTCACCGCCTGGCCCCAAACGGGGCTGCAGCAGCGACGGGGCTGTGTGACGTGAGGGGAGTGTTTGGGGCTCTTGGCACCTGATTCCGGAGGAATTGAACCCTGATTCTCTTCCTTGCTCTCCTCTCTCGTCACTTTACAGAGCCACCATGGATATGAACCTTCCTGATGGGCTGCCTATGTTGTAAATAACAACGGTCAATGGGATGGTACCTAACGGTCAGTGGACCAGTGGAACACTGGAATGTTGAGAGCTCTGCAATCACCTATGGAACAAGTCAAACCAGCCCAATCCAGTTTGTTCAGGAACCTACTGTGCAGCTTAGATGAAAACAACACTGTATATGGAAGATCGGGATGAAAACTCCGAAGTTCAGTGGCTCAATGACCCCCACAGGGGTCCCTAAAGACCCCCCAAGAAGACCCTCTGAGACTGACTGCAAAGACTGAAGAGACTTAACAAATTAGATCCATGTATCACCTCGAGCCAATCGTGCATGGCAGGCAGAGTCATCCTCCCCTGCAACCAGCGCTGCACCGATGTGGGGAAGAGCTCAATGTAGCGACCTGGTCCCAAGGCTGAGCTGGGGAAAGTCAGGGAATGACAGGAGAAACCCCGGAGGTGCCCCTGTGCTACAGGACGCTGATGCTGGGGCGAGGTCTCTGGACCAAAACTTCACCTGGTCCTCTAAGTAAAGATGTTGTTTCAGGCTGTTTGTGTGATGGGAGGGTGGGGGGGAGGTGGAGAAAAGCTCCCCTGGGCTGGGCACTACTGGGGACCCTGAGAGGGTGGGGTGGGCCCCCCCCAGCCACTGCCACCAGCTTCTCTCTCTCCCCACAACTTGAAGACCACATCCGAAGGTTGGGGTTTTTCAGGGGCTGTGGTAGGTGACCCCAAGGGGTTCTGTGTGGAGCATTTCCTCATGAGGGGCAGGCACTGATCTCTGCTCTGTGTGACCAGGGACAGGAGCTGAGGGAACAGCATGGAGCTGTGTCAGGGGAGGTTTAAGGTGGATATAAGGAAAAGGTTCTTCCCCAGAGAGTGATCAGGCACTGGGATAGGCTCCCCGGGGAAGTGGTTACAGCACCAAGCCTGACAGAGCTCAAGGAGTTTGGACAACGCTCTCAGGCACTTGGTGGGATTGTTGGGTTGTCCTGTGTAGGGCCAGGAGTTGGACTCCAGGATCCTTGTAGGTCCCTTCCAACCTAGAAGGTTCTAAGATTCTACTCTCCAATTTTCTGGCTCAAATCCCACAGTGCAGCTCTTCCACAGAGGGAGCTGGGGTGGAAACGCTTGGCTGCTTCTTGCTGTGATACTCCTACGGAGAACTGACAGGGATTAACTGCAATACCACTGGAGCTCTCCAGGTGACTGCAGGACAAACCACACACACCATGTGCAGCAGGAAGCCACTGTGCTGGGCTGCAGCTGCTGCAGTGCAATTTCCATTGTCAGCTGAAAGGTACTTACAAAGTGAGGGGAGAACCTCCTGTCGAAGTCACGCTGAGCCAGGATTCCTCCTTGCCCGGGAGCACTAGTGAAACCAACCTGGAAGAGGCAGGGAAAAGACAAGCTTTACCACTTTCCTTCTTGGGACAGAGCTGGGCAGGGTGAGAGCTCAGGGACATCACCCCGACCAGGCTGCTGCAAGAGCACTGTCAGGGGTATCTGCAGGGCTCCTCTAAATCGTCCACTTACCACGACCTGTCCTCCCTCCTGTGCCAGGTACGTGATGGTGGCAGAGGTGAAGTTGAAGTAACCAGCTTTGAGAGGCCGCAGAACCACGGTGTGGGACACGTTACTCGCTCTGGGAGCCGGGCGTTAAGGAAAATGGTTGGATTTCATTACAGGAAGAAAACATAGGTGGAAAAGTCAGTGCTGCTGACAGATCCGAATGCTTATGGTCACAGACAGCCCGGCCTCCTCAAGGCTGACCCAGCTGCTCCTCCACATAATCAAACCCAATGTGCAAAATTATGGTATCTCATTAATGTTGTAAGAGTCTAATATGACATCATCATCATCAGTACTTCTCTTAGTGGTACTACACTCAGCATGCCTGAGTCTGCCTTTAAAAAATAAAAAATAAAAATTTAAAAAAACCACAAAAACAAACCAAAAAAACCAAAAAAACCAAAACAAAATAACAACAACAAAAAACCCCCAAAAAACAACAACAAAAAAAACCCCAAAAAAAAAAAAAAAACACAACAACAAAAAACCCCAAACCAACAAACCCAAACCCCTTTAACACTCTCCCATACTTTCCTCTTTCCCTGCTGCCCCGGGCAAAGCTCCTCCAAGCTGCTGACTATGGAAAGCAACCCAGAGGTTCGATCCCTGTTGACCATTGAGGCCACATAACCACAGGTTGGGCCTTTCCCTCCCAGCCCACCCCTCTGCAGGGTTTTCTCAGCCAGGGCAGGCTGGTCCCAGTCCCCAAACACTGACACAGCACCTGTCCTGGGCCTGAGACCCTCAGAGGTTTTTACAAAGAAGAGACTTGAATTTCTCTGCAAAGCGCCTTCCTCGTGCAGCACCTGGCTGTCAGAGGTTAATGCATCTGACCTACTCCTTCCCTCTGATTTCCTTCTTGGCTGCCAGTTGCTGGATCCCTGAGAGCTGGAAGGGAGCAGGTAACTGAGAGGGGAAGACAAAGCCTTGTTGTGAAGCAGAGCAATTTGAGGGAGAAAAATGAGACAAGCTGGGAGCTTTTCTGGGCACAGATGGTGTGAAAGGGCAAATGGGGCTGGTTTTGTGCCCTCGGACCCTTGTAATTAACACTGAACAACCAGATGGTCCAGAAATTGGAGGAGATCTCGGGACTGGCAGGAATGGGACAGTGCTGAGGAGCCTCTGCACCTGGACTTGTGCCTTGTAGCACTTGTGGTGCTCAGGGGAGTTTTGCCCATCAGCTGCAGGATCAGTGCCCTGGGCTGTGTCCTTGATGAGGTACATTCAGAAGAGTCATGGAATCATGGACTCTCTTGAGTTGGAAGGGACCCACAAGGATCATTTAGTCCAACTTCTGGCCCTGCACAGCCCCAACAATCCCACCATGTGCCTGAGAGCATTGTCCAAACACGCCTTGAGCTCTGGCAGCCTTGGGAAGCCTGTTCCAGTGTCTGACCACCCTCTGAGGGAAGAACCTTTTCCTAACATCCAATCTAAACCTCCCCTGACAGAGCTCCAGCCATTCCCTCAGGTCCTCGAGTCCAGTTCTCTGGCTCAGGTGGGCTGCTCCCTTGATACAGCATTGTGGGATGGGAGGAGGGACAGGCCAGACACCTGGCAGAGCTGGGGCTGGAGGGGCTTTCCCTGGATTTGGTGGATTTTTAACTCCTTTGAGTTATGCCTGAGAATCAGAGAACTGAGACCATCAAACGTGCAACTCCCAGGGGTCCCTTCACGTCCACGGAGCAGGGGGCTCAGCACCCGTCCTGGAGGGATCGGCCATCCCAAGCCCTGGGCAGTGGCAAGCCTGGTTCCATGTCATCCGTCCCAGCTTCTCCCTGCAACCCTCCCTGGGGAGGGCTCCCTTCCTCCTGCCTGGCCAACTGGTTCGTGAACTGGGTGCTGAACCTCCACCAGGAGGAAGAGGAGGGACAAGAGGAGCAGGACTGACCATGCAGGGACACAGCAGTGGGATGCAGGGATGGAAGAGGGACAATCTGGGGGAAACATGATTTTTTTTCCCCTCTTGGAAACATCATTTTGAGGCTGGATGACTGCATCCTGTGGGTGAAGTCCCAAGTCATTCCCTGGGCAATTTAACCCAAACCCCCCCCCAAACCAGACACAGAGCTGTTTGGTGAAGGGCTTTATTGGACAAAGTCGGCTCCAGGAGGAAGGGAGGAAAATCTCACCCCATTCCCATAGAACAGGGCTTGTTGGGTCTTGCTCCAGGCCTTGTTTGCCCTCCTGCAGGAGACTCCTGGTGCGGAGGGTTTCAGCACAGCAAAACCTCGCCATGTCTGGGCAGGGAACAAGGGCCCAGCGGGATCTGCCAGCACCCCTGTGCCATCAGGGCTCTCTGGGCAGGGCAGCAAAGAGGGCTCAAGCCCTCAGGGTCTAGGCCCCCCATCTCCCAGGCCTCCCTCACCCCCAGTGCCGGAGCTTGGCTCCGCTCTCCTTGGAGAGGCCCTCGGGCTTTGGTGCTGCCACAGAGAGGAGGTTCTCGGGCTCCAGGACAAACATGCCATAGAGGTTCCAGAGCAGCATGGCCAGGAGCGGCAGGAAGGTCATGCTGAAGCCAAAGGCACGGAAGGAGCGGCTGATGGCATAGGACAGCCAGAAAATCAACCTGGAGAGGACAGAGGGTGCGGGCTCAGTGGGGGCGATGCCATGGGGCCAGCACCAGCTTCGCCTGGGGGTTCTGACCAGGGAGGGTTTTCCATGCATGGCCACTGCAGGAAGCAGGGTGCAGATGAAGAACCCTCCCTGGTTGTGGCTGGCCAAGTGAGGCACTGCCAGAGCAGGAGTCGCACCAAGGGATGGCGTTTGCTGGCGCTGACAGAGCCTGGCGGCGCCCCAGGGTGAAGGAGCCACTTACCGGGAGATGGCAAAGAGCCCCGTGAGCAGCGGGATGAGCTTGAGGAGCTCCTGAGGGAGGTAGGTGGCTAGCACGGCCATGTTGAAGAAGTAGAGGATGAAGAGCTGGATGGACTGGGAGACGTAGGTGCGGTGGATCTCCACCTCCCGCTGCAGCTCCCCAAAGGGCTCCAGGGCAGAGGAGCAGAGGCGGGAGATGCCGCTGACAATCATCCCTGGGGGGCAGAGAGAGGGGCTGAGCGGGCGCCCAGAGGAGCTTCAGTGGGGCTAAGGAGCACTAGAGAGGGGAGGAAAACTCCACCTGCTGCACCTAGTGGGAGCCAGTGGAGCCGCAAAGAGCTTGGCCCCAGCTCTGATCCCCACAGTCCTGGGGCTCACATGGCCCAGAGCAGAGGCGAGAGGCTTGTACCCCAACCCCCTGGCTCACCCAGCACCACGGGGAAGGTGGCGAAGGTGGCGCAGCACAGCGTGTAGACCAGGCGGGCACTGACAGTGGGCAGCAGCGGAGCGTCGAAGGGCAGGAAGACATAGGCGCCGTAGATGAGGCAGGGGCAGAGGAGCAGGGCCCCCACCACTGAGGCCACGGCCTTGAGGTTATTGGAGCCACAGTCCCTGGCACACGGGCACTGTGGTGCCTCAGCCGGGGGCTTGGCCACGCGCCCCTCAAAGCCCAGGGGGTCCTGGTAGCGCGAGGGGCCAAGGGGGAGGAAGACCTGCTTGTGGTGGAGGCTGCTGGGTCTGTTGCTGGGGGGAATGTGGCCCCCCCTGCCTTCCTCCTGGGGCCATGGAGCGGGGTGCTGCTTCTGCTTGCAGGGACTCTGCTCGATGCACTGCGGGTCGATGGGCACAAAGACGTGGGCTGCCATCACGGGCAGCCCAGGGCCTTCCTCATCCTCTTCAGCCTCGGCTGGTGGGCAGGTGGGAGCAGCTTCCTCGGGGTCTTCACGGCCCCCCTCGGGACTCGAGCGCCTCTTTGCCTCTGCAGGCTCTGGCTGGCCCTGGGCGCTGTGCTGGCACCGGTCCCATGGCAGGGTGGCATCGGGGTCCTCTAGGTGTTCATCCGGGGCTGGTGGCACCTTGTCCAGGGCCACTTCCCCCAGCTCCAGCAAAGCCACCTCCTCGGGGGGCAGGACAGGGTCTGCGGCAGCCATGAGAGTGGCCAGGTCCGCACTGCTGCAGACTGCTGACACTCTGCTCCACTTGTGTTGAGAGGGGACGAGGTTTCTGTCTCTTCCACTTTCACCCTGCACCAGGAGTAAGGAGACAGACAAAAAACCATTGGAAATGAGAGGTTTGGGGCCACAGGGGCAAACTGGCACCCCTGGAGCCCCCAGCACCCACCTGTCTGTGCACTACAAGGAGAGAGCAGCACCTGGTATGCCCACACTCTGGGCCGTGGCAGAGGGATCAGGGACTGTCTGGGTGGGCCAGACGAGCTCTGGGGGTCTGGGTCTGGCTGGGAATGGCTTCCCCTGCCGGACAAACACCCCGGAGGTTCTGGCTGGGCACAGTCTGGTTACCCTGGAGCAGCTGGGTGATACAACCAGCTCTTCCACTGCTCTGTCTTGTGCCAGCGCCACCCAAGCCCCGGGGGAGAGGTGGCCTGGCTGTGCCTGGGAACCCAGCTAGAGCCGGGATGGGCCAGGTTTGCTGCCTCTTATAGCCGAGACTGATGTGAGGTGGGTGCAGGGGGCTGCCAGGTGCCCTTCACGGGGTGCAGGAGGCACGGGCAGAGCTCCTGCATTGTTTCCCTTTAGGGGATCCCTGTCTCTTTGCTCGTCTCGGGTGTTACCTCCACAATGAAAATCTCTCCCTCTGCCCTCTGTACACATTCGTCCCTGCATCCCCAGAAGGAGCCACAGGTGTGGGGAAACTGAGGCACGGAGCGGCACGAAGCTCCCTCCGAGATCCACACACGGAAGTGCCGCTATAGAGCAGCTTCCTGGGCCTCCCGCACGTCCAGCGCCCGCATCCCAACTTCCAGCCCCATTCCTAGCCCCAGTCCCAGCCCGAGCCCCGCTCGCGCACCGCCCCACGGCACCACCTCCCCTCGCTGCGGGACTCACTCGAGCAGAGGCGGGGGGCCATGGGGAGCTACGGGGCAGCTCTGCCGGGAGCCGACGGGAATTCCTGCGCTCTCTCGGCCGCCTCTGAACCTTAAACCTGTCGGACCAGCTCAGGTGGGGCGGGCGGAGGGTCCTCCCGGCCGGGCGAGGCTCTGCGCCCGCCCCTTCCCGGGTGTCCCCCCGGGGCTCCTGAAGTTCAATGAAATAACCGAACTGAAATAAAATATCTGCTTTGAGGTGGGTAATGTGCGTATGGTTTTGATACTCTTATCAGCCTGCATTTTTGGTGGTTTCGTCCCTGTGTTTTATGGATGTGGCTTGCTGGTGGGCTGGTCATTTATACCATGAGACAGCTTATAAACTAGCTTTTCATTTTATTGCCTTAAATGAGCTCAGTTTCAAACTCTACAGGTGATCACTAGAAAAATATGTTGTTTCTTTTCTGAGTTTTTAGCCACTTTCAAGATGTATACTCCAAAGTAAACATGTATAAGAAGCACAGCTGCACTTTGTAGGCATAATACAATAAAATAAAATCTTTAAGTGTCTTTGAACCAGTGTCCCTGTTTGTTTTACTCTAGTCCATCATGGGACCAATATTCCTTTACAAGAAATAGGATAATTTTAGAAGCCGAGTTTAAATGAGAAGCTCTCTGTTTAGAAAGGAGACATTGTCAGTCCTTGTTTAGGCATTCTTTATTCTGCGAGGGTGGGAGCTGGAAGTTGCTGCAAATCAAGCGCACTAAGGGGTAACACTAAATTTCTTCTTCTGGAAAGTAAAATTTACATGACCCCGCCTGTCTAATATATATTGCCCGCCCACCCAATGCATATTTATTTGTGTCACAAAATTTGTGGGTTTTTTCAATAAAAAATTATTTTTTATTTGTGTTTGCAATCTCACACAGCGCTTGAAACACGGAGTTCTCTTTTATTGAGCAGCTTCTCTTGTAGAAGTTACTTTTACAAAAGGCGAGAAGATTCATCCTGGAGACACTTAATTCAGTTTGAAGACACCCATGGGGGAGCCACTGGCAGGGGTTCCTGCTCCATTCCCCCTTTCTGATGCCTTAAAATCTATATTATAGAAGATTTTCGTATAGCTCATCAGTACATTTAGCTTGCTAAGTAGCTTTGTGCAGGATTTTTGGAAGAGCTGTTTGGCATTCTTTATTAAGAATTTCAACAAACAAGGGGCTTTAATGAGGCGAAGAGGTTTTCTATCTGTAAAATGTACTGAGAAACAGACACAACACCTGATACAAGCAATCCGAAGCTGCTCAGAAGCCTTGAAACCGTTCCAGAAAGTGTGATGCTATGCCAAAGACCAAGGAACAAGATGAGGAAGACAAGGATAAGGGGACCACCGACTCCAATTCGGGAGGCGTGTCTGAGGCGGGACGGGGGCGGTCCGATGAGAGGGGTGGGTTTGGGGATGGGTGTAACCGACGAGGTAACGGCCAAATATTGTAATTAAAACTGAATATTGTAATTAGATGGTAGTGTAGAGTTGTAACGCCAATGTATTCGGTATGCAACCTTTGTGAAATATTCCCGTGATGCCTTAAATACATATTATATAGATTTTGGTATAGCCCTTAGCAGTTTTAGTACCACTTTAGCTAAGTATCTTTGTGTTGAATTTCTGAAAATATTGTTTAACCTTCTTGTCAAGGATTCCAACAGATAAAGGCTTTTAGAGCATCTTGCCTGTAGAAGATGTGCTTAGAAAGAAAAGCCATAACAGCTTGATATAACGGAGTCAAAGCTATTCAGAGACCTCAGAAGCCTTGAAGTTGTTCCAAGAAGGGCAGAGATGATGACAAAGAGTGAGATCAGGATGAAGGAGTGGTCCTTTGCGACCTCTGACTCACATTCAAGAGGTGTGTAGAGGGTGGTACTGAGGGAGGGACAGTTTTAGAAGTGGATCTAACAGATGAGGTAGTCCAAATATTGTAATTAGACAACAGTATAACGTTGCATAAAGTTGTAACACATACGTAGTTCGGTGTGTGTACTTTGGAAATGATTCCTATGCACCCAGTGTAAATCAACGAGTGCTTTTTGCTTTCTAAAACTCAAAAAGAATCTTAGGTTTTTTTTGGCTTTTAGGCATCACCTCTGCATCCGGGCGTGCCGTAATAAACGACTGCTTTTTGCTTTCTAAAACTCAAAAATTCAGTCTAAAGAGAATTGTTTTCTGGCTTTTAGGCATCATCTACGCATGGGGCGTGCGTAATAAGATTTTTGACTTTTCTAACACTCAAAAAGAGCCTTAGAAAGTTGGGGGTTTTTTCGGCTTTTAGGGGTCCCCTCACTGCCGCCGCTGCCGCCCTGTGGTGCCAGCACTAAGTGCTGGCAAAGCGGCGGCCGCGTGTGTGTGTGCGCAAGTCCCGCGAGATGACGCCGCGTTGCCGCCATGTTTGCCAGCACTAAGTGCTGGCGCGGGCGCGAGCGCCAGCTCTCGCGAGGGTCGATCGCCCCCGCCCTGCCCGCCTGCCCGGCGCGGCGGGAAGTCTCGCGAGAGCGGCGCGGGGGGCAGGGGGCAGCCATGGCGGCCGAGCGGGGCCGGGGGCGGCGGCGGCGGCGGCGCGGGCGGTGCTGAGGGGGCCGCGGGGCCGGGCCGAGGGGCCGCGCCGAGGGGCCGCCGCGGGCGCCATGAGCCAGGGCGGCGGGGCCGCCGGCGAGAGCGGCGAGCCGGAGGCCAAGGTGCTGCACACCAAGCGGCTGTACCGGTGAGGAGAGGGGCGCGGGGGATCCAGAGGAGGCTGCGGAGGGTCAGCGCGGAGTAGGGCGGGGGGCACTGGGGGAACGGGGAGGGGTCTGGGGAAGGGAACCGGGGAGGGAGAACGGAGCTGGGCAGGGTCAGGTGGGCGTCTGGGGACTGGGGCGGGGGGATTTAGGGAGGATGGAAGGGAAGAAGGTGGGGGAGTTGTCAGGGAAGGGTTCGGGGGGGGGGGGAGGCTGGGGAAGGAGACTGCGGAATGGAGAGAACAGCGGGGATTAATGAGGCGGGGGGAGGAATCCAGAGGAGACCTGGGGAAACGGGGCGAGGGGGATCGGAGGCATGTTCAGGAAAGACGGGGGAAGAAGGTAGCGGGATTTAGAGAAAGATTAAAGTGAAGAACTTGGGCGGGGAATCCAGGGAAAGCGTGCAGTGCCAAGGGAAAGGAGAAGGGGAAGGTTTAGGGAAGACTGGGGAGCAGGGAAGGGGAATAAGGAGGTTGTGTGGGATCCAGAGCAACAAATGGGGGGAACAGTGGTGAAAAGGGGCCTGGGGGCTCCAGGGGAGATGGGTGAAACCAAGGGGCACAGGGGGATTCAGGCAAAGTAGGAGAATGGAGAGACGGGGAAGGAGACAGGTGGGAGAGTAAGAAGGGGGTCATGGGAAAGAGGATGGGTCACACATGGGGGATGGAGAAAGGAGTTCTGTGGGATTCAGGGAGGTGGGGTGGGAGATGGTGGGGGCTGAAGGGAGAGGAGGTGTTGAGATACAGTGGAATGAGGGTGAGATGTGTGGTCATCCAGGGAGAGGGGGGCTTTAGATGGTGTCCCTGACTTTGGCAGTAGGCAGGGATTATGTGGTAAGTGCTGGAGAAGAGGGTGGGATGAGCAGGAGCCTGAGCCAGAGCACTTTGGTGCTGTCTGGAGGGCAAGACTGCTCCAGCTGCAGATCTTTCCAATAAAACACTCCCTGGGACTCTGCTCCTGTATCCCCACACTGTGCATTGGAAATGGCATCAGAGGACAAGACTGGGGCAATCGTGCTAGCCTCGGTGAGCCCAACCCCCGATGGGATGAGGTGTCCCATGGGATGAGGGTGTCCTGCTGTCAGCCCCGAACTGCCTCTGCTCCACTCATGCCTTATGTTGTGAGGGTGACCCAGAAATTGCCCTCTTCTGGCTCCAGCTCTCTGTCAGTACAGCAGACCCGTGGTGGAGTTCCAGCAGAAACAGTGGGTTTCAAAGATGAGCCAAGTGATGAAGACAAGACATGGATTTTACATTGGGGTCTGTTTCTTTTTGTCTTGGTGACATTGGCCATGTCCTTTCACCTCGTGGAACCTCACTGCCCTCCTGCAGCAGGGCAGGCTTTGCCTCCTGCTGGGGCCTCTGGCAGGGTCCATGCCCAGGAATACCAGGCAGTAACTGCAGGTTTGAGTGTTGGTTACTGGAATTTCTCTGTTTCCATCATGTGTTCGGTGCAAACACTTTCCTGCACTTTGAAGGTGCAGTGGCTGCATTTCTTGGCACTGGAATGGCCTGTGACCAGATGAGGGATTGTCATCCAGACAAGAAGGGTTGCTTCTGTTTGAATTTTTATGGCAGAATAAGATGTGTGGTTGCTTTGGAGCATTTTTATAGCAGAAAAAGAAACCCCATCTCCTGCAGGGACGGCTCTTCTTTAGCTGGGAGGAAGGAAGCATTGTGATTTCAGTGCAGAATTTATAGTACCTGCAGTGGCCACAAATTTCCTTCTCCATAGCTGAGAGCTCTGTGAGCAAGTTCCCACCTCAACAGTCTCCTGTCAGTCCTTCTGTTTGAGCCTGGACTGGGGTTGGGTAAGGCAGGACCTTCCTGCCCTGGGAGAGGCCCGTTGGGTTGTGTGGTCAGTGTGGTCTCTGGGAACTCGTGGCTGTCGCATCAAGCGGCGCCTTTGAGTCACAGGTGTGAATTGTCACAGTCCCAGCTCTGCACTGTGATCCCGTGGGATCAGTGTTGTGTTTGCCTGTGGGAGTTGAGTTCAGGTCCCCACGGTCCTTGGCAGCATGCTTGAGTGTCCTTTCGGAGAGGAGGGTGTCCGTTGCTCTTATAGGGTGCTCCTAGATCTTTTCCAAATCTTCCTGTATTGATAGTTCCCAAGTTTCACCTTGGAATGTGGCAACTGGATTATCCTGGGTGTACTCTTTTACAATGCATGCTGTAGCTTTGGGTGACCAGGTTTATTTGACAGGTTTCTAGGTAACCATTAGCTTGTGTACTTGGTGTTACTCTTCCTGTCTAGAGCCTGTTCCGGGCACTGTAATTTGTGACTGACACGTGCCAGAGCAGAGATGAACGGCTGCAGGTCTTTTCCCTGAGGAATGTCTTATTCCTCAGAGGCTGTGGCTCTTAGTGATGTATTAAATAAAGAAACAGAGAGGGGACAAATAATTCTGCCTGCTGTTCTGCCCCATCCCAGACTGTTAATGGCACAGAGGGAAGGGGACAGATCGGTGTCTGCGTGTCTGGAGAGGACTTGGCACTGGCCTGTTTCCACCCTGCCTGGCTCCATGTGCTGTACTTGATTCTTTTAATAGACTGGCATCTGATTTGCCTCCTCTGTGGCTCTGATGTGCTGTCTGAAAGCAGCGTTTAAACCCAGCAGGTAGAAAAATGGGTCCTGGGACAGGATTTGGCCTCTTAACTGCCAAGTAAAGTTCAGCCCATGGTCTCAGGCCAGTCCAGGCACAGATGCTGAAGGGCATTTTTACCAGTGCGTGGTCCATAGGGCCTGCATTGCTGTTTTCCAGCATTTCTGCAGTGAGGCTGGTTCCTGTACCTTTTGTCCTCACTGAGTCCCTTTTCCTCTGCACTTCAGATCCTGACAGGTCATCACCAGCTGTCAGAGATTCTGCTTTGCTCCTGCTTCCTCCTCTTCAAGCAGCACCACGAGGCCCGTGTGGACAAGTCTACGTTTTAGTGTGGGGCCTGTCTTAGGGCTCAGGAACCACATCCCGGCCTGTAAACCTTGCTGCTCTCCAGTCACCAACTCCCTCTTCCTTTACAAACCCTGGAAGAACAGCAGAGGCACCGAGTGTCTGCATGTGCCCATCCTGGGCTGTTGTAGGAAACAAGGTTGTACAGGAGATGCCCTCCGGGCCACCTTGAGGGGAAAGTGAAATACCTTTCAGTGTCCCTGATCAGCCCATCCCTGGAAGGAAACTTTTCTCTACTTCTAATTTGGCAGGGCTTTGAGTCCTGGTGCATATAAGTAAGCTTTCCTTCATGGCTCGATCACATTTCTTGCCCATGGATACTGTTGGCAGGTCAATAGCTGTCTGTTTGCTGGTCACTGGGAAGGGGGTCTGGCAACTGCTCTTCGAGAAATTCCTGCCATTTCAGCAGTGTTGTGCTGCATTTCTGACACTGCTGAACTCAGGGGGATTCTTAGACGAAGTTTTGTGACCCTTCCTTAGGATATAAAAAAATCAGAGCCTTATTTGGCTGTGAGAGAACTTGGACTGTGTGCCCATAAGGGAGTTTGAGTGGAATAAATGTCAGGAGAAGGAGACAGTGTTGAGGCTCCAAATACAGTTAACTTGCACGTGAAGGTTTGGACACTGGTGCTCACACCTGTGAATGTGGTTTTACAGCTGCTTTGAAGAGGTGGAGTCTGCCCATATCGGAAAGCAACAACTGTAGTTTTCCTATAGTTCTCCCTGGGAATCAAATGAACCAGCAGTTCCCCTTTCCCCTGGTCACCCTCCTGCACAGGAAGCCAGTCAGCTCCTGGTGCGCTGGGAGGGGCTCTGAGAGCCGCAGCCAGGACAGCAGTCCCAGGCTGCAGTGAGGAGATGTGCCTGGCCTGTGCTTTGTGGGGAAACTAAACTGGAGGAGGCTTGTTAGTGTGCCCCCACCCCACTACGAGCTTGTCTGGATGCTGCATACTCAGTGCCTGTTACCCGTCAACCAAAATATTTTTTATTCACTTCCTTGCTGTTGAAGGTATTGGGCTGTCAGAGGTTGCAAAGGCCCTTCAGGCCGTGTGAGAAAGAGGTCAGTGAGCAGGAGGGGCTGGATGTTGAGGATGTAGCAGGATTTTGTGTGTGATTCTTACTCCCTCCTTGGTTTTCTTCATGATTATTCAGGAAGAAGTTTGTTCAACCCTGTGGTGTTTTGATCTCTCAAGACGTTGCATAAGGCACTCCTGTTCCCCATGCTTCCTTCTTCTGTCAGGTTCTGTGGTTACTGAAATGACATTTCCAGTTACCTTGGGTGAGAGGCTTCTTGTGGCATGGCAGGAGATGGGACATTTCCTCTGCGAGCTCTGGAATGTCCTGTTTTTTTTTCAGGGAGGTTCCTTTTGTTGTCGTGGGTTTGTGAAGGAAGATTGACTTTGCTGGGAAGGGGCTGGCATAGAAAACTATCAGTTACTTTGCAGTAATATCTGTAGTTTTCAAGGAAGTGGTGGTGGTTTCAGTCTCCCCAGCACATGGGCTCGCAGGCTGTGGCTTATTTTGACCCCGTGCTCCATCTGGCCATCAGTGCACTAGCAGCAGGTTCAGTCACAACGTGGTGCTGCAAGTGTGACGGGGCAGTTCCCGTTGAGCAGGCATGGAGGTTTTGGGAGGGGGAGCAGTCTGGCCACAGCACCTCAGGAGTTTGCTCTGATGCTGCCCCGTTCTGTGTTTGACAAGCACATCACGGCTTCTTCAGCTCCTTGTTCCAACAGCTCTCAGGCTGTGATGGGCTCAGCTCAGGTGTGGGGCAAACAAGGAATGACAATGGGCCAAGGGGGAGAACAAGGATTGGTGGAATTTGTGGCTTGAGGGATGGCTTGCTTAAAGAGGAGCGTGTAGAGTCAACAGCTGGGAAGAGTTGACTTCAGGAGTTCTGCCCCTTGGATAGAGGCAGAGCACAGGCAGAGGTTGGAGGTGACTTCTTGTGTCACAAGGGTTGACGGTCGATTGTGCTTTATCGAGCGGTCCATGAGCTATTGATGAGGTTCTTTCTGTCAGCACTAATGCTGCTGAAAGTCCCTGGGACCATTTCACTGCAGCATTTGGAATGGTCTGATTTGTTCACAACTTACAAACTTTTGAGTGCTTGAGTTTTGCACGTGGTTTGGGATTCCTCCTCCAAGAGGAAAGTCTTGGGCAGTGATTCACAGAAGTATTTCTGCATGACTCCAAACTTTTTGAGGTTGCTTGCTCTCTCTTAGCTGGCTTTGGGGGGGAAAAAACCTCAAAACAAATTTCCTCTTTTGGGCTGGGTTTGAATATCTCTGTTACCTATCACTGAGACTTCTTTAAGGGTTTTAGCCAGTGAATCCTTGTAGCGAAGACAGGGAAGTTTTGGGAAATGAGTGATTTGACTTGCCTCCCTTCATAGGCAAGTTGGTAAGGAAGCAGGAATTGGTGGAGGTTTGATTCTTCCTATCAAAATAGTGATTGTTAGCATTCAGTCAGTTGTTTTAATCACACAGTGACTATGGTGTGGTGGTACAGGGTGGTGTGCTGACAGTGGAACTAACTTGGACACCCCAGTGATCCCAGCTCACCCACTGTCCTGAAACTCTTGGTTCTGTGTTCCCATGCAGGGCAGTGGTTGAGGCCGTGCATCGACTGGATCTCATCCTTGGCAATAAGGCAGCGTATCAGGACGTGTTCAAGCCAGAGAACATCAGCTTGAGGAACAAGTAAGTTGGGCAGGATACTTGTGTTTTGTGTTTGGCTGGGGAAAATCCGTGTGAAGCAACATGTGGAGCTGTCGAATCTGGAGTTTCTCAGTGTATTTGGTTTGTTGTGTGCCTCTTGACCTGGGATTCCTCCAGATTTTGGAAGCAGAGGCTGGATTTCAGACCTGCATTTGATCAGCATTAACCCCACAGTCTGTAGCTGGATGCTTTCCTGGGTGTCACTGATAGAAATAAATTGTGTTTGTGTTGACTGGTTCCTTCCTTGTAATAAAAACTGCGGGGCAGAAACTTTTTACTTATGTGTGACATCTTTTATCAGGTTTGGGGGGTGCAAAGCAGAGAGGATTATTCTTACTCATTTTTTAAGCTGTCAAGCCAATTCTTATCATTACTGCACTTTAGGAAGTCACTGTTGGCCAGCCGAGCCCAGAGTACTGGTTTGGGTGTACAGCTTTTCCAGGTGCTCTTTTGTGGGAGTGATCCAGGCTGTATCATCACCACATGTCCTAGCTTAGCTATCGTAATGGATTCGGATGCTTCTGTAGTGGATTCGGATGCTTCTGTAGTGGATTCCATGCTTCTGTAGTGGATTCCATGCTTCTGTAGTGGATTCCATGCTTCTGTAGTGGCAGCTGTGCTTGAGGCTGCAGCAGCTCACTGTGAATGCTCTGCTGTCTGTCCCAGGCTGCGGGAGCTGTGCGTGAAGCTGATGTTCCTGCATCCAGTGGATTATGGAAGAAAAGCAGAAGAACTGCTCTGGAGAAAAGTTTACTATGAAGTTATCCAGCTCATTAAAACAAATAAAAAGGCAGGTATCTATGGCTCTGGCATGAGAAGGTCCGTGGTTGCGCAGTGAATAAGGCCAAGTTGAAAGCTTCATCTGCTTGGAGAAGTTGTGGTCTGAGTCCAGGGCGGGAAGCTGAGGGCTCCCGAATTATTATGGAGCTTCCCTGTGCCTTTAGCAGTGGGCAGGTAAGTGCTAACAGGCTGCTGAGAGAGCTGCCATCGCAGAGGGCTTTTCAACAGAATTCGCTGATTTTTTTGTGTTCCCCACTTCATGTGTCTCCCCACTGGAGACAGATCTCTCCATGTAGAGCAGTGGTTTTAAGAGGCTTCATCAGTAGTTCTGATTGTTTTTATGAGAGTTGATCACTGGAAGGTCCTCACAGTGTTCCGATGCTGTGAGCTCTCCTGGTCATCCAGGGGTCAGGGCATATTTAAGGTGCTCTAACCAGGCAGCTTGATTTTATTTGTTGTTGCAAGTATTTCTCCTTGATGTTGACCCTTAGTAAACACCACTAGGGGCAACAGTGTTGAGCAGGAGGTACAGAGCTGTGCAAAACCGCTTAACAGCTGAGCTACCCACTGTCTTGCTTCCTAGACTGCATTAACGTGCTCCTTTTCCTTCTCGCAGCACATCCACAGCCGCAGCACTCTGGAGTGCGCGTACCGGACTCACCTGGTGGCTGGCATAGGGTTTTACCAGCACCTCCTGCTCTACATCCAGTCTCACTACCAGCTGGAGCTGCAGTGCTGCATCGACTGGACGCACGTGACGGACCCTCTCATAGGTTTGTGCTCGTGGGCTTGTGGGCAGGGCTGAATCCCAGACAGGTGGCCTCACCTTGCACGAGTCCATCTTTGTTTTAGCATTCAAGGGATTATTAGCAAGTTATCTGCCTAGAACAGATTGTCCTGCTTTCTTCTCTATGGCACTTCTTTTTATAATACTATATTAGGGAAGAAAGAAGGGTTTCTAGCAGAAAAAAGTGTTAGAAAATTATGTAGTAAGTGTCTGATGATGGCAGATTTTTATGGAAAATTGAAGAGCTCTGCTGACTGTACAGAATGTTTTTAAAAGCTTAATTAAAACAGACAGAGGAATAGGTTCTTGAAATCAACACATTTCTTTCAGTACATCCTAGTCACTGTAAGACACTGTTCCTCTTCTTGGTCCCTCTTCTGTCTGTGCTCTCTTCACTGTGTGGCTTTAAAACCACTATTGGGTATTGGACAGGAGGGTCCTGTAGCTCATGTCAGCTGGCTCAGGTGATCTCTGTGCATGCCCTTGGGTGCAGGGGAATCTGAGGTATTGTACCTGTTAGGGGAGGAAGGATAAGAGTGTTTACAGTCCTGAAGCAGCTCAAGGCCGCCTGTGCATTCACATCCTCAGTTGCCTTGTAGTGGTCTGTGTCCATTTGCCTTTGGTTGTGCTTGGTGGCCTCAAGGCTCATGTGTCTGTTTGGGTGGGTCGGGGTGAGAAATGGAACCTCCATGTGTTTTGTGAACTGTATTAGCAAGGGTTTAACTGATACGCTTAAGCTGGCAGGGGGTAGGAAGGCAGCACCTGGCTGAGAAAAGTTAGTGTGTCTTTAGCAAAAGAAGGATTTTAGGTGCTGAGATCCTACTGTTAGTTCTGGGACATGATGGTATCACTATCAGCTTTGAAATGTTGGTTTACAAGGCAGATGTTCCTGGCAACTGTTGCTTTGAGAAATGTATCTCAGTACTGCAGAATTAATAAATCCTCAAAGTGCACATTCCAGGTGGGTTTGTACCCTGAGGGATGATTGCATGTGAAAAGCTCCCCTTGTTCAAGTTTCTTGGTGTGTTTGGACTCTTTAATTAGAAGGATGTGGCAGGTGGGCATGTAACTGGAGAATAGAGATGGAACCCTGCCTATCCAGAAGTGATGGATGTGAAAGGATCCGGTATGAACCACAGACTGGGGTGGGCACAACTCGATGGTTGTGTGAATGGGAGCAAGAGGATTCAGAGCAAAAAAAGGGAGAGTAGGTCCAACAGCACACGTGGACGCAGATTTAAGGCTGTGTATTTTTTAAAATACCACTCATACAACACCTGTTGGTAAGTGGGAACAGCTCCTCACTGCAGTCTCCAGATTTCATTTTGACCCTTTTAACCTCAGCCAGGGGGGAGGCAGAGTAAGGACTGGATCAGTCTTAAAAATCTTCTTTGGGATTCCTGCATGAGGGAACTTTCTCCTCCAGAAGGTGGGAGTCTTTGGCAGCAGGAAGACTGAACCCAGCCTCAGCCTGTGCTGTGGGTGGCCCGGTGGACACTCTCCGGGGAGGAGGCGCAGGCGCAGCAGCCTTTGCCTCCTGATCTGTGGCCGAACTGTGGCCACGCTGGCTGGGTGGAGGTGGGACATGCCCTTCCCAGGAACTGAGTCACGTTTGATGACTTCAGTTAGTTCAGATCAGCTGGCTGCAGCCTTCCCCTGTTGCTTTTGACACTTTCCACTGCCTGAACTGCCTTTTCTTTGTAAGTTTAGTATAGAATAGACAAGGCTATTTCAGTTGGAAGGGATCTACAACAATTTTCTGGTCTAACTGCCTGAGCAACTCAGGGCTGACCAGGAGTTAAAGCATGTTGTCAGGGACATTGTCCAAATGCCTCTTAAACACTGACAGGCCTAGGGCATTAACCAGATCTCTAGGAAGCCCATTCCAGGGTGTGACCACCCTCTTGGTAAAGAGAGGCTTCCTTATGTTCAGTCTAAACCTTTCTTGATGCAGCTTTGAACCATTCCCATGCATCCTATCATTGGATGCCAGGGAGAAGAGACTGACACCTTCACCTCTTCAGGAAGCTCCAGAGAGTGATGAGGTCTCCCCCAGCCTCTTCTTCTCCAACCTAGAGAAGCCCGGAGCTGATGGCCACTCCTCCCAGGGTGTGCCTTCCAGCCCTGTCACCAGCTTGGTTCCCTCCTGGATGCAAAGGCAGCATTGTCCAGAGGCAGTTCTCTCTAACTGACTCCAGCTGCCCTGTCCACAGCACAGATTTCTGTCCTGAATTTTCCTTCTTTTACTTCTCTTTTGGTTGGCCAGTGCTAAGTCTAGATCTTGGTCTTGAGACAATGAATTTATTTCCATCTTCCGTGTTGGGAAGGGTCTGTCCCCGTTGTGTGCTGCTGCCCAGTGCCAGTGCACAGAGTTTGTTTGGCTTCCAGGGATATGTACCCGCTCCCATCCAAAGGCCTCATTAGCCATGCTAATGAAATCAACTTTAGTAGCTTGTGTTCAGTCCTGTATTGACATGATCATATGATCCTGTAGACAGGAATTGGCCTTTGTCCTCTTATCTGAGGGCAGATGGAGCCAGGTCACTGCAGCAGACCTTGTAGACAAGGTGACATCATTTATTTCTGTGACTGTTGGTGATGTGGTCACACACACCGCTCCGGTCAGCAGGGTGTCCAAGGCAGGTGGGTGAGCAGCAGTGTCTGTGAGTATTTTCTCTGTTTATTTTCCATGTTTTGACAACAAGAGTGACCCAGGGCTGCTCTATAAGGTGCCCCAGACAGCAGTCAGCAGTGGGGTCTGACTGTGGGGGCTTTGATTTGGGTGTCTTGGGCAGAGGCATGGGTGGCTCCTGTGTCTTCCCAGCAGCCTCCACCCGGTGCTGTAAGTGATTTCACGTTTACTTGTAGGCTGCAAGAAGCCCGTGTCTGCATCGGAGAAGGAGATGGAGTGGGCACAGATGGCATGTCACCGATGTCTAGTTTACCTGGGAGATCTAGGTAAGAACAGCATTGCCTCTCAGGGCAGCCTTTGAAACATGAAAAAGATGGTGCCTGTACCATGCAAGGCCATCACTGTTAGGCACCAGTTGAGGTTACTTGCAGATTCTGTTTCCCTCTGACCCCTTTGTCACAGGATAAGCTGAAATCCTCATGGCTGAACTGCTGTGAGTTGCAGGAGCTTTGGTTTTTGGCAGGTAGATGAGGAGTTTGCTGCTGATAACCAGCTGTGAGTGTGTAAAAATGGAAGCCTTTTCTTTTATTTATGTGGTTTGGACAGTGTAAAGGAAACTCAAAGCAAGTTGACTGCTCAGTTCTGACTTGCTTTATGGAGCCACTGCCATCAGCACCAGTGGGACAGAAAATCAGATTTAAGCAATATTGTGCATCAGTCCAGAGTTTTGCTACTGCAAGGCCCCAGGTTTTTTGTCATTGTGCCTGGCTGTGTGTCATGCTTTTTATAGCAGGCATGTCTGTCCCACAGTGACGCCCTCCTGAAGTGTGTGGTGTGTCAGCTTCTTGATTGTGAACATGTGGGAGTGAGCATGTACTGTGTGGAAAGCAGCTCTTGAAAGTGCGGCGTGGGTACGTGTGTCTGACACTCTGCAGCCTCCAAGCTGGTGAAAGCTGTTTGGGATTATCATTGTGCATGAATCAGCCTGAAAATGGCATTGCAAATAAATGTCTTGTGGGGTAGTAAGAATGACTTACCTGAGTGGTGGGAGAGAAACATGTTCACCTCTTCACAGTGCTGTCACCTAAGGTTTTCAAAATGCCTATGTTTTTCAAAAAACAGGAAAAAAAAAAAAAGAAAAAAATTAATAAAGTCCAGTCTAGCCACAGCCAGATATTTTATTAAGTCAGCTGACTTGACTTAGATTTCACACTCTGCTGTAGTAGAATATAGTCTGAGGTATTGGAAAATAGAGCACAACTCTGAGTTACTTCAAGGATAGATGAATAACACATGGAGCAGAACATCTTCGCTTTGCTCACGTGCTGCTGCAAGTGCGGAGGGCCTCCCCCGGAAGGGGCAGAGCTTGTGGTGTGAGCAGGTACAAAAAACTTCAGACGGGCCTGGCAAACCCTGTGTGTTGTGTTTGCCAAGAACAGTTCTTTGATGGATTTGTTGATTTGGCCAGTATGTCAATTATTGTCATGTCTTTAATCTGTAGGGAAACTGTGCTGCGCTGCAGTGGGGAAGAGCAGGTGCTGCCTTCAGGTTTCTGATGTGCGGTGTGTGGTTTCCTTTCAGCTCGCTACCAGAATGAGCTGGCAGGTGTGGACACGGAGCTGCTGGCGGAGCGGTTTTACTATCAAGCCCTTTCTGTTGCACCACAAATTGGTGAGTGACTTACCATGAATTTTTAGTTGTTAAAACAGTGTTGCCACAACCTGAAAACAATGTGGTACTGCACCGGTCAGGTTTATGTCCTGCAGCTGGGAGAGGAGTGGTTTCATCCTCTGGCTAGGATTGCTTCCTTTGAGAACCTCTCTTGCTGGCAAGACAAAGAGAGGAGTTAAAGCCAGGGCGCTCCTTGTCAGTGACTTCACCTTACTCATCTGAGAACCTCTGAGAAGCTCAGACTTCCCTGAGTGTGGTGACATTGTGCCTGTCGACTGAGGGCAGATCCAGCTCTCCACTGCCAGGAGCAGAGCATTATTGGTCACGTCCCACGTTTTACACCTGCAAAAAAAATCTATTGTGCTGTTTCCTCCTTCAGAAGTGCCTCCTTCTGGGAACACATTGGCACTGGAGTGGAGGGCCTGTCTTACCTTAAAGTATGCATTTCCAGCCAAGTGTTCTCTCCGTGCTGTCTTTGAGCTGTTTTGATAGGCTGGTCTCAAATAAGTGACAATAATTTCTGCACCACAGTAAGCTGGAGCAGAGCTCTCAGATGCTGATAAGGTGATGTCTGTGTTGAGAAATACGGAGTCAAGGCTGCGGCATTGTTAATACAGAGGAGGAGGCATTGTTTGCTCTGCTCTCTTATGTAGATAACTGGCAGAAGGTGGGGAGTATCTAAAAGCTCTGTAAAGCAGAAAACAAAGCCTGGATGGCAGAAGGATTTAGTCCAGACCTTTGTACTGCAGCTTTACTACTGTTTGTGTCTCCTGGCTTTCTTCCTGTGTGGAAACGTAGTGAGGGGGAAAGGATCTACTTTTCATCAGGGCTATTGGAGAATTCCATGTGAATTCCATTGCCCTTCTCCTTCCTGACAGGAATGCCCTTCAACCAGCTGGGGACATTGGCAGGCAGCAAATACTACAATGTGGAAGCAACCTACTGCTACTTACGCTGGTGAGTGCCTGTGGGTCTGGGCGTCCTGGGCTGTGGAGCAGTGTGCTGCTGCTGCAGATGCTGGATCCTCTTTGCCTTCACTTTGGACTTGGGACTGTTTTCAGCAGATTAATTACAGGGGAAGGGAAAGAGATGGGTTTAGATCACCCTTGAGCAGGGCTGGTAATGAGAGCAAACCTCAGTCAAACCAAACCATTGTGCTGGTCACTAAACTTCTGTGCAGGGCTGCACCTGGAGGGCTTCACCTGAGCCCTCTCCTTAGCTGGAGAGCCAGGCAGGAAGGGGTGTGGAGGTACTGAGGGAGGCACCCTGCCAAGTGAGGTGGGTGGAATTCAGTTACCTGAACCTGGCCTGAAGGCACCGATATGAGGTGTGTAAGCCGGGCAGGTGGGAGCTGTGGGGCAGCTAAAGTCGGGTTTGCAGCTGTCAGTGGGAGTTAAGTTGCCCAGTGTGTGCCGACAGCAGCACTTGGTACCTGTCCTTGTGCCTCAATGCCTGAGTAACTTGCTAGTGAGTTAAAGACATGAAATGTGAGCAGCCTTGTAGCAAAGTAACTTCTGCTGTGTCTTCTTTTGTGTCTCAGCATCCAGTCTGAAGTGTCCTTCGAAGGTGCCTATGGGAACCTGAAGCGGCTGTATGACAAAGCAGCCAAGATGTATCACCAGCTGAAGAAATGTGAAACCAGGAAGTTGTCTCCAAGCAAGAAACGGTAAGAAGGGAAAGAAAAGGAGAGGGTTGCAGGCTGAGGGTTTGCAGTGTCATCCTCTGGGTTGAGAGTAGTGTCTTTGTGGGAAGTGGAACCAGTAGATGGGCCATTTGATGCGGTGACTGCTCCCAGAATTTCAAGAGCCCCACTCTAGATCCCATTCTTGATGTCTCAGGTCATAATTTCAGGAAAAAAGCTAAATGCCAGGTTTAGTTTGAGATGAGAGGTTTTTTTCACTCTCCCCTGGAGTTGGGGCCTGTTTATAAGGGTTGGGGCGTATTGGTGAAAGTTGGCAGTGTATAAACTGTCTTCTTTCCCTCCACTTTCATCAGAATGCAGCTTTCAGTTGAGACCTGGTTTACCTGTTAACAGAGCTCTGTGAGACCAGACCATCTCTGACGAGGCACCTGCTTTACAGTGTTTTCTCTTCCATCTCTTTAGAGGCAAAGACATTAAGAGGTTGCTGGTGAGCTTCATGTACCTGCAGAGTCTTTTGCAGCCAAAGAGCAGGTAAGGTTATGGCAGATTACATCTTCTGTTGATAACTGACAGTAGCAGGCACTTGGAATTGTTATTCCCTGTCGGATAATGGTGCCTGTGCTGAGGCTTTCTGCCAAAAGATCCAAGACTTTAGACTATTTGTACAGGGTAGGCTGCAATACCAAAGGGTTGATTACTTTGTCTAAATCGAGCCAGCACTCAGTAAGTGTTGAACTCCTGAGCCTCGCAGCTGTCTCTGTGCTGTACTGTGCCTTTGGTGTTTGCTTACCTTGTGCAGTCATCAAATGCTATTTCCTGGCAAGCCCTGGATTTGGGCTGATGGGACAGCAAAGAGTCACCATCCACACATGTGCAGGGCTGTTCACTGCACTTGGAAATCTGTAACCAAACACCTTGTTCAAAGAAACAAACAGCAAAACCTGGTTGTTAGCTGTGTGATTTTTGTTTTTTTTGGGTTTTTTTCCTTGGATTTTCTCTGACTCTGCTGGAGGTTTTCAGGTGATTGTAAATTAACCTCTAACTGCTTGAAATAGAGCAGGTATTTTAAAGGGCTTAGACACAGGCTGCACCTAAAGTCATTGTGGAATGGTTTAGGTTCAAAGGGACCCTGTGGGGGTCCAGTTCTCCTCCAGAGTAGTGTTCACTGTGCAGGTAGATACAGATGTGAAGTCAGATGAGGTTGCTCAGAGCTTCATCCTGCTGAGTTTTGACTGGATCCAAGGACAGAGATCCCACGCCTCTCTGGTCCCTTTTTCAGTGTTTGACCACCTTCACCACAGAATTTTTTTCTCCTTGCATCTAGTCTCATATTCCTTTTCTGCAGTGTGTACCCATCACTTCCTTTCCTTTTGTTGTACACCACTGAGGAGAGTCTTTCTTGGTCCTCTGTAAACACCTCTTTGGCATCTGGAAGCAGAAGACAGTACCCCTGAGCCTTCTGTCCTTCAGGCTGAACAAACTTGATTCTCTTTGCCTCTTCTCATACATCATGTTCTCTGTTCCTCTGCTGGACTAAGTCCACTTTGTTAGTGTCTTTTTTTTTTGGTGGGGTTTTTTTGTCCTGAGGACCCCAAGACTGGATGCAGTGCTCCAGATGCCACCTCATGAGTGCCAAATAGAAAGGGAGAACACTTCCTCACCCTGCTGGCTCTGCCCTTGCTCATGCAGCCCAGTGTAGGATTGGCTTTCCAACCTTGACTTATGCCGTGGTGGGATTACAGTATACACTACAAGGCTCCTTTAATATCCACTTAATATGTATTTAGCACATAAGAAAATTGGAAATTACTTCAATTTCCCAAGGACAATTCCCCCTGAAAAGGACTTGTTGGAAGTTCTGCTGGCGGGTTTGTTTTGTAACTAGGAGGCCCCCATAGCCCATTGGACTGATCCTGTGGGTGCTTCCTTTGAGGGAGGGAATAGCTACAGAGGATTTTGGAATATTCTTGCGGGACTGCAAGTTTGAGTCATAGGAGGAGGAAAAGCTGAGTCCTGTGTGTGTGCAGTGTAACACTTTCACTGAGCAGCGCGTCTGGAACTTTTGCTTCCTTTAGCGTTGAAGTGCCTAATGGGCACTGCTGAGCTCTCATGGGAAAAGTCATCTGGTTTCTGGTGACCCATCTCTAGTTCTCATTTGTCTTCAATTTAGCAGCTTTGGAGAGGAAAGCATAATCTGATTAATGTCACTTGCTTCCCATAGCTGTTGTTGACTGCAGTATATTCTCTGGTGCTTCATCCTGCCTGGTGCTAAAGCACAGCGTAACTGCTAGTTTTGGTTCAGTTTCTGTGCAGACATTACCAGAAGCATGAGACTTGAGTAATAATTCTTGTTTATTTTTAACTCTTGTTAAGCTCTCTGGATTCTGAGCTGACGTCTCTCTGCCAGTCTGTGCTGGAGGATTTCAACCTGTGCTTGTTCTACCTGCCCTCTCCTCCTAACCTGGGCTCAAGTAGTGAAGATGAAGAAGAGTATGAGAGCGGCTACTCCTTCCTTCCTGATCTCCTGATCTTTCGCATGGTCATCATCTGCCTTATGAGTGTTCACAGCCTCAAGAGGGCAGGTAACCAGTGCTTTAATGGAAATTTCATGATGAACATGCGGTACTGCAGTTAGGCTGGAGATGCTGTGTGAACTGGTGTTTGTGCTGTGGCCTAGTGCTCACCTCCTCCACCTCACTGTCTGGTTGCAGGTTCCAAGCAGTACAGCGCAGCCATTGCCTTCACGCTGGCCCTCTTCTCTCACCTGATAAATCACGTCAATATTCGCCTCCAGGCAGAGCTAGAAGAAGGGGAAAATCCCGTCCCAGCCTTTCAGAGTGATGGCACAGGTAAGAGAACAGGCGTGGCAGCAGCTGGGTCTCCCTAGTTGCCTGCCTATAGGGCTGGCTTTTCCTGTCCTAATTTTCTGGGTGTGGGTTTGGTAGTGTAGTGCCTGAGTGAGGGTAGAGGCATCTTGATCTTTGACTTCTGGCCTGGAATCCCCAAAGCTGGATGATCTACTGAACAGTCTCCGTTTGGATGCTCTTTGTGAGTATCAGAATCATCACAGGATGGACATGTTGCTTTCCTTGTAAGAAGTTTACTTTCTGTGTTTCTTGGCAGCTCATTCATCACCTGTTTACCCCAGTCCGAGACTTTATTTTCTGTCTCTCTGTTTACTATTCTTTACTGGCCTTTTTCCTCCTCCAGTGAGGAGATGATCTTGGGTGAAAGACCTGGGCTGGGGTAGGCAAAGGGGGGCTGAGGGAGGCAGAGGAGGGCTGAGGGAGACAGGCCCTTTCAGCATACCTCAGCTCTGCTCGGGCAAGGGCAGCACTTGAGTTTCTGGGGAATACCATTGAGCAGAGAATAAAACTGCTGAATGTTTCCCCTACCAACACTCTTTTTGTAATACCTCACTGAAGGCAGGGTGAGAGGGTTCCTGGTAAAAGCAACAATGAACAACCCCTCCTCTGCAGGTTTTGCAGCTGTCAGGGTGACTCAGGGTTGCTGGAAAGGCTGTGAGAATGTTGGTCAAGGAAAGGATTGGGTCAGGTCATTGCCTTGTTTGGGGGGTTGCTCTGACTGTAGAAAGCTGGGGAGGAGAGTTAGAATTCATCTGTGTTTGGTGTTGGTTTAGCAGCATTCAGCACTAAGGCTGCCTGATAACAGAGCAGCACAGCTTGGGCAGTAGGAATCACAGCTTCCCAGGGCTTCCCCAGGTGCCTTTAGAAAGTGAGTAGCTCTTCTGGGGTTGCCACTGCTTGTTCTGACACTGATGGAAGTGGTGGCTGAATTTTGCGGCCCTGGTGCCCCAGGCTCAGGGCTGACAAGCAGCAGCCTGTGGGAGGCATTGTGACTTTAGCTTGTGTTCTCCTTATAAATCCAGATGATCAGGAATCACGGGAGCCTGTGAACTCAATTGAGAAGGAAGCTGAAGCTGAGTTGGCCAATCATCAGCCCAGCGAGGAACAGCGGAAGAACAACTGCAAGAAAAGCAAGAAATACTCCCGGCTCTCCTGTCTGCGCCGCCGCCGCCACCCCCAGAAAGCGGATGAGAGCGACCTGAGCGAGGGCTTTGACTCTGATTCCAGCCAGGGCTCCATCAAGGGCAGTGATGGCTCAGAGAGTGGCTCAGAGAAGAGTGATGAGGAAGCAGAAGCTGCTTTTGATGTGGAGACAGACTCTGACATGAACAGCCAAGAGTCTCGATCTGACTTGGAGGACATGGAGGATGAGCCGGGTGAGGAGGGAAGCAGCCGAGGCAAAAGTGGGCCCAAAGAGGCCTTAAAAAACTGTGTGGATGGCAGTGGGCTGGGGGACTCCAAGAGCCCAAGCATCTCTAAAACTGAGGCAGCAGATCCAGCAGTCAATGGGCCAGCTTCCCTGAGCACTAACGATGCAAGCATAGCCAGTAACCTGCAGGCCATGTCCACCCAGCTGTTCCAGACCAAACGCTGCTTTCGCTTGGCCCCCACGTTCAGCAACATCCTCCTGAAACCCAACAGTGAACCACCTGCCTTGAAGGACGGGATAGAGAGCAAACCATGTGTCAACGGAGATCTGGAGAAGCCCAGCTTGGCAGAGCAAGGTAAGGGCCTTGTTAATGCAGTTTTAAGTAGAAAACTGCATGTTGTGGCAGTCTGTATGCTAAATTCACCTTTTCTCGTGGTGGGAGCTCTCCTTTGGCCAGGTTTGGAGAACAAGGTTGCCCAAGTAATGGACAGGCCATGGGTTAGGCATTCCCTGAAGAAGGAGCTTTACTTTTACTGCCTGACATCCAGGAATATGGGCACTGAGCAGAGGCAACACCTGCAGCCAGCCAGGATTACCAGAATAGCTTCAACTCCACATACTAAACACTGAGCAGCTCAGATAATTACAAGGTCATAGGCTGGTTTGTTTGGAAAGGCCTTCAAAATTCATCTCATTCCACACCCCTGCCACAGGCAGGGATGCCTTCCACTAGACCGTGTTGCTCCAAGACCTGTCCAACTTGGCCTTGAGCACTTCCAGGGATGAGGTAACCACAGCTTCTCTGGGCAACCTGTCCCAGGGCCTCACCACCCTCACAGGGAAAAATTTCTTCCGAATACCTCATCTGAATTTACCCTCCTTCAGCTTAAAGCCATTTCCCCTTGTCCTGTTCAGGCCCTTGTCCAAAGTCCCTCTCCATTTCTCTTGGAGCCCCTTTAGGCACTGGAAGGGGCTCTAAGGTCTCCCTGGAGCCTTCTCTTTTCCAGCTGAACACCCCCAGCTCTCCCAGCCTGTCTCCAGAGCAGAGGGGCTCCAGACCTGAGAGCATCTCCGTGGCCTCCTCTGGACCTGCTCCAGCAGCTCCACATCCTTCCTGTGCTGGGGGCCGCAGAGCTGGAGTCACCACTGCAGGGGGAGGTCTCACCTCAGCAGAGCAGAGGGGCAGAATTTCTTCCCTCAAGTGCTGCCCACACCGTGGGGATGAGCACAGCACAGCATTGGCTTTCTGGGCTCCCAGTGCACATGGCTGGATCATGTTGAGCTTCTTGTCAACCCACACCCCCAAGTCCTTCTCTTCTGGGCTGTTCTCCATCCATTCTCCCTCAGCCTGTGTTTCTGGGGGGTTGCTCCAAGGCACGTGCAGTACTTGCCCTTGGCCTTGCTGAACCACCTGGGGTTGGCACAGACCCAGCTCTCCAACCTGTCCAGGTCCCTCTGGTGCCGTCCCTTCCCTCCAGCCTGTGACTCCACCACACAACTCAGTGTTGTTGGCAAACTGGCTGAGAGTGCACTTGATCTCGCTGTCCATGTCACCAACAAGATGTTAAGAAGTGCTGGTCCCAATCCTGACTCCTGAGGATGCCACTCATCACTGCTCTACGCTTGGACATCAAGCCATTGGCTGCAGCTCTTTGAGTGCTACATCCAGCCAATTCCTTGTCCACCAAGTGGTCCATCCATCAAATCCATATCTCTCCAGTTTAGAGACAAAGATGTCATGAGGGACAGTGCCAAATGCTCTGCACAAATCCAGGTAGATGATGTCAGTTGCTCTTCCCTCATCCCCCACTGCTGTAACCCTATTTATAGAAGGCCACTAAATTTGTCAGGCACTATTTACCTTGGTGAAACCATGCTGGCTCCAGAGGATAATTCCAGCAGGTATTAAAGATTGGAATTATCTTCCTTTTTCCCATGTGAAATCTCTAATCAGACACTTACTAGGGCCTCTGGTGACAGACAGTGCAGATGCAGAGGAGGAAGTTCTCCCTAAGATGACAGCTTATCAACCTTGCAAAGCTCTCATAGGAGTTTATGTGTAAGATGTGACCTGGGTGCATGTGAGAGGTGTCAGGGTCCTCTCTGTGACCCCCTGAAAGTGCCTCACCGAGTGTCCCAGGCTGAACTCCCTGGAGATGCACAGCAGGTGGAGCTGCCGTATCTCCATTACCACCAAACTTAAGACCGAGTGATGCTCTGGGCAAAAACAGCTGGAAAGGGAGATCTGGTGCACTACAGGAATTGTTTGTATTTCAGATAAAACCACATGGGCCTGTTTGGTCTTCTTTGTCATTCCTTCTAGCTTTCCTGGAGCAAGGAAGCATTCTGCAACCTGTTGCCAAATCCATCTGGCCTGCAGCACTGGCAGGATTCAGGCTTTTCCTGGGCCAGAATTTGAAGGGGCAGTATTAGATCATGTCAGTATTGACTGGCTCCCAGCATTGCTTCATGGACACATGAAAGAGGTGGGGGGTAGAGGAAGAAACAAATGGGTTTTGATCTGTTTAACTCTTTTCCTCAGTGGGTTATCCAGATGTTGCAGCTCCAGGAACTGTGGCCACAATACCTTTACAGATGTAGAAAATGAGAGGTGGAATGAGTTCACTAACCCTTGGGGTTTTTTTAGGTTTGAGCTCTTCTCGGCTGTGCTGTTTCTAAACTGGTGTTTTGTGGTGTAGTACTGTCAGGGATGGGTTCTGAATAAATCACCCCCTCCCTTGTGATTCCAAGGGTTTATGGAATGCCCGTTGCTGTGTTAATAGGCAGCAATGGCAGCCCTTGAAATAAGGGGCTGTAGCAAAACATGTTGTTGATTCCCACCTGGACCTCAGGTCACGTGTGTCACATGTGATTCCACTGGCAATGGCTTTGAGATCCTCAGCTCTGGAGAGTTACAGGATTGCAAAGAATATATTCAATATTTAAAATTCCTCAGGCCTGGGTCATAGGACAGCCCTGCCATTTTCCTTCTCTTGCGTGGCCCAAAGGTGGGAGTGTGCTGGACTCATGACCATCGCTGACTCTGTTCCCTGCAGGAACTGCCCTGCTCCTTGTGCAGGCATGTGCTGCCCTGCTCTGTCAGCAAGTCTCTCAGAGGCTGCTGCAGGGGTTAAGGCATTTGTCAGACCTTCACAGGGAGATCTTAGTCCTCTTCTCCCAAGGAAGATGAAAATGCAGGAGTGATACATTCTGGTAACAGCACAGGGGACCATGGTGGAAAAGGGACTGGTTTTATGAGGGTGTGTGGAGGCACCAGGTAGTTCAACACAACTCTTTACCAGCTCAGCGCTGTTCTGACACCATCAGGGCTTGGCATCTCAGGGGTTTTAACCCCTGCCATCCTGCACTTCCCTTTGTTTTCCAGATGATGTGTCTGACTCCGAGGAAAGCATTTCAAGTAACAAATCCTGCAGGAATGAGCGATCCCTTCAGGAGAAGCTGGAGATCGTGACCAACGAGGGGCTGCTGCTCACTGTCAAGGTGTTCCTGGACTGGCTGAGGACGAACACAGACCTCATCATCATGTGTGCTCAGGTGGGGATGGTGTCAGGGCTCCCTCCAAGGCTGTGTCTGGTCAGCTCCCCTGGACTGGGATGTGGAGGGCAGGTTGCAGCCCCAGCCCCAGTCCCAGACAGAGGGTGATGTTACATCCCCCACCAACTGAATTAAGCTCACCTGGACTTAAGAAGGGTAGTGAGATTTACTCTTCATAAAGCATTCTGCAGGCTGTGAGGTGCTGGAAGGCTCAAGTGACCTGGTTGTTGTGTACATCAGTCCTGACATTTTCTGTGGCCTTTTGTGTTCTTTTCCTGCAGAGCTCCCAGAGCCTGTGGAACAGGCTATCTGTGCTCCTGAACCTTCTGCCTTCTGCTGCAGACCTGCAGGAATCAGGTACTGGAGAAGAAAATGGCAATGTCATGTTTCACCAACCCTAGTCCTCAGTGATTCCCAGGGTGTGTGGGAGATCCCAGGGGACATATTTCCAGGGAGCAGTTTTGATAAGAACAATGGGAAGCAACACATGCACGTGTTGTTTTTTTTGTTAAAACACCGTTACAGTTAACTACTATCCCATAGACTTTAGAGTCATAAAATCATGGAATATCCTGACTTGGAAGGGACACCCCCCAGGGTTATCAAGTCCAACTCCTGGCCCCAACAAGACAACCCCAAAAATCACACACAAAAAACGTATTATATATGGCTGACAATATGCTGAAACACTGACACCAGCGTGTGAAAATCCTTGTGTGGCCAGCAGGAGTGAAATTCACTGCCAGGAGCAGAAGTAAGGCTGTGATTTTGTCACGGCAACCCTGGAAAATAGTTTTGGAGCTCCAGCTGCTCATGATGTGCCCTATGCCTCTTTGGGGCTGAGCCTGAAGAACCCTGTGGTTCACAAGAAGCAGAGTTTAAACAGGGATGTTCGTCTGTTGGAAGGAGGGAGAAAGCTATCCCTCCAAATGGGAGAATTCCTGGATTCGCTCAGCAAGCTGTTTGGGGCAGTTGCTCCTTATGTTTTGGGTGGCCTTTTGGTTCCTCCTTGAGTAGGTGCTCACAGGACATGTGCCATTAACACCTCTGCCAGTGACCATTACAGATCATGTGCCTTAAAGCAGTTTTCCTCTTTGTCCCCTTACCTGTTGTTTTGCTCTCCTTCCCGTCCCTCCTCTTCAGGGCTGGCCCTGTGTGATGAAGTCAAGGACATCCTGAGTGAGGCTGAGCTCCCAGACCTGAAGGCCAGCCTCCTGCTCCCAGAAGATGTGGCCCTGCGCAATCTCCCCCCTCTGAAAAATGCACACAGGAGGTTTAACTTTGAGCAGGACCGGCCCATTTTCTCAGCAGTTGAGGAGGTGAGTTGGTATAAATCCTGGAAAAAAATCAGACCTGGACTGCTGTTTTATGTAGTTCCTTTTCCCAGCACTGAGGGCCTGAGCAGAGGTTTAGGATGGGACTGCTGATGTTTCTCGAGGCTGTCTTGGGTTGGGGAAGCCCAGACTAATGGCACTCCTGAGCACTCTGGCCAGCTGTCAGCTTTCCTGCTGCCCCCTCCTGCAGTCTCTGACCTGAGATCAGAAACATCCAGCAGAATTAGCAGTATAATAGCAGTTCCTGCCTTTTCCAAAAGTGTGAGCTGTGGGTCAGAGCTGGCTCAGGCTGCAGCCCCGTGGCCACTGACTGCCTGTTCTTCCTTGCAGTCTGTCGTGCGGATCTGCTGCATTCGGAGCTTCGGTCACTTCATTACCCACCTCCAGGGCAGCATCCTGCAGTTCAACTCGGAGCTTGGGATCTTCATCAGCATAGCACAGTCGGACCAAGACAACTTGCTGCACCAGGCCCAGGCCCAGTTTCACATGGTGAGTTGGCAGAGGTGGATGAATTTTCTGTGCTTGGCACAGTTTCTTGTAGGTTACTATTAGGTTGTAACTGTAATCGCAGATCTTTGGGGGGAGATGACTGTTCTGCTCCTTAAACCTACTTTGGTGTCCCCTTTTCACCCTGGTTTTGGAAGTGCGTGCTAATGTCAGCTGGTGTGTTTCCTGCTAACTGATATGGAAGTTTGGTTTTGCAACTAGGCTGCAGAGGAAGCTCGTCGGAACAGGCTCATGAGAGACATGGCTCAGCTTCGACTGCAGGTAGGAGATGCTGGTTCCAGCCTGAAAACCATCAGGGTAGTGACTGGAATGTCAGAAACTGGGAAGGGAAGGGGGAACTCTCTGCTCCCATCCTACACAGAGGCAGTAAATCCATTCTGTGTAGACTGAATTACAGAATATCTCAAGTTGGAAGGGACCCATTAGGATCGTGGAGTCCAATTCCCTGCTCCTCACAGGGCTACCTAAAACTAAATGGAATGCCCAAGAGCATTGTCCAGGCATTCGTTGAGCTCTGGCAGACTTGGTGTCATGACCACTGCCTTGGGGAGCACGTTCCAGGGACCAGCCACCCTCTGGGGGAAGAAAGTTTTCCTAATGTCCAACCTAAACTGTTCCCCTGATGCAGCAACGAAACTGCAAATGGAATAAACCATTTTCTCGTGTCCCATTGCTGGTCATGGGAAAGAGGAAATCAGCACCTCCCTGTCGCTGACCCCCATGAAGACAGGGTAGGCTGTGGTGGGGGATCACCCTCAGCCTTCTCTGCTCCAAGCTGTGCAGGCTGAGTAACCTCAGTGGCTCGAGCTTTCACCATCCTGGTCATTCTCCTCTGGACACTCCCTAATAGTTCAATGTCTTTCTTATATTGAGGTGCCCAAAACTGCTCCCAGTACTCGAGATGGGGCCGTGCTGGGGCAGTGCAGAGTGGGACTGTCATCTCTCACTGACCCTCTGCTGCATCCAGCCCTCTGCTCCGTGTGCTGGGAGGTTGGAAGGGCCCAATGGAGCTTTGCAGGGTGAGTCTTGCCCTGTTTGATGGTTTGTTTCAGCATAAATTAAGCCAGTGTCTCTGCATCTGTGTTTTCAGCTGGAGGTGTCTCAGCTGGAGGGAAGTCTCCAGCAGCCCAAAGCACAGTCAGCCATGTCTCCTTACCTTGTCCCGGACACCCAGGCCCTTTGCCAGCACCTGGCCCTTGTCAAGCAGCTGGCCACCAGCGGGAGGTTCATAATCATCATCCCTCGCACAGGTATGGGGACTCCACGGCAGGTAACTGTGGCTGCCTGCCCCTGTCCCCTCTGTGCTGGGAGCAGACCTCAGGGGCCCGGGCGGTGGCTTTCCCTCCTCCTTGACTTCGGCTGGTGCAGCTGCAACACCATTTCCAAACACGTGTTTGGAATCCAACAGAGTGTGTTGGAGAACAGCTAGGGGGAGAGAGGTCCTGTTCCCCCTCTGCCTGCAGCCATGGCTGCTGTGCACCAGAGAGAGTTCCGTGGAATGGGGAATACTTGACACCTCTGGATTAGTTTGCAGAAGTAGAACTGTAAGCAAGATGGTTTTCTTTCTTTTTTTTTCTTTTTTGTTAGTTATCGATGGCTTAGACTTCCTGAAAAAGGAGAACGCCGGTGCTCGGGACAGCATCCGGTACCTGGAGGCAGAGTTTAAAAAGGGAAACAGGTGAGAGGGGGAGAGGGATGTGATTTGCCCTTTCTTTTGGAATGAGTGGGATTTGAGGTGGAAGAAAACGTCAGTGGTGGGAGCAGGCTGTGCATCCCTTGGAGCAGAGCGAGGAGTGGGTCAAGGGAAAGCCAAGTTTCAGGAACAGGAAGGTGGTGAAGTAGCAGGTTTGGCACCTGGTTCTCCAGATGTGCTGGCAGTTGTTGCTCAACTGTGAAGTGCAGCTGCTTCTGAGGAACGGGGGAGTTGCATCTCTGTCACTGTATGAACCAGAGCAGTGCCCTTTGTCACTGCACTGGGAGTGCTGGAAGAGCTGGACTGTGCCTCAGTGCTCTGCAGAAGCACAAAGAGCTGTGAGGACAAACTTTGAGGCCCATGTTGGGGCTGGTGGGCTTTGAGATGTGGTGCTGTGAGCAGGGATGATGGTGAGGCAGGGAGGTGACCAAAGGGATTCACAGGGGATTCCTTGGGCAGGCCTTTAGGTGTTATTTGGATTGATAATAGCCAGTAAAAGGCCCTGAAGCACCTGGAGGAGCTGCTGTGGGGCACTGACTTTGGTCCGTGTGATGGTCTCCATGTGAGCTCAGAGACTCTGCTTCTCCTAGGTACATTCGTTGCCAGAAGGATGTTGGGAAGAGCTTTGAGAGGCATAAATTGAAGAGACAAGATTTAGATGCCTGGTAAGATTTCAGCATCTGGAGGTGTCTGATCCTGGTTCCCAGCAGACAGGTGGCTTTGGGGAGAGGTGTTAGCACTGGAACCCATTACAGAACTTGTTCTATGTGAGTGTAGTGGGTTTACCCACCTGGACACACTAAAGCCACTCTCTCGCTCCCCTCTGCAACTGGACAGAGGAGAGAAAATATAACAAAAGATTCATGAGTTGAGATAAAGACCGGGAGAGATCACTTATAATCACTGTCATGGGCAAAACAGACTCAAAGTGGTGATATTCGTTAAATTTATTACTGACAGAATCAGAGCAGGAGAATGAGAAGTAAAATAAATCTTAAAAACGTCTTCCCCCCACCCTGCCCTCCTTCCAAGTTCTACCTCCTCCCCGCCCAGCGGCACAGGGAGGGGGGGAGTGGGGGTCACAGTTACTTGTTTCTGCCACTGCGGTGGGTCTGTCCTGGCTGGCATTGGCTCTGCTGGACATGGGGGAAGCTTCTGGCAGCTTCTCACAGAAGCCACCCCTGTAGCCCCCCCATAACCAAAACCTGGCCACACAAACCCAATACAGTGAGTAATGATGAAATTCCCTGAAGTTAGGGACATCCATCTGCATGTCTCACACCGAGTGCTTTTGCTCAGAAGAGTCTCAGAAAAGTCCTTCCCAAGCAGATGTGATCTTCCCACTAACCTTCCCCTCTGGTTTTCTTTTCTGGCAGGAATCTCTATAAAATACTGGACAGCTGCAAACAACTGACAGTGTCCCAAGGGAGTGGAGAGGACGACACCACGGGAATGGTCACCATCATCACAGGCTTCCAGCTGGAGGACCCAAGCACATTTTCTGTGCCCATGCAGGTCAGTAGCTCTTTCCTGGCTGAGCTGAGCTGTTCTGCTTCCTAGCAAGGGTAAAATATGATTGATTGACAAGATTTTTTTTTTTTTAATGTTTTCTACCTTTCTGCCTTGGCCAATAACTTCCCTGGGTTTCCCAAAGTTAGCTTGTAAGTTGAGATTCCTTTTTCCTTGAAAGTTCCTTGATTTGTCATGCTCTCATGGTACAGAGTATCCGGGAAGAGGTGAGAGAATTGAATTTCATGTCTGTGCAGGCCTCTTGTACCAGAGCAATGAGAATTGGGACGATTGGGCCTTCCAGCAATGCCAGACTGCTGGAGAGTCCCCAGTTTGGGAACGGCAGTTGTCTTGACAGGGCAAGGAAAAAAATAACTGCCTGTTTTGTCTGTGTTTGCTTGCAGTCTGCCATCCAGGCAGCCGCCAACGCCAGTGTAGAAATAAAAAATGTTCTGGAGTTCTACAAGCAGTGGAAAGAGATGGGCTGATGGTCAGAAAGGCATCAGGTTGGTGAACCTTTCTCTCCCCCTCTCGGAACGTGCAGCGTCTGAACGAAGGAAACAACAATCTGGGCGACACTTAGACACGAAGAAGCAGCAGCAGCAACAGTAACAAAAATACCTACCCAAACGAATTAAAAAAACAAAAAAAATCCAATGTGGGCACGCACACAGACACCCTCCACCTGCATCCCGACCAGACGGCTGTACAGCTCTGATGGCGCCAACTGCTCTGAGAGAGGCCCCTCGGCACCGCCGGGGCAGAGCTCTGCCCTTCTCCCAGTCGGCAGAGATGGGCGAGAGACGGGCAGTCCTTCATCCCCCTCCTTCCTCCAAAAGCTTGCTTGGCCAGCGGAAACGGGCCGGTGGTTCAGAGCGTGGACTTGGCTTCAGCGAAACCAAACCAGCGTGGTGGAAATGGAGCCCTCCGGCTTGGGAAAGAAGATCCAAAGAGTGTTTTGCTCTTGTCTGGCAATCTGGGGACAGGAAAGCGGATAGTCTTTTTTTTTTTTCTTTTGTTTTCCCTCCTTTGAAGTAATTTTTTTTCAAGGGGTTTTTTTCCTTTAAATGCTTAGGGTTTATATATATAAATAATATTAAAAAAAAAACCAAAAAAACAGGAAAAAGAGGATTTCCCTTGGGGTTCTGGATACTCTTCCAGTGTCAGAGAGAAAAGGAAACAATTATGCTATTTAAAAGGGGGGGAAAGCTCTTAATATAATTTTTTTGTCTTAGAACAAGCATATTTATTTCCTTTCCCAGTCCCCAATGGAGCGGGCTCAGTGCAAAGGGATGTGGGCCTGCAAGGAGAGAGCAGCCCCATGGTGCACATCCCTGCTCTCCCTACGAGCCACACACTTCATGAGCGACATGAGCTTGGCTGTGCTGCTCCAGGGAGGCCACAGGACTCTCTGCCTCTATCCCCAGTCTCTCCCACTTTGCTTCCAGCATTAGACCTCGGAGGAAAGGAGGAATCCAGCAGAGTAGCTGGAAGAGAGAGAAGAGCCGGGTGGTATTTAAACACCGATAAGGCTCAACCGCTTGGCTTGAGCACTGCAACCCTGAGATGGAGGGGACGTCTCCAAAGAACCCAACACCTCTTTTTTTGTCTTTTCTTTTTTCCCCCTTTTTTTCCCTAAATCTTGCAATGGGGTGTGGAGGAGGAAGGAGGATCTCAAAAGCCATTATCTTCTGCTGGTTGTTCGACACACCACTGCTGCTATGTCATGCTAGAGAGGGCGGCAGAGCTGGAGCATTTGTGCCCCCCTCTTTGTGTCCCTCAGGGCCGGCAGAGGCAGTGCCATGACTGCCACTGCCCAGGAGGACCAAGCTTACGGACCATTCCGTGCTTTTCGCATCCCAGACGGGAGGGATGATGCTACCTGGACAGATGCTAGAAGAGCTGGTTCCCCAGATGACCCATGAGGGACCTCACAGGCCTCCATCCCAACAGCATCTAACGCAACCTGTGTCTGACACATCGTCACTCACCGGCGCTCGGATGTGAAGTCGCGGGTTCCTCACAGGGCAGTAGGAGAGGGGCTGGGTGGCCTCTTTGTGCTCCCTCTGCCTCTGTGTGCCCATGGAACAGACGTCTCCACCCACATGAACCAGCAGCAGCTATGCAAGTACAAACCACTGGAGTCTTCTACCTGTGTGTGTTCTCACACGAGCCAGCCAGAAGCTGCTACAGCCGGGGCGTAACACGGGAAGGCAAATCACATCCTCCAGTCTGTGTGGGCTCTGAGCACAGTGTGTTGTACTGCAAGGGCAGGATGTTCCTTGTTTTCAGGTAAAAACTAAGAATACCAGCACAAGTCCCAGAGGATTCATTTTTTTTCCAGTTCTAGCTCCTTTGCAACGCAGCAGAGGGAAATGCCAAGCTCCACAGTTCAGCTGGATCCATCCCTGGAGGCTAGCAGGCAGGGGTGGGGGAGGGACAGGGGTTTCCCTACAGGATTTTCCATTTTGCAGCTCTTCCTGAAACAAAGTGCTTTGCTTGGCTAAGCCAAGGAAAGGACATACACAGGACAGCAGGTCAAAGACTCTGGCTCACCTTGGAAGTTCTTAGATATCTGAGATGGGCTGTGAAACTCACAGTCACTCTTCCCTCCAGTGGTAGTGTTTGTGTAGCTCATTATTTCTGTTTGATGGGGTGGGAAAAGAGAAGGGAATCACCTTGTGGGATGTGGTGGAAAGCAGAGGCATCACCCTCTGCGCCTCAGCTGATATGCAGAGTGCTCTTGTGGTGAAACACTCCTTGTCTGGTGGGGGCCTGGCTCGAGGACATGGTGGGCTCTGCTTTTTCCTGCTGATGGGGAACTCCCCTGATCCTGAGCACAGCAGAACCGTCTGGGAGTCAGCTGGGGCTGAGCCTGACTGTATGTGTCTCCTGTCATCCCCCAGCCACGCTTGGGGTTGGTGAAGAGCAGCTGTAATCAGAGCAGGGAGGAGCTGGGGGTACTGCTCAGCTTTGTTCCAGGCTGGTCGTTCCCTTGGTCCCAGCTGGATCTGGAGGGGAGGGAAGAGCAGTGCAGGCAGAGCAGCAGCCCAGAGGGAATCCCTGTCTCACTGGTGGCAAGTGTCTCAGTTTGTGCATCTCCCAGAGCTGTGCAGGGTGGGAGCTGGGAGCCAAGTGCCATGGGGTCAGGGGCTGGGGCTGGAGGCTGAGGCTGGCACAGTGTCCTGGGTCACCAATGCCTCGTTTGGGCACAGGACACAGTTTAAGAACAAAAGTAAATAAACTCAATTTCTGTAACCAGAGTTTGTGGAGCGACCGTAAGCCCATGCGGGGCCACATGGCGAAAGCAGAGGCTATCCTTAGTAACTGCTCTTGTTCCCTGAGGGGTTGGTTTAATATCCCCTGAGGTTTTGTACACCTGGAGGGAAGGAGGAACCCTTTGCCCTGCAGTGGGGAATCCTGACTGCCCTGTGCCACCTTCCACCCTGGGCTGCATGGGGATGGATCATGACCTTCTAAACGGGCACCCGAAGGGTCCCTGTGCCACCCTCCTCCTCTCCGGAGTGTGTGGCTGTGGTTGAGGACCTGGTGAATGGTTTTGGGATGCATGTTCCCACTCAGATACATGGAGCTTAAAAAGCAGTAGACTCCAAAGTTCTGGAGCAGTGTGGCTGCAAAGCGGCCTCAGGGGGATGGCACGTGGGGTCCTCTGGCACACATGGTCTTCTGGGGGGGCTCGATGTGTCATCTTTAGGGTTGGGGTAAAGGAAGGCACTTCTCAGCCCCCATCCCAGTGCTTGGGATGAGCTGGAGTTTCCTCCCTGGGGATAAATCGCACAGATCTGCTCTGTCCGAGGGCCTGTGCCTGTTTGCTCAAATCCCAGGGGATTTGGTGCATCATCCACACCCCAACAGTGGTGTCCCTGCCCTGGGGTGGTGGTCACTGATGCAGAGCAAACAGGACGGTCTGTGGGAGGCTCCATGTATCCTGTGGCTCCTGTGCGCTGTGGTGGGGTCTCCCTCAGACACCCCCCAGCCTGTGCATCCCAGCCAGAGCTGTGAGCTGCCTCACCACGAGAGCATCGGGCAGGATGGAGACTGCAGGCGCTGCCACAGCTCATCCCTGCAGTGCTGCTCCTGCACTGACTCCAGGCTTGCCCAGACCAGATCCAAGCCAGTTCCATAGCAGCCGCTGTGCTGGGAGGGAGGGCAAATGGAAAAACCATCTTGTGGGCCAAAAACAAGGGTTTTCATGTGTTTTTGTGTGTTTCTTGGGTTTGGTTTTCTCTTTGTTACCACCCAGTTGAGCTGTTGGGGGTTTTTGGGGTGACCCCATGCTGGGAGGACGTAGATCTGTGGTGGCTGAGGCTGGCTGGGCTGTCCTCACACCAGGGTGGACACGGCCGCTGGTGCTCGTTGGGCTTCTGCTCCGTGGTTTCATGGGCTGTTTGGAGCAACTCATTCCTCTGCTCCCATCCTTGCTGGGCTTGAGGCCACCTGCAGTGCCTCGGGTTTTCTCTTGCATCTTCAATTTAGGGTTCTTTTCCTTGTTGGCACGTAGCAGCGCTGGCCCAGCCAGCCGGGGTGGGGACAGGGCGGGCTGGCACAGGGGCTGTGTCGCTGGCCCTGCCACTGGCAGCGAGGGGACTGTTGGTTCAAGGCAAGGGACAATCGCCTCTCCTCAGCCCTCCTGTGGCACACGGGCCTGCAGAGCCAGGGGGGGTTTCGCTCTCGCTGGGGGACAAGGGGGCACGGGGCCCAGCTGGGCGAGGAGGGGCTGGGGCTCGCAGCATATGACAGTGGTCCGAACACATTGACTGGCTTAATAAAATATGAGATGTTTGTACCTCGTATCCTGTGGTCCTTCCCACACCATCCTGCCTTTCCTGTGCAGCCCCAGAGTTGGCTGTGTTCTCTGTCTCAGAATCTGCCCTCAGATGTGTGCTTTGCTGACCAAACTTTCTACTTTTCAGGAAAAAAAATGCAGGTGGATCCTTCCTTGTCCTTCTGATGGAAATAGCATTTCCATTGCTGCCTCTGCAGTTTGGGATGAGTTCACCCTCTTTCCAGGATTCCACGTGCTGCTGCCACAGGAATATCTCCGATCCCAGCAGAAGAACCTGCTGTGGCTCACTGGGCGCCTTTGCAGCCTGGTTTTAACAGGGGAGGGGGAAAGTGTAAATTTTTAAAATACGTAACTTTTTGGTGTCCATTCCAGGCACTGGGCACGGTGGGTGGGGCTGGGTCCCACCACACGCTGGTGACAAGGGAAGCTGGAGAATGTTTTGTAGGGGGAAAAGAAAATGAATCGGTGTTCCCTTCCCTGTATTCATTCTGACTCACCAGCAGAGCTCCCTGATTTGCTCTACTAGTGGGAAGCACCGAGCCAGGCACCGGCATAATTCCCTCTCCCATTCTTTGGAGACTGCCAGCGGTGGGAAGCTCGGAGAGGGGGGTTGTGAAAAGGCAAATCCGGCTTCAGTCCCCAGTGAGGGAATGGGCTGTGGCTGAGACGTGCCCTGTGTCCCAACACCGCCCTGGCACAAAGGGGCTGTCTCTGCCGGCTCCATCCCCTCCAGTGGGGCTGGGAACATCTCTTCCAGCTCTGGAGGACTGTGCCAAGAGGCCATTGGTATTCCTGGCCCTGTATAGGCTGTGGATGTGCTGCTGGCTCCATAACAAACCCTGAGCCTTCATCATCAGTCCCTACAGGCAGCGTGTTGCTGCAGGGGTGCCATGGATGGGAGTTTGTCCCATGCCCTTTGCATGGGAATGGACTGAGGATGAAATGGAAACAGGAAAAGGTCACAACACTGGTCAGGGGCTGGGACTCCTGGTCCTGCTCGTTGGGACCCCAGGAGCTGCCATCTCTCCAGCCCCACAGCCCATTCCCCTCTCTCTCTGTGCCTCCACTTCCCCCTTCCCCTGGCAAGATGTGTCATTCCCCTGCCCTGAACCCTGCCTGGGTTTGCTGTGCTTATGCAAGTTATTTTGGAGGGACTGTTCAGCACCAGGGTCTGCATGCTGGTGTGGAGACCCCAAACCCTCCCAATAGGCCTTCTGCCAACACTACTGGGGACCCACGGCTTCCCCTTGGCCGGGGCTGCTGGAGCAGCAGAGACCTGCTGGTGTGGACTGGCCGCTGAGTCCCGGGCAGGCACAGGGTGGATTTGAGCTGCTCATGCTGTGCCCAGCACCCAACACAAGCCCTCCGGGGGTCACTAAATCCCCAAGGATGGGGACTTGGAAGGCACTGATCCTGCTTTCAGCTCAGCCCTTCGCCCGCAGCAGTGGCTCCGTCCAGCTGCGGTGCGGAGCCTCTGATGGCATCGCCCCCATGGACTGAGCCAGAGCCGCCACCAGCCCTCCTGCTGCTGCCAGGCCAGTTTTGTTTCCCCAGACTTTTGAGTTTTCCACCTCTCCCCTCCCAGGTCTCCTCTGGTGGGACCCAGCTGGGTGTTTATGAGAGTCCCTGCGTGGACCTGCACTCAGCTCTGTCGCCTGCCCCAGCTCTCCCAGTTCGGTGGCAATTTAAGATCCGGTGCCCAGAGCCGCTTTGCAATGGCCCCTCCAGTGGTGGAGGTTCCTGTGCCCTCATCCAAGTCCCGCAGCACACCGGCGGTAACTCCCCCTGCACGGTGAGGGGTCCTGTCTCCAGGGTATTTGAGTGGGCTCATCTCTGCCATGGTGGCCTTGCCCTAAGGCTGCGTCTGCCAGGGACATCCCCAGGGCTGGGAGCCTCCGCGGGGATGAGGCAGGATCTGGCTCTTTCCTGCAGCTCACCTGACAGCTGCCAGCACCCACCCATGGCCCCACCATGCTCCCCCCATCCTGGGCCTGGGATCTTGATCTTGCCTAGCCCGTGGCTCTCTGAAACAGTCAGAGAGTGGACTTTGCTGGGCACAGCCCTGGAAAAAAGCCGGGAGCCTTCTAGGGCGTGTCCGTCCTGGCTCCTGCAGCCCCGAGCCCTTCCCACCCTGAGCGCTGCGGCCCTGGGATGCTGCTGGTAAAGCTGCCTCAGATCTTCAGGGTCCACAAGGTGTGGCTGGGGGAAGGGGGCTCTGCCGCCAGGATTCTTTCCCCAGTTCCCTCATTCGAGGTGGGAAATCATCTGGACTCCCCACCCAGCCTTGCTCCAGTTGTGAGATACTCCCAGCCCACCCTGCCTCAGTTTCCCCACCCACCATAACCCTACTCATAACCCCACAGCAGATCTTGGGCTGCCCCACCCCCCCGGGATGTTCCCTGACCAGCCCTAATGTCCCCACAGATCTTCTGGGAGAGTGGGATCATGTCAGGATAGCAGCACCCCAAGAGCTCAGCCCATGGCTGTGCCCTCAGCTCCTTCTAGATGAAGAACGAGACAGTTGCATCTGGGCACACTTCCTGCTGACCTGGTGGAGATGGGACAGGGATGGAGATGAGGATGGGAATAGGAGTGGTGATGGGCATGGGAATACAGGATAGTGACAGGGATGAGGATGGAGACGGGATGGGGACAGGGACGAGGATGGGAGTGACAAAAGGATGGAGATGGGAATGGGGGCAAGGGACAACCATGGAGATGGGGACAGGGCTGGGAACAGGACTGGGGGTGAAGAGGGGATGTAGATGGAGATGGGGACAAGGGGGAAGACAGGGACAGAGATCAGGAGAGGGAACTGGGATGGAGCTCACCCCAAAACATGCTCTGCCCTCATAGGTATTTCCTGTGGCACTTCCTGGTGCTCTCCTCCTCCCTAGAGCTCTACCAGGAGCCCCACCCTCAGCCTCTGCTCATCTACCTGCTGCTCTGCCTCTACCCCTTCCTCTCCAGCTGCACCCACACCTTCAGCTCCATGTCAGCACCCGCCCGCCACATCTGCTGCTTCTGCAATTGCAGAACCCTCGGTCCCTCTAGCCTGGGGGAGCTCAGTGAAGAGGGGCTGGCACAGGGGTGCGGATGGGGCAGGGAGCCTCAGGCCCCTTGACGTTTGCCTACAGTGCCTCCACGATGGTGAACTACTGAGTCAGCAACTTTTGGCACTGATACTTTGTCCTTTGCTTTGAACTCCTTTGTCTGCACTGGCCTCTCCTGCTACTCCTGGTATGTTTGGGGTAAGGAAATTGGGGCTGGAGGTTTCCTCCTTCTCAGCTGTGGGGTCCTCTTGGTGGTTCCCATTGCTTAGGCCCAAAGCCAAGGTGCCAAGCCTCTGGAACATGTCTGTGTGTCTCTGTGTCTGTGCCTGTGTGTCCATGTCTTGCTGCGGCATGGCCACTGCTCGGTATCAGCCCCAGGGGCTGCGTGCACAGGGCTGGAGGCAGAACTGAGGGGTTTGGGCTCAGGGAAAGGTGTGGAGGACTGGCAGAGGCTGCAAGTGGTAGGAGCAGAGGTTGATGGGGTTCTCCCCAGTGCCCTGGCTGAGCATGGGCCGGTGGTCTTGTCCCACAGGACTCCAGGGGCTGTGGCAGGAGATGAACTGGGAGATGGGTGCAGGAGGTGGGTGGTGAGGCCCTGGCACAGGTTGCCCAGAGAAGCTGTGGCTGCTCCATCCCTGGAAGTGTCCAAGGCCAGGTTGGATGGGGCTTGGAGTAACTTGAGATAGTGGCAGGGAGAGGTGGAACAAGATGAGCTTTCAGGTCTCTTCCAATACAAACCAGCTGTGATTCCATGAATTTGGGGCAGGGGACTCAGCAGTCCCTACATGGGGACTCAGCAGTGTGTGCACGTGTGTGTGTGTGTGTGTCAGGGTTAATGAGTCATTAGGGTGGTTTGTGACAGAAGCCCCGTAGCTGGGCAGGGTGCAGGACCCTGGGGTGCACAGAGAAGCCCTGCTGTCCTCCATAACCCCACGCTTGGGAGAAACAGCTTTAAAATAAACTGGAATAATGGTGGTGCAGCACTGGGTTCCTCATTGCCAGGGACAGGATCCAGGTGTGGTGACATCACTCCACCGTGGAGCCTGGGAGGGGACAAGGAGGGGGGCCAGAGGTCCACAGCTATGTGGGGTGGGGGGACAAGGGGCACGTCCACTGAAGCCTCCCACCCCTCCACCCCCCCAGCCCGGGAAGGAACTGGCTCCACAATATGCATTTATTTTTTTCCAGGGCTAACAGAGAGGGTGTAAAGAGGGGGGTGAGGGGTGCTCAGAGCTCAGCCCCTGCCCCGCAGCTCGGCCAGAGGGCGGCGGGGGCTACACGAAGCCGTAGTAGTGCCGATACGCCTCCTGCAAACCGACCTGGTCGGCCAGCTCGTCACAGTCGGGGTTGAGCTCGCACACCTCACGCTTCGCCTCCAGCGGGTCCGGCGGGGCTGCATAGACGCTGCTGAGACAGACGGGGGACTCAGGGGAGTGTTGGGGGGTCCCACGGGGGTTGGAGGCTCCTGGAGAGGGGCGGAGCCAGCGGGGAACCCCTCAGTGTCACCTGGGGGCTGTGAGCCCTGGCCCAGGACCGAGCACTACCTGCCATAGCCGTAATTCCGCTTCTGCCTCTGGACCACCTGGGCACTGGCACGCCTGGAGATGAAAGCTGAGGGGACAGCGCAGTGAGTCAGGGGGGTTGTGCCCCCCCGTCCCTGGGACAGCGGGGGCAACATGGCCGTGGTCACTCACCTTCAGAGCTGGGGGAGTCGTCGGCGCTGGTGGAGCGATCGGCAGCTAGAGGTGAAAGGAGCAGTGGGTGGGCTCGGGAAGGTCCCGTGCAGGCTCCTGCCCTCACTTCACTCCTTTGGAGGCTCAGACCCGTCACTGAGACTCCCCAGCCCGTCAAAGGGCACCCCATCTCTCTGCTCCAGCCCCGTACCCCCGCTGCTCCAGGGCTCAGCAAATCTCTCCCCAGTCCCTTTGCTCCCTCCAGAGCCTTTCCCGGGGCACGGCCCACCCCCAGCCCCATCATCCCCGGACACACGGGTACCTCTGCGGCAGACACCGAGGGTGAGCAGGGCCAGCAGGGTCAGCAGCACGAGGGGTTTCATGGTGCCTCCCTGCACTGGGCTTGCTACACCCCGGCTCCCCGAGTGGATTTATAGGGTGCTGCAGCCCCAGCGAGGGGAGGCCACAGCCCCACCAGGGTTATTTCCAGCACATCCGCCGCGGCCGGAGCTGCCGGAACAGATGGCAATTGTGGTTTGGGATGAACTTGGTCCCCTCGTGCCTGGCCAGAGCCCACAAAGGGAGGGAAACACGGCCCCAGGCCAAGGGGGATTTCCTGGTGGGCCCAGCCCTGCCGGCCTGGCAGCACCCTGTGACCCCTGGGACAGGCAATGGGGCACTGGGAAACTCACAGTCCCCCACTACCCTGCCCCCTTCCCACTGCTGGAGCCCAGCAGGCTGCTGCCACACCAGTACACTTTCCTGACAAAACCTGTGGGGTTTTCCTCCCTGTGCAGGGCCAGTGGGGACTTGTTGGCCCATTTTTTGGGGACCGGCACATGCTCCTCTTCTGGTAGTGTTGTGCTGTGTCCCAGGAGGAGGGCGAGCAGGCAGGTGCCTGTACCCTTGGTCTCATGCAGCTCCCCCATGCCACATCCTACAGGCTGCATGGTCAGAGCAGCAGTTGGTCTCAAAAGCAGGACCAGAGAGAGGTCCAGCATCTCTAAAAACCCTCAAATGGGGCTCTTCCAGAACAAAATTAGTGGTTCTGGCCCTGTGCAGGGGAGTGGGACAGCTGGACCAGCAGAACTTCTCACATCTATCCATCCTTTCACATGCTCCTCTCCCCCAGACCCCAGCAGTGTCTGGGTGCTCACCCACCCCCAGTTTGCTCCTGTTTAACTCCAGGAGGGCTCTGAGCTGTGGGATTCCTTGGGGCTGCTGGGTGGGATTCCTATTTGGGATCCTGACTGCTTTCAGATCCTATAAATCCCAGCCCTGTCTTGAAAAGCGGAACTGGAGGCTTTGGGGTGGAGGAGGAGGAGAGAAATGCTGACCCTAGAGCCTGTCAGACAAACCCATAAAGTACAGAGTAAGTGGGCCAAGTGAGCCAAGCCACGAACAACAGCCCCAATTTATTCAGATTCCAGCGCGGCGAGGGGAAACTGCAGCAGCCGCTCCGTCCAGGGCTCTAATTGCAAAGAGGCCAGGGCGTGGTGCGAGCGGCCGCTGCTGCTCTGGGTTTGTCCCAGGGCACGGCCTCTCCCTGGGGCTGTCCCAGACAGGTGACCTGGAACCTGCTGCCCTCGGTGGCTGCCCTTTCAGTCCTCGGGGGACTTTCCTCAGTCCCTGCCCAGCCTCAGGGGATGACCTTTCCTCCACGCTGAAGACACTTTGTCATTCCTGGGGCTTCACCAGGCAGATCCCGGGAGCCCTCACTTTCCCAGCCAGGCAAACTTCCAACGAGGCCATAACAGACAACTCCGGATGGGTAAAATCAGTCTGGTTCCAGGAGGTTCCAGAGGGAAACATTAAACCCCCTGTGCCATGAGCCCATGGAGCTGAGGGAAGGCCGTTCAAAACCCTGCATGCCAACAGCACATGCCCAGATCCCTCGTGCTGCTGGAAGGGGAGCAGGGCTGGAGAATAACTTGGGAAAACAAAATAAAACGGCAAGGAGGGACTTGGAGGAGCAGCTGCTGCCACGTCCGTGAGCACACGGAGACTGAACGAACTGGCAAACACGGGTAAGAACGTCGGCTGCCTCACGGGCTGTGGCAGCTGGAACCTGCCCTGGGCTGCATGTGCTCCTGCTCCCAGGCTCCTCAGGCCTGGCCATAGCCCAGCTTGGGGTACAAGGCACTGGTTTTTGTCTAACATGCAGCTAAAATACCTACAAGGCCCGAAATGTGGCTTTAGTAGCTGGAATCAGGGCTGTCACAGCAGGGAGGGACCAGGTGAGCGTACAGACACACTCTTGGGACTCTCCTCCTTGTCGAGCAGAGCAGGGAATAGGGAATTGCCATCTGTTTCCAAAGATCCCAATGTATTTTTGTTTCTTCACCAAATCTGATCAGATTGTGCCAGCTTTTCCAGTTCCAGGGCAGTGGCCTGATGGGGCAGTTCTGAGTTTGGGGGGCTGAGCACATCCCACCTGGGAGACTCCCCACGGCCTCACTGGGGCTCCTGGAATGTCGTGATGAGCTCTCGCTGCTCTTTACCAACTGCCTGGAAGGGAAACAACACGCAGAGCTCAGCAGGATGCGGCTCCCCACCCTGCCATGCTCAGGGCTGAGTGTATCACACACACTGCTGTCCCCTGCACACACAGAACACAACCCCCTCCTCTCTGGTGGGAACAGTTCATATCCCACTCAGTGCAAAGGGAAAAGCACCTGAGACGTCCAGAGAAAATGCCCAGGCCTCCAGTTTCAGCAGGACTTGGCTGCTGGGGAGGCCTTGGAGAAGTGGAGGGTTTAAGTGTCGTTCATCAGCTGGGCACCATCGAGCCTCCCTTGGGCTGGTGCTGTGAGGAGGAGGGTTTTATCTGTTTTTACCTGCCAGGCTTGTTTGCGAGCCTGGATGAGCTGCTGCAGCTCTGCAATCCTGTCCCGCCCTGCCAGCACGGACTTGGCCACCTTCCTGTTCTCCTCCTCCTTCTCCCTGAGCACCTTGCGCAGGTAGGAGCGGTGCTTCAGCAGGTAGGGCACCAGGGCACTTCGGACATCCTCCTCCGGGATCCCACTGGGGCGCCTGGAGACACACGGGCACCTGGAGCAGCCGGAGAGCAGCGATCCCACCCAGCGGGGCATCCCCCACCCCCAATCTGACCCCGAGCTGCTGCCAGACTGGAGTAGTTCCGCAGCTCCTCCGGCACCGGGAGCCAAGGACAGCCAGAGTGGGAACCCCCTGGGAGGGACTGAGGAGTTTCCCAAACCCAACCAGGAGCAGAGGCCTGGAGCAGGCAGGATGTGATTCACCTCCCCAACAGAAACACAACCCTCTGATGCTGCTGGTTCACAGCCCCCGCCCATTTCCAGGGTGGTATCTGCAGCACCTGCCGAGGCATCGGGTCAGAGGCCCAGAGAAGCTCTGCTGTTGGACAGGAGCTGAGCCCAAAACATCCTATCAGCCCTTTGGACCAGCCAGAACTGGGTTTTCCGCAGAGGCACTGACCTCCCTGTGCTGAGGAAGCTCACAGAGATGGATCTCTGACCCAGAGAGGCACAGATTTAACTAATTTTTGGGTGTTTTAGGCCCAGTGATGTTGCTGTAGAGATACAGCAGGTTTCAGACCCTCCCTGCAGCATCCAAATGTCACCCAGGAACCCCACATTGCCCCTGAAGGAACATGGATTCCTCTGCTCCCCATCTGTACCACGCCGGTTCCTCCCGGTCCTTCGCTTCCTCCACAATCTTATCCAGTGAGTTAAAAAGCTCCTCCAGATTCCCTTCGTTTTTTATCTCATGGATCTCCTCCTGCAAAGGAAGGACATGAGAGGCATTCAGCAGGACCCAAACACAGGCACCACTTGTGAGCCCTCGTTGGGCGTGGAACCAGGGAATGGTCTGGGTCAGAAGGAATCTTAGAGTTCATCCAGTTTCACCCCCTGCCATGGGCAGGGACACCTTCCACTAGACCAGGTTGCTCCAAGCCCCATCCAACCTGGCCTTGAACACTTCCAGGGATGGGGCAGCCACAGCTTATCTGAGCAACCTGTGCCAGGGCCTCCCCACACTCACAGGGAATGATTTCTTCCCAATATCCCATCTAACCCTGCCCTCTGGCAGTGGGAACCATTCCCCCTTGTCCTGGCACTCCCAGCCTTTGTCCAAAGTCTCTCCAGCTTTGCCCTGGATGAAGGCTCCATCCTGGGAATCATCAGGGATTGAGTCTCCATCCCTGAAGGGATTTAACAGACGTATGGATGTGGCACCTGGGGATATGGGTGATGGCCCTGGCAGTGCTGGGGGAGCAGTTGGACCTAATGGTCTTCAGGCTCTTTTCCAACCTTAATGACTCTACAGCTCTTTCAGGGGAAGACAGAGAAGTTTGGGGAGCTGCCTCAGCTTTCTGCTTTTGCCATTCAAGAAACGCATTTGCTTCCTTTAAAACCGACGCGTTCAGTGCTTTTTTCACAGGGAGTTTGAAGTCCCTTTGGAGGCTCCAATCCCCTCCGCAGCCCCCCTGGGCCCGCTCCCCCCTTCACCTTGATGGACGACTGCAGCTGAGAGATGAACTGATCGTAGATGCTCCTAGTCAGCTGGGGCTGCACCTTGTAGAGGCAGCGGTAGCAGCTGGCGAATCTCTGGTAGCTGCAAGAGCGAGGGGTCAGGGTCAGGGGCAGGGTCAGTGTCGGGGCCGGAGTCCCGGCAGGCGCCTCCCGGCCGTCCGCCGCTCCCGCCTTACCTCCCGGCGGTCACTAGCTTCTCCAGAAACGTGTCCACCACGGTGGAGAACACGTGGGCGCGGCCTGGGGCCGCGGGCACGGCCAGGCCGGCGCCGCCATCGCCCTCAGCTGCCGCCACCGCCGCCGCGCCTCCATCGCCGCCCGCTGCCGCCATGGCCGCCCTCTCGCACCGTCGCCGCCGCCTATTGGCTGCCGCCCCCGCCCTCGCCGCTCCCATTGGTCGGGGCGCGGGGCCCCGCCCCCGCCGGCTGCCAGCGCGGGAAGGGGAGCGCGCCCGGGGCAGAGGGGCAGTGGGCGGGCCCTCTGGCCTGTGGGCGGGGCCCGGCGGTGGGCGGGGCCTCCCCATGCCCGGCCCGAGCGGCTCAACCCCAAAACGTGTCAAAACCACCCCAATAAAATCACAGAATCACAGAATCAGCTAGGTTAGAAATGGCCTCATCAAGTCCTACTGCTGGTTGCCTGGGAGAAGAGATGGACCCTCACCTGGCTACAACCTCCTTTCAGCTCTGGGCCTTGAACCAGAGCAGCAAATCCTTCCTCTCTCTCCCAACCACCCTGGAAACACCCTCTTTCCCTGCTCCTGGGTACTCAATCTTTTAATTTAAAACGATCAAGCCTGAAGAATTCAGTGGGAGAAGTAGCCAAGTTCAGCCCAGAGAGAGAGAGAGAGAAGTGACATTTCCCTTTGCAAGAGCCAACCAGAACCAACCCTGTGTCATCGGGGGGGGGGGGGGGGGGGGGGTCTGAGCTGATGTTTCAGGTGCTCCATGTACTCTGGCCTCTCTTTCCATTGTGCAGCCACTGTCACCGCTTTCTCAGGCAGGTCAGGTTCCTCCTAGTCCTACTCCAAAGGCAGAGGGTAAAACCCGAGTAAGCACAGCTGTGACACAACAGAAAGCAGCAGAGTCTCCCCTGGCACAAGCATTCACGCACCTTTAAACTCAGACTTGGGTCTCAGAAGTTTATTAGTTGTCAAGATCTTTGCTGGTTATGGGAGAAACATTAAGCTCACGAGTGTCTCCCCACGCTGGTGCCACCACCCCTCCACGCTACACACCAGGACTGGCCCCGCTGCCCTTGGCAGGGTCCGACTGTCATTTAATATCGGTGTTAGTCCCGCTGTGGTGTGAGAGCAGGGACACCGTCCCCTTGGGTCCCTCCCTGTGAGCTGGGGTGCTGCTGTTCTGTTTTTCAGAGCAGAATCTCCTATTACAGCAAGAGCTGACTAGTGTCAACTTTGAACCACCAAACAGGCAACGGGGCAGGTGCAGAAGGTGCTGCTGCAATAGCTTTGCCTGCAATCCCGGCACCTGCTGCCTTACTGAGCACTGCAGGAAATAAAGGTGGGATGAAGAGGCCTTTGATGACTCACCCAAAGCCCCATCACAGCACTGCACCTTAGAACTCTGTCCTTCAGCAGAGAAGTGTCTCCCACCACAGCACTCGTTCCACCTCCAGCAGACACGGTGGCAAATCTAGTCCCTGCTGGGCGGAACCACGATGTTAGGATGAAGGGCAGAGCCACGCCCAATGAGTCCCAGGGGAAGAGACAGCCCAGAGGAGCCCAGCAGCAGCCACAGGTCAGCAAGATCAACACTTTGACCAGAATTCCTGGTCACGGCAGCAAGAGGAATGGAGGCAGTGCATGTCTGTGACCAGAGGTGGATCCCATACCTCCTGGACACGGTGAACTGGGACGAGTGCCATGTGTGGGCTGGCAGCATGAGAGGCAAATCCCAACCACCCAGAGCAGCACAGTGCAGTCAAACAATCCCTTCCCTCCCTCTCCCCAAAGAGCAGCCTCTGGTTTTATCCCCCAGAAGCTTTTACCTGGTAAAATATACAGGCCATAGCTCAGGATTCTGATCCAGCAAGTGTGCAAAGCATTGTCCTTGCCCTTCCCAAACAGGATGAGCAGGATTTAAACTCTCAAAGTATTAACGAACTATCACTTCTTATTCAATATGAACATACCAGTCAGGTTTGAACTGGATCAAAAGCCAGCACAAGGTTTTCCTTCCCCACCTTGCATCCAGTTGTAGCTCAAACCACATTCAGTTCTCATCCAGCTGCTGGTAGCACCACAATCGGACACTTCCAAACTGCATTTCTTTGTGCTTAAACTAATTAAAGGTGGGAAGTGGCCACAGCCACCCTGAACATGCAGGACTGACACATCGAACAAGGCCACAGACAACCACTCAGTTCCCCAGAAATCAGAATAAGCTTCCCTAAAATAAAAAAAATTAAATATCAACAGATTAAAAACAGGTGTCAAAACTGCCATCGGCTAATTCCAAACAGTCAGCTGAGCTCCTGACTCGTCTTTGGCCTGCCTGTTGTTTGGAGGATGAGAGACAGGGAACATTTTCCAAGAACATACAAAACAAGTATGTACAGATCTATTCAAAACGCAGGAAATCAGGTCTGAAGTGGTTCCGGGTTACTCTTGTCTCACACCTTCTTGAAATAAATGTGGGTAATTGGAGAAGTCATTTGTCTATTCTCTGCTTCCACCTTTCCACAGCATAACTGCCACCAGAGCCATCCCACTGGAGGACCCTGCTGCAGGCTGTCAGACTCCCCTCCCTCCTCAGAAGTTTGGCAAAGATTAAAATAATTTAAAGAGAATAAACTGGCTTTTTGCTTCAGCCAGTAAGTCTTTAATTAAAAAAAAAAGGAATTAATAACCTGCCAGGATGTGTTCACACACACCTGGAATGGACTGTCCCAGGCAAACAGCATTGCCAAAGGTCGCAGTTTGATGGTTTTAAGCAAAACCAGCAGCAGAGACTTGTATGACACTCAGACCTAAAGAGGTGAAGTGCAGTTGCTCCTGCGTCTGCCTTGTGCTGCGACACCAGCCAGAGACAAAGGCACAGCAGCTGCGTCTCCTCCTGGGCTCTCCCCTGTGACAGTCCGAGCTCAGAGGGTTCACAAAGGTTCTCTCCCACCAGCTGCCTCTACCAGTGCCTCGAGTCCACCAGCTCCGGGCGGAGGCTCAGCTTCTTCAGCGTCTCGTACCCCACTACGATGACGATGGTGGAAGGAGTGGCTGAGATGATGCGGGCGGAGAGGCCTTTAGTCAGCCCCCAGGGACCTTCCTCTGCAATGAGCTGTTTGAAGGTGAGGATGATGGAGCTCTTGCCTTCCACCTGCAATGCCAGAACAGACATTCACAGAGCTGCCAGACTACACGCTGGGGCTCTGCTGCAACTGAAGACTCTGGAGACTACAGATCTGCCATTCCAACAACCTTTCCAAAGGGAAAGCCCATAGAGCAGGCCAGGCCAGCCCTGCCAGCCCCACTCCCTGGGATGCTCCTGCTATCACTGAGAGCTAATTAAGTGGGTGATACCCAGGATGAAAGGCCCAGGGAGAGCAGAGGAGCAGCTCACCTGAAACCACAGAGATCAGAGAGCCAAGGCCAAGCCCCACCCCACAGACATGCCAGGCAGGCTGAGCTCTTACCTGGACCCGAGCCCTGACCACGTCCATGGGGTTGGTGAGTGTGGAAGCTGTTGCAGCTGCAAGCGGCCCCGATATTGCCTGCAGGAGGAGGTGGGGACAGTCTTTAGGAGTCAAGCTTGAAAGCTGCTCTGGGAACAGGAGAGAGAGGAAAGTTTCAGACTTTCAGTGGCTGCTTATCAGTTCTTTAACTCCACTCCCTAATTCCAACTGGTTTGCAGTGGGTAGAATCCTGATTTACAGCCTGACATCTCCTCCCATGGAATCTCCAAGCGGTGCTTGCTTCCTACAACAATCAGAAAGCCAGCACAGTGCAGGGAGCAAGACTCATCACCTAGGTAGCCATGGGACACTCCCAGTGCTCCGTCCCACAGTGTCCCATCAGCTCCCACACTGGCTCTCAGGCCTATGGGGCAAACCAGTCAGAATGAGCTTCCATGTTCCCAAAACAGGGTATGGAAACACCTATCCCCTTTAGAAGGTGGGGGAAGCCTTTAGACAAGGTTCTATTGGAAGGTGTCTGCAAAGATTCACACAGGAAGCTGTCACCACCAAGCACACTGTCCAGGAGACATCCCTAGTATTCCACTGTGAAACCCTAAGGAGAAAAGCACCATGTAGTGCTCATTCCAGATATCCTCACTCTGCTCCTGCTGCTGGGCCAATGGGATTTGAATCTCTCACACCTGTATTGCTGAAGTTGTACAGAAGACAGTCCAAAAGCCCCGTTATTTTTTGATAATGTGGAGGCTTGTGCCTGTCTGACAGGAGGGAAGGAAGCGGCTCTTTGACCTGGAACAACGACTGGAATCGGGACCAGCAGCGCACTTTGAGCCCAAGGAGGGTTCAGTGACCCCTGGTGCTGCTCCATCCAGGGACACAGGATTGGGAAATGTAGCCAAAGCAGAGGCTCATTGACAGCTGGGGCTTTCATTTCCCAACATCTTGATGTCCACTGAGAAGACCAGGGAAGAGCAAACACCTGCCAGCAGAGAGCTCCAGTCTCTCCATATCAACTGCCCTCCTTTGAGGTCTTTTGGCATGACAATCTTACAATTAATATAGTGGATTTTGGTCTTATAAATTGTTGATGTGGAGAGCGAAGGGAGTGCTCCCCACAAAGTTCAGACTGGACCAACGTCCTAAGCTGCCACCGCCTTTTAAATGCAGCAGGGATGTGGAACCAAAGCTCCCTGTAGCTACCATAACTCTGGAAAGCAAATGTGATGTTCAAGACGCCTGGATTTTGAAGAACAGGTGATCTCCAAGATAAAATTTAAGCCCAGTACAGCAGAACCTAAGCTACTCATTACCATCACTTTTGGGCAGAAATTAGGTAAATACAAGCCTAAAAACCACAGCAGCAAAGCTGCACTGCAGAAATCTAAAGGATCATCACAGGGGGAAATAACCCTTAGCTGGCCAATACCTTTAGTCTTTGGGAACACCCTAAGGAGTACTATGGCTGAGCCACAGAAAGAGAACATTCTACTAAGTGTAGTTTTTCATCACAAGACTTGGTGCCGGTTTTAAAGCTACACAAACTGAAGCAAGACCTGACAGACACAAACCCACAGAAGACTTCGCCTTTGTCTCTGCCTGTTGTTTGCCTTTGCCATGAGACTTGGGGCTCTCAAAGGCCTTTTGCCACTTATGAGATCCCTGATTCCCTGTGAACTGAAAAATGGATTATACTTACACGGTGGCTCCAAAACTCTGCCCAACAACAAATAAGGGCCTTCCTCATTTGCAGGAAGCATTATTTGGGATTGGGGGTAGAGAAAGTTAAAGCAGACACATCAAGCCCCTCTCGCCTAGAGCTATCCAGCTTCAAGTCATCTGGCGCTCACACCCCTCATCTTTATCTCTGCATTGAAACACTGCTGCTCTGTTAAACTTCCACCCAACACCTGGAGAATTTCTTCACACCAGATATAGTTCTCTCTGTTTCATGACAGGTTCTGCTCCCACCCCAAGAGAGAGAAAGCAAATTATGCTGGATTCAGGGTGTCAGAGTTGATCTGAGGGGCTTTTGGGTTGCTTGGGATAAGATACATTACAAGCTTCCTTTCACTTACCAGCATAGAAGTGGTAGAAGGGCCACCAGACTGCACTGTTGGGAATATAAGTGAGCAGCGAGGCCACGTAGCCTCTGTAGAAGCCTCTAAAACCATCGGCCTTGAAAATCTGTACAATGATGTTCTTGGTTTGACCAAAGACCAGAAGCCGTTTACCATCGTGGCTCTGCACCTTGAACCTGCCCATGCTTTCCCCTTTCCTCTGCATCATGAGGTGCTGGGAGACAACATCGATGGGCACTGTGATGCTCTGGGCCACCAGGGAGGCTGAGCCGCCGGCCACCAGCGACTTCACAGCATTGTTGTTGTTGTAGCGTGATACGTACTTCCGAGTGAGCTCGTATGTTGTCACATAGCACTGCCCCGAGATCAGCGTGAAGGTGTTCACCAAAAAGCCACGGTAGAGCCCGGCCGTCCCTTCTGTCCGCAGGATTTTCACAAAGGCATCAAAAGTCCCGTTGTAGAGGCTCTTGCCCTTCTGAACCTGCAGCCGCGTCCGGATGAGTGTGAAGGGGTAAACGCTCACCCGGATCATCATAGTCATGCAAATCCCAAACACGTAGAATTTCCTCTTGTCCAGGTGCTCCCACTCAATGATGGGGATGTTGCGTTTGTCCTCCATGGCTCCTCGGGGTGTGGGAGGAGAGGTCCAGATCTCCCTCAAAGGTAAAGAGCAGATCCAGGCCTAGCCCTCCGGCCTTGACTGACCAGATGGGAAGTGCCAGCACCTGAAATGAGAGACACCTTGGGTAGAGGACGAAGCCCCCGTTTGCTACAGCTGCCCACATCACCTCAGACTGTGCTGACTGTCCTCAAGCACACAACGAGCCCTCACACAGCACTGTGCCAGCAGAGCAGAGGGACTGTAACCTCGGGAGGCAGGACCCTACCACGTGGCTGGTGGTGACACCTTCTCATGTGGCTCCAGCAGCAGCTCGCACACGTAGCAGCTCCCACCACAGCCCACATTGCTCTGTGGCAAAGCAAAGCTCCCAGGCTTTGGGAAGCAGGTTGAGAGCCAGGGGATGAGCACCACTCCAGCAGCACACTTACCTGTCAACGGACACACAGGATCACGGATTGCCAACCAAAGCAGCTTCTCCCCAGTCATTCCGGGTCTGTGATGCTCCCAGCTGTCAGGACGTCATTTCAGTTCCAGGCTCTGTACAAAGAAGGAAGTGACAAGTTTCGGTTTGTGTTCCCAGATTCCCTGCACAAATCAGATACGTTTCTTTGGGCATTTCCATTCTGATCTTCCTAAAGCTGGAGGATGATGCAAGCCAGGGAAGGGGGATGAGAAAGTTGTGAAAAGAGGAACAACAGCAGGAAAACAAGGCCAATGCAAGGAGCCATGTAGAGTCTCCATGTTGATGACCAATACTCTGAAAAGAAAGGGTTAAATCACAGCCTAGGCTCTCTCTGTTGAGCTGCTTGTCAGCTACAGAGCAAAGTTCATCCTCCCTTCCAACACTGCTCCTGGTCTGATTCCCCCCCCCAGACTGCCCCCCTTCCACCACTGGCCATGCTCAGAGTGCCAGAGGCAGGGGGAGGAGGAGGGAGGTGCTGGCTCAGCCTGCTCCAGAAGACCCTTCCCCTCAGGAAGCCCCTAATTCTCTGGGAACCCCCACACAGGGCCAGGCAGAAAGAGAAGGGCAGCTCAGAGAGTCACGCAACACGACAGTGATCGTTTCGCTGCCTGCAAGGGCTTTGTTTCCACATCAAAAAAGGCGCCTTGGGGTGTTAGGGAGTAACAGATCACTAAACTTTGCAGAAGGGTTTGACTACAGCTGGATCATAGCTTACATTCCAGGTGCTGGCAAATGGGGTTTTGCCTGTGTGCCCAGGCACGACCTGAGCTGTCAGAAAGCAGAACTGCAATAAGGAGTGGGAACTGGAATGAGGGGCCCACAACCTGACACCTAAAAGCAGATTGACCAAGTGAGAACTCAAAGGGAAGGGCAGTGACCACCACACAGTGCCTAAAGGGGCTCCAAGAGAAGCGGAAAGGGACTTTGGACAAGCTCTTGGGTGACAGGACAAGGAGGAATGGCTTCCCACTGCCATAGGGCAGGGTTACATGGGATATGGGGAAGAAATTCTTCCCTGTGAGGGTGGTGAGGCCCTGGCACAGGTTACCCAGAGAAGCTGTGGCTGCCTCATCCCTGGGAGTGTCCAAGGCCATGTTGGATGGGGCTTGAAGCAACCTGGTCTAGTGGAAGGTGTCCTGTGGGACAAGATGAGGTGTAAGGTTCCTTTGAACTCAAACCAGTCTGCGATTCTGTGAGAAATGTCTCCCCACTGCAGTCTCTGTGGAGAGCTCACAGGGTCCAGAGCCACTCGGTTAAAAAGGCAGTAACAAAACAACTGGAAATTATTTACCTCTGGCACAGAGAGGAAACTACAGTTATGAAATTACAGCAGGGCAGGGGTGGATGTACCATTAACTGACCATTTCGTTGCCTGTCTGCCAAGAAAATATTTGCTGAACAGCAGCAAACAGCATTACAGGCTGCCACAGACAGGGCAGTTAAAAATACCTAAGGGCACCGGGTCCAACACTTTTACCAATGCAAGGAGAACTACTCAATTGCCTTGGCAGATAAGGCACAACAAACACCATGGCCTGGCTAAAACAAAGTCAGGATTGCTTTAATTACAATTACAGCATTACTGGGCTCACTAAGAGTGCCATGATTAATTCACAAAGCTTCCTGCCCAGGAATTATCTGCAAACAGAACCTATGAAAACAGGACTTGGTTCTTGTTAAGTAAGTTAAGTTAGTCTCACTAACTCAATATTTTATTAAAGAAAAAAATAAAGTCTGGTCAATGTAATTTCCTGGTGAAGCCTGAGGGTTTAGTCCATATTCCAAATTCCTCTGCCACCCAAGGACAGAAACAAGCTCCCCATGGGAAAGTGAAGGACTGCCTGCAAAAAACATTCTCATTGCTGCAATAAGGAAAACAAAATAATAATAATGAAGTATCCTTGATTTTTATGTAGTTCCATGTACTCTGGTGCTTTGGGTTTAGAATTTTAGCCATAACCCCTTGAGGAAATAGCTGCATTTTCTCTGGACTCATTACAAATAACTCCTCTCACCGGGGATCTGAATTAGAAAGACAAAGTCCTAGGGCCCATGGGCACTAAAAGCCCCTCCTGTGTGGAAGAGGGAAGGCATGCCGGCATCCCCAGGGATGACCAGCACAGCCACAATTCTTGTTCTGCCAACACGAAAGTTTCTCTCAGAGCATTTAATTCTTACAGAAATTTAGACCAGGGCCTTGCTCAGGGCAGGGATCCAGGGATCCCGTCACATCCATTCAACAACTCTTGGATGATCTTTCAAGTAAATTCTCCCAAGAACTCACCTGCTCTCCAAACCAAAGCACCAGTGCACCAGGTTCCCTCCCAGCTCCCACAGCCAATTCTGCACTTCACCTCTGGAACAGTCCAGACTACCCCTCACTGGTCCCTTCTCACCCTGCACAGAACAGCATTTCTTGAACTTCTGCCTGGAAATCCAAGCAGGGGATACCCAGCAGGCTGTCCCCTGCCCTCTGGTTAGTCTGGGCACAGCCTCAGCCTCCTGAACACAGAACTCAATTTAGCACAATGCTCCAGTTAAGGTCCTTTTAAACGTTGCCCTGTCAGTCCAGTCCCCAAAACTGCTCTGGCTGCAGCTGAAGCTAAAGATGATTCCCTGGCAAACAGAAACAGGGCTTTTGTGTCCCCTGGCCAGGGCTGTGTCCTGCCCAGCATGTTAATGCCTCAGCACCCCCTGGGAACCATCCGGAGCGAGCCCCAGCTGCTCACCAGGGTTGCCTGTGGAGATGCTCCCAAGCGGGAAAGCACGAGATCCACAATCCCACTGCGAGGCTCCAATCCGGAGCCCTTTCCCTGTGCCATGACACCAGCCCCAGTTGGCAGCTCCCCTGGCAAAGTCCTTAAGCGTTCACTTCTTAAATTCACCCCGGGGTGGGAGCAGTGACAAAGCCGAGGAGGGGGCGGTGTTCTGAATACAAACCCGGGGGGAGCTCTGGATACAAACCCGGGGGGGGGAGCTGTGGATATAAACCCCGGGGGGGAATTCTGGATACAAACCTGGGGGGAAGAAAGGATCCGGCCCCGGCCTCGCCGAGAACCCGCAGCCTCCCGGAGCAGCTGTCGCTCAGTAACCGCTGCGGCACAGACACTTCCTTCTCCAGCACCCCCAGCTCTGCACTCAGGAGTCCCCCCCCCCCGCTCCTACCCCCCGGGCGAAGGCCCCAGCGCTGGTCCTTCGTCTACAAAAGCTCGGCCGTGCGAACAGGAGCAGAGCTGGGCCTGGGGACCCGCTCAAGGTCACTGCGCGGGCCACACTCGTCCCCAGCCCCGTGTCCCGGGAGTGTCCTCGCCTGGCCCTGGGGCGGCTTCGCTCCCGCAGCCCCGGGGGGGTCCAGCCACTGCCCCGGGGGGTTCCAGCCCCTGTCCCGGGGCTCCTCCAAAGTCGAGGGGGTCCCGCAGTACCCGGTCCCCTCCCACACCACCGGCGCCCCCCCGGTGTCCCTCTGCCCCCCCGTTCCTCATCTGCAGCTCCGTCGTCCCTCCCCACAGCTCCCCCACACCCCCTCGGGGCCTCGCTCAGCCGCCGCCGCCGCCACCACCCACGCCGGCCCCGCACCGGGCAGAGCCACCACGGTCAGACGGCTCTCCCCGGTTCCGCAGGCCCGGCCCCACCGCCCCCTCACCTTCGGCAGCGGGCGGGACCCCCCGCTCGACCGCCAGCACGGCTCGCTCCGGCCTCGTCGCCCCATGGCCGCCCTCCGGCCGGAAGTCACCGGTGGCGTCAGCGCCCGGGCGCCGCCGCCATCTTGGGCAAGGGCTGAGGCCGCGCCGGAAGTGCCATGTCCCGCGCCCGCAGTAAAGATGGCGGCACCGCCCCAGGAGGTGGGAGGGGTGCGCAGGGAGGGGACGCGCGCGCCTTAAAGGGACCGCGCCCAATTCACTGCTCTTAAAGGGCCAGCGCCTGTCAGCCTGCTGCGCGTGGGGCTTGTGCTTCCTGGGGGGAATTCTGGAAGGGCCGGAGGCACGGCGGCAACAGGGGACAACAGCAGGGATGCACGCAAAGGGAGGGAGCCGTGGGCGGGTGTAAGAGAGCCCTCCCTCCCCATCCTCATGTCGTCGCCCCACATTTCACCCCTTATTTCACATGCCCACCTCGCACACCTGCACACGCATCCCACATGCTCTGCACACGCATGTGCACATGTGTGCATGTGTGTCACGCCCTGCACGTGCCTGAGCTGCACGTGAACACGTGTCCCCCTCACGCACCCACGTCTTGCCCTCAAACACGCCTTGCACATCCCCCCACGTTGCCCGAAAGGCCTGGGCTGGCGCTGCCCCCGGCGCTCCTCCCTCCCCAGACCCAGCAGTGCCATGCGTTGAGTTTTCCTTTTTTAATAAAAAAAGCAAAGGGCAGGAAGATTTACAGCTGGTTTGGCTTAGAAAGGGCGGATCAAAGGCGTTGGAAATGGGGGGGCAGCTGGGGAGGACTGAGGGGGCTCCACCGCCCCAGGGCCATGCAGTGTCCGGGAAGGGGGTCTGGCAGTGCAGGGTGGGTGCCCGTGGGGTCGGCCCATGGAGCCTGGCAGGCTCAGCCTTCCCTGTGTTGAGGTTTTAATGGATCCTGGGGGTATTTCCCTGGGTGACACCAGTGACAGCATCCACCATGTCCATCCATCCATTCCCACCCCACATCCTGGCCCCACAGCCACGTTCCTTCTCTGTGCCACGTCCTTTCCCTGTCCTCCTGACCTGCCCTTGCCCCCTGCCCTCTCCCTATCCCACCTCCTTGCCCCATCCTGCCCCCGCTGCTCCTAGGGCCCACCCCACCCCCTGCCCCAGCATGTCACCTTATGCTAAAACACGTGTATTAAATAAAAAAAACAAAACCAAAAAAAACCCAACCCAAACCAAAACAAGCCCCCACTCCCCCCCCCAAAAAAAATCGAAACCCCTTCACATTCACATCCCCTCCCTCCCACCCTCCCCAGGGTGTCCCCTGACAGTGTCACGCCGTGTTCTGCCCCGGCACGTGGAGCCGGTTGTTGTCCACGTCGATGTCCCCATCGAGTTGGAGGCAGCAAGCGTGGGAGCCTTCATCCTCCTCCTCAGTGGCGGCTCCGGGCGCCGGGGGCTCTCCGGTGCCCCCGTTGAGGGGCACCTTCTCCCGGTGGCGGGACGGGGGGCTGTGGGGAGCGCTGCAGCCCCGCACCTTGCTGCGGGCCTTGAGCTGGTCGCGGTAGGCGAGCAGGGCCAGGCAGGCAGCCGCGGTCACTGTCACCACCAGCAGCACCGTCACCGTCACAAACTGCGACCAGTACGACACGGGGGTGCCAATGGCCGAGGACCCCCAGGCCAGCTCCTCCTCATCCAGCCCATCCCCCAGGGCCACCTCGGCAGAGCCTTTGAGCTGATAGTGAGCCACGGTCCAGGTGTAGCCATTCTCCATGGCCTGGCACTTGTAGATGCCGGCTGTCCCTGGTTGCACGATGACCACCAGCGTGTGGTCAGGCAGCTGCATCGTGTTCTCCTGGGCACTGCTGGGCTGCTGCCAGCTGTAGGTGGCCAGTGCAGAGTGGCAGGGGCACAACAGGTGGACGATGGTGTTTGGCTGGGGGTTGAGCACTGCGGGTGTTGAGAGTGGGGTGAGGCAGAGCACCCTGTGTGACCCATACCACCCCATGGGCCCCATACCACCCTGTGTGCCCCATCCCACCCCATGGGCCCAATCCCACTCTCTGTGCTCCATCCTGCTCCATGTGCCCCATCCCGCTCCACGTGCCCCATCCCACCCATGCCACCCATCCCACTCTGTGTGATCCATTCCATCCCATGTGCCCCATCCCATTCTGTGTGCCCCATCCCAACCCATGCGCCCCACCCTACCACGCTCCCATACTCAACCCTGTATGGTGGGATCCTCTGGTGGCCCCCAGGCCCGGGGCATGGCCACGCTCCTCCCACGGTGGCATGTGGTGGCTGGGCTCCCCGTCTCGATGTCCTGCAGCCACATGCTCCTGCAGCCGGGAGAGCGGGGTCAGCACCCCAGTCCCCTCTGCATCCCCCTTCCCATCCTCATCCTGGTGCTCACCTGTCCTCAGTGGCCATGTGGGTGGGCTGGCAGGAGCCCTCGGGGCTATGCCAGGCGCAGTAGGGGTCCCGTGCCAGCACACACTCGGCGCAGCTCCGGTGCAGGCTGCAGTTGGCCAGTGGGACCTGGAGGACACCTCTGGAGTAGCCCACATAGAGGGTGCCCTGTGGAGAGAGAGGTGTGTGGCTGAGTCACCCCCCAGCCCCCACGCCAGGGTTGGGGTGGCTGTTGGGTGGTCCCATTTCTTACCTTCCCTGGGGCCAGCAGCAGGTTCTTCACTGGCTCCGGCGTCCGGAAGAGCTCAATGCTCTCCACGATGTGGGGACCCTCGGGCAGCTCCACTGCCTTGTGCAGGAGACCCTTCGCTGCGGGGCACAGGGGACATCACCAGGGCTTTGGAGCCAAGGAAAGGGTCAAAGGGGTGGCCCTGTGTGCACCCCCCCATAAACCCACCTGTGGCCAGGAACAGGACGCGGTAGGTGGTCCCTGAGATGCCACGAGTCTCATCCACTGCGATGCGCGTGTAGGTGACATCTGACTTCACCAGGAGTGGCCTCCCCTGGATGGGTGACACCTTCTCATCCATCAGGAAATGGTCTTTCATGAAGGTGAGGGCTTTGTCTGAGGAGGGAGCCACGGAGCACTGCAGGGAGAGAGGGGTCAGTGCTCTGAAACTGAGGGGAAACTGAGGCACAGGGAGGGGAGGGTGTGCTGTGTCACAGCGCTGCCCTGTGCCAGCATCCTGCTTGCAGTGCGAGCACACTGGGCAAATTGTGACACACAAACCCCTTCCCTTGGGAACCAGCATTGTCCCTGGGAGGGTCGAGTCCCCCAAGGTGGGCAGCACTCACACTGCCAGGCCGGGGGCTCATGTCAGGGCCACTGTAGACAGTCCAACGGGAGCTCTCCTTGTTCAGCTCCTTGTACTTGCCCTCGAAGACCTTCTCCAGATCCTTCTGGCTGTAGGCACAGATGGCGGCGCTGCCCGCCCTGCCTGCCTGCCTGTGGGGACATCCAGGTGGGCACCAGAAGGCTGCAGGACCCCAGGCACCCGTCACACCCCTGGGCACTCACCACTGCGAGGTGAAGACGGCGTAGAAGTCGGCGCTGCCACCACGGCGGGGCAGGACAAAGGCATGGTGGATGACGTTGAAGGGGAAGTGGCCGGGCTGGGAGCACACGAGCTGTGCCTTCAGGAACGTCGTCCACTTCTTCTGCAACACCTTGTCCCCCCCCACATCGCTCTGTGGGAGTCAGAGGGTGCTCAGGAACAGGAGCTGGATACCCCCATTTATCCCCTGTCGTTGTCCCCCATCATCATGCCCTGTCTTCATGCCTTGTCATCATCCCCCATCACTGTACCCTCCATGGTTCCTCCATCTTTATGATCCCCCATCATCATCCCCTGTCATCGTCCCCCATCATCGTCCAACTATTGTCCCTCATCATCATCATCTCCATCATTGTCCATGTCATTGTCCCCTGTCATCACGCCCCATCATTTTGCCCCCATCGTTCCCCACCATCACCCCTCATCATTGTCCCCTGTCATTTTCCCTCATCATCATCATCTTCCCCCATCTCTGTACCCTCATCATCCCCTGTCGTCATCCCCTGCCATCGTCCCCTGCCATCACCCCTGCACCTACCTTGCAGACACGGGCCACCCGCGGCACCAGGAGCCGCTCGAAGAAGTCGAACTCTTCGGCTGTCTCCTCAAAGAAGAAGTAGACCTTGTCGTCCCCAGGGATGCTGAAGGAGGCCACGAAGGCAGCGTCATCTACAGGCATAGCCAGGGCAGGTGGGTGAGGAGCTGGAGTCGAGGGGGCTGCAGGCACCCCCGGCACAGGTGTGTCCTTCCCAGGACTGACCCTCTGCTCACCCGAGAGCCAGCGCAGGAAGGCATCTGTCTTGAGCAGGGTGCGGGTGCCCAGCGAGCGGGAGATGATGGGCTCATTGCCCTGGAAGTTGTTCATGGTGCCAGTGTAGAGCTCTCCATCTGCTTGGGGACAGGGCAGAGGGGTGAGCCATGTGGGGACACTGTCACCCTCCGCTCCATCCCAGGGGTGTGCCCACCCGTGGGGCCACTGGCCCCGTACTCACCCACCAGCAGGGCCGTGTAGTTGTGCTGGGGGTCAAAGGGGCACTGGCCCTTCCCATCCAGGAAGGGTTGTCCTCTGCCGCTGGACACCAATGTGAAGTTCTCCAGGTGCTGTGGGAAGGGGAGAAAAATCAGCCAAAGGAGCGAAAACAACCCCAAATCTGCAGGGAATGGATGTGGAATCCCTTGCAGACATGGGGTGGCCTGTGTCTTCAAGGTGGGTGCAGGGATGATGACAGGGGACGACGGGGGGTACCCAGCTCCTGTCACCTTTCCCCACTTTCCTGTTGGGGAGTGATGGTCCCCATCACGTCCTCAGCCAGGGGGAAACTGAGGCAGGGACAGGGAGCCTGGGGTCACCTGAGGGGACCAGAACCCAAAATCAGAGTTTCCCTGCCAGGGGAAGAGTCACTGGCAGCTGAGTGAGAATCACTGGGCGCTCCTTTATGGAATACAAAGATGCCCCTTGTAGGGGGACACCCAGCACTCCCCATCCCAGGGACACCTCGTGATGTAATTCACTCCTGGGGCTGTATTTTGTGGGTCCTCAACAAACACAACCTGCCCAGAGACCCCCCCAGGCCCTGTCCTGGGAGGGACACTCACAATGTAGGTGCATGCAGGGCTGAAGGCATAAGTCCCACAGACGTAGAGGTGGGTCTGGTTCAGGGCCACCAGGACTCGGATGAAGTTGAAGCACTCGGTCTGGGGGGGAAGAGCAAAGTGGGGGGCTGAGCACCCCGGCAGCTCTGTGGGACCCCCTGAGCCCCCACAGAGCCATCTCACCTCTTGGCTCTTCTTCTTAAAAGCACACTCAGAGGTTTTCTCAGCCGTGGGTCCCCACATTATCTGCAAAGGGAATGGAAATGGTCCTGGGCTGTTGAGCCCAGCCCCAGTAGGGGAACTGAGGGAGGAGGGAAACCCCTCCGCTTCCCCGAAAGTGACGGCTGCTCACCGAGGCTCTTGCACGGATGCTGCCGGGGCTGACAGTGAGGGCCAGCACCCGGTCACGTGCCCCCACATACAGCTCCCCCTCACTCTCATCCAGGAGGAAAATGTCATAGTGCGAGACGTTGTCCTGGCTGAAGTGGGTGAGGGTCCGCCGTGGGTCCTCTGGCAAGAACAAAGGGGGTGACGGGGGCCAGGGGACACACACACCTCCCACGCCCACCATCACCCCCGGGCGGATGTGGTAGCAGCTGCCACCATGGCTTGTGTCACCTCTAATGCAGGAAATGGGGTGCAGTGCTTGCCCCGCAGCTCCCACATCACAGTCTCCACTTCCCACATCCAGGTCCCCACCTCCCCCTGCCTTCTCCAGGTCCTGCTGCAAGAGCTGGATGTCTCAGACCCCAGAAATGGGGTGCATTTTCCCCCAGGCTGTGCCTGTGATGCTTTGGGGCCAAGGCCAAGGGCAGTGCTCCATTTGGGGGATGCACTGCCCTGGGATGCCAGCCTGGGCAGGGGTCACAAGCCCCCTGGGTGCCCCCAGACACAGACAGGGACTGCAGCTTCTTATTTGCCCCCACCAGGCACCAAAATGGGAGGGATTTTGTAATTCTGATCATGGCTGTGTGAGAAATGGGAAGTGACAGCTGGAAGGGCACAGCCCTGCCATGGGGCACAGACCCTCCTGCTGCCCAACCATCACCCCACAGCCCCCCAAACCCCTACTTTGCCACCTGCCTTTCAGCTGGACACACTGTGCCTTGTCCCTTTTCCTCTCCTAAGGGTGACCCTGAGCAGACCCTCAGTGCCAAGTGAGTGACAAAATGGCTCTGCTGGGTCTGGCACCCTGGGGTGAGTCCCCAGCTCCCCCTCCCACAGTTGCTGGAGTGCCAACCATCCTAATCAGATCCCCTCACCCACTGCATCACCTGTGGCCACTGGCACAGTCCCCAGCCCCACATGGGGGTGAGGAGAGGGGTGATGAGGCTGTGATGGGGAGCAGCCCACAGCTCCTGATTCTGGATACTCAACCCTGCGGATGGACACTCCCCCAGGCCAGTGCTGTGTGTCCCCCCCTCCCCAGCTGTCCCAGCCCTTCCCAGCCCTCCCCCTCCTCCCCGGTGTCCTACTCACCGCTGGGGAAGGTGATGCGGGGCAGGGGCTCGGTGCAGAGCATGGCAGCCGGCACCACCACCCCGCAGAGTAGGCGGAGGGCGGCGGGCATGGCGGGGGGCGGCAGGGATGTGCCCCGAGAGGGTCCCAGCACCATCCCTGTGGGGAGGGAGAGGGTGAGGGCACGCGCTGCTGGGCTGCGTGGCGCCTCAAACCAGCGGAAACAAGACGGGGAAGCAGCACCCGGAACAGAGGGGGAGGATGAGGGGGCGCCTCAGTGCCTCGAGCCTCGTGTAGCCCCCCAGTACGGGTGAGAACTTCCCACTGCTGCACCAGTACAGTCAGAGATGTCCCCTTGCCCTATGGGGCTCCTGCACCAGGACCGCCCGCACAGGGGTGTCCAGATGCTCCAGCCTTTGCCCCTGCAGAGCCCCATGGTGCCCATCCCTGTCAGGGGTTCCTCTGTCCAGTTCCATCATCGGTCAGAGGATCCACAAAAAGGAGCGGGGAATACACGGGGTACCCCCCTGTTGCAGCTCTTTCTGCAGCTCGCAGCAGAAGCGATGGGGAAAGAGCTGCATCTCAAGAACCTCACAGCCCCCAGGACCCCTTGCTTATGGCCACTGTGTGCCCAGCGAGCAGTATTACCTCTCCGGTGGGCGCCAGCAGAGCCGCTCACCTCCACCCCTGGAGCACCGGCGCCCGGCGGGAGCCTGAGCCCTGGGGGCTGCGGGCACAGGACCCCCGCGGGCCCATGCCCCGCGTCCAGCTGAAGTGTGGTCCTGCTGCCGGACCCCCAGCGCGGCTCGTGCTGGGCTCGCTGTAGCCCAGCCCAGCCCCGCGTGGCCCCGCCGGGACTGCGGGAACCTGAAAGTCCTGCTGGAAGAGGACGAGCCTCGGCAGGTTGGGGCAGCGGGTGCCTGCGCCCGCCTCCCTGGCCTCGCACCCCCACGGGGACGGCAGCGAAGCCTGGTGGAGGCAGCTGGGATGGGAACTCGGGGTGCTCTGCTCCTCCAGCTACGTGCCCAGTGGGTGGCAGGGGGTACATGGGGTGCCCAGATGCCTGGATTCACTTCATACTTTGGGAAAATCTTTGGAGTGAGAAAAATAATGGCATTTTTCCTGTGGGCTGTGAAGACCGACAGCGGGCCTGAGCATCACTCTGAAAAACAGCCCCCCAGGGCTGAGTATTGCTCCCCACAAACTGCCCCCTGGGGCCAAGCATCACCCCCACAAGTAGCCCCCCAGGGCCGAGCATTACCCCCATAAACAGCCCCACGGACCTGGAATCCATCGCCCCCACGAACAGCTGCATGGGGCTATTACCCCCACAAACAGCTTGCCACGCCTGAGCACTGCTCCCACAAACAATCCCTTGGGGCCAAGCATCACCCCCACAGACAGCCCCCCCAGGCCCAAGCATTTCCCCCACAAAGCTCCTGCAGCTGTCCCAGGAACCTGCCTCTCTGGGGTCTCTATCCTCCACTCCAAGCTGCGGGCAAGAAACCCACCAGAGCCAAATCCCTGGGGTCCCCTGAACAGCACAGGCACTGCAATGTCCCTCTCCAGCTGAGGCTGAGGAGCATCCTGTCCTGTTGGGGCCTCCTTACCTGCCTCCCCCGGTGCCCACACCGGCCCGCCGGGACACGGAGCCCCGGGAGGGCAGTGCTGTCCCCACCACCTTGCTTGGCTGGGACAGAAGCTCCTTGTGAGCACAGAAAGTAGGTTACTCTGCCCCGGATTTCCCACTTGGCGAAGGGCTGGCTGAGGGACGGGGCCGCACGGAGCCTTGGACCGGCCGCATTGTTTTGCCCTGGGCCAGAGCCATCGGGGCCGCAGAGGGGGAGGAGGGAGTGGGAAAGGGAGCAGAGGCTCCTCGGTAAGGCTGAAAGCTCGGGGAGGGGGCTGGGGGAAACACCCAGTGTTCTCCCAGTGTTCCCCAGCACAAGCCAGTGCTGACAGGATGTGAGGCAGGAGCAGCCTCAAGGCTGCTCTGTCAGACTGGGAAACCAAATCCCTTCATAGCCCTGTCCCTTCTCTTTTCTGGGTCCCCTGGCCACAGTGGTCTGGGGATGTCATGGGTGTTGTCATTACAGCCTCCCCGTATGGGATTTGGCACATGGGAGCAAGCGTCACCAAGGGCCTCTCAACACTGGGGTGGTTTAGTTTACCCCTCATGCTTATGGGCTGACCACGGCCGTGGCTCTGTGGATCTCAGCCCTGCTTGGATCTCTTCTTGGAGGATTCCCTGTAAGCCAGGGGCAGAGCCAGGCCCAGCCCATGTGCTCAGCGAGGTGAGCTGTGACAGTGTGGGGCAGCTGTGCAGCTGGTGGCACTGATCTCCTGGCTGCCCAGACCTTCCCAGTGCCTCAGTTTCTTACAGCAGGGTCCTCTCCTGCTGGTCTCCAATTCCCTGCCCATGTCACCTCCCAGGAGCATCCCTGTGGCATGGGGGCTGGTGCAGAGATGCTCCTAACACCCAGAAGGGGCTGGGACAGCTCAGCTTGGAGGAGGCTCCTTTGATCCACCCCCCTCCCAGACCTGGAGCAGGGTGTGTGTGTTTAGGGAGATGGAAAGCAAGGGAGGAGGAGGGGTGGACTAGAGACATGAGAAGATGAAAGGGAGGAATCTGGGGGGTGAGAGTGCAAGGGGAGATGGGAGAGGATTCATGGGGGGGGTGATACAAAGGGTGGGGAGAGCTGGGGAGGTGCAGGTTAGAGAGAGAAGGATGCACAGGAAGGAGCTGGGGGTAGAGGGGGTGTGAAGGGGTGCACAGGACCTGGGGGAGGCAGAGAGGGGAATGTAGAAGGGATGTGAGGGCAGAGTGCAGGGGAGTCCGGGGAGATGCGAGGGGGGGCGGGGGACTCTCTCCAGGGCCAGGATCTCAGCCCCTTTGTCGCTGTCTGGCAGCATCAGCCCTGGGGGTCCCTAAAGCCCAGCCCCTTTATGGCCACTGCCCCCGCCCCGCTCGGCCCCCAGCCCCTGCGGAGCCCCCCCTGACACTCCCGGCCGCCCCGGCCGCCCCCGGCCCCGGTCCCGGTGCGGAGGTACCGACCTGCGGCGGGCGGGCGGGAGCAGCATCCCCCGGCCCCGCATCCGGCTCACGTCGCCATGGCTACGGCAGTACCTCGGCCGGCCGCGGCCCCCCCGCGCCGACAGACCGACGGACACCCCGACAGACGGACACGGGACTGCACAGCTCGAGCCCGCCCCGCACCGACAGAGCGACGCACACCCCGACAGACGCACCCTACGCCCCGTGTGGGCAGGGTGGGTGCCCACCGGCACACGCGTGGGCACCCCCCTCACCACCCCACGCGCACCACTGACAACCTCATCCCCTCGAGGTGCAGGGACACGCCTCTGCCCCCACACGTGTCCCGTCCAACCCCTCTCCTGACACACTCCTGTGCCACCATAACAACATTCGGGCCCTTCACCCCAGTTTTGCTCTCTGCTATCGGTAACAAGTCCCTGCACCCCCATCTCAACACCTCCAGATCCACACCCCATCCCTGCGCCCCCATTTTTGCACCCCATGCCAGCACTCCGATATCCACATCCCGTCCCTGTAACCCCACCCTTGTCTCAGCTCCCCCATTCCCACTCACCCATCCCAGACAAGTGCTGCTGGCTCTGGCTTCCTGCACTACCTGCCTTTGGGGTGTCCCAGAAGGGGGTTGGGGGCACAGCAGTGGCACCAGGCCTCCAGTATGTCCCCCCCCAACAGCACCCACAAATTTTGGTTGATGACACTTTGCCCCTTGGAACTTCCCTTTCCAGGAAATCTGACCCTGCTGGTGCCAGCAGATCCCACTTCTGCTTTGGAACTTGCCCCCTTCTCCTTCCCAGAAGTGTGAGAGTGGGGTGCCCTGAGCCCCAAAAGAGGATCCTCAGCCCCCACTTCCTCCCTCTGCAGCCATTGTCCCGACACAACTCCGCAAGTGACTTTGCCCCCAGTCCCCACTGCACAAGCAGACACGAGGCACTGGGAGGTGCCAGTCTCTGCACAAGCTGGGGTGCAGTACCAGCACCCCCAAAAACAGCAAGCCTGGAACAGGCCCATCGATGGGAGTACCTGCCCTGCTGGGGCTGGGGAGCAGAGCCAAGTGCCCCCCCAGTGGCTCCCTGGTTCCCGTGGCGTTCGGGAGCCTTTCCCAGGGAACTGTAAGGAGCTTGTGCCTCGTGCCTGCCAGCACTGGAGGCTTATCTGGAGTCTGCTGTAGGGACCCCTCCCACCTCACGGCTGAGCCACAGGCCCCGAGCCCTCCCTGGTCCCCTCAGGGGGGTGGGGGTCCCACAACGTGCAGCACCTTGGGGTGCAGCCTCAGGGAGTGGCAGCAGGCACAAGCTCAAATCGTAACTCCCCTTTGGGATTAGTGGGGCAGCCTGACCTTAATCCCCCCGGGTACGCAGGGGCCTGGAGGGGCCGGCATGGGACTGGCGGGGCCCCCAGCACTTGCTTGGCCATGCCCCGGCTGGTAAACTGGTGGCTGCCAGACACTGGGGTCAGTCCCAGCTCTACCCCATCCCAGTGATTGCTCCAAGGCTCCCTGTGCTAGACTTTCCCCAAAAAACCTGGTGGTCCTCAGTGTGTACCCAAACCCGGGTGCTCCCACCCAACCACGCACCCCAGGGCACCTCTGCAGAGACTGTGACACTCAGTGCACAAGTGAGCAAGGCCAGGCCATGGCTCCTGCTCTGGGCTCCCATCTGCCTTCTGGCAGACTCTGGGAGAACCTGGAGCAGGGCTCAGCCCCATGGGACAGCAAGAGAAGCAGGAGAAACCCCACATCGACTCAGTGCTTTTGCTGGAATGGGGCTGGAGCTCTGTCACGGGCTCTGTCACAGTCCCCATAGGGGTGTGTGAGGTCTCTGTGGGCTGTACATGCTCCCCACGGGGCTGTGCAAGGTCCTTGTGGGGTATGTATGGTCCCCATGTGGCTCTGTAAGCTCCTCATAGTGTGTGTATCATCCCCATGGGGCTCTGCAGTGTCCCTGAGGGTCTCTGCAGGGACCCCACAGGTCTCCAGCTCAGCCCTTCCCCAGTGTGACCCAGCCCAGGGGTGTCGGGACACTGGGGTCCCGTGGGGGGTGCGGGAAGGACCCGGGGCATTATTTCCTTGTTGCATTTCCCCATGGCAGTTCCCCATGGTAGTTCCTGTGTCTCCTGGCTTGTCTCCTCCTGACAGCATGGCCAGGCAGCAGCACAAGGTCCCGGCTTCTCCGTGGGGCTTCTCCCTGCCATTCCAGAACCTGCTATTTTTGGCACAACCTCAAAACTTTTGGGGCCTGGCAGTGCCAGGCTAAGAACTGGGATGGATCTCCATGGAGGGGATGGGCTGCAGCATTCTAGGGGTACCTGCCCCAGGCATGCCTGAGCTGGCAGAGACAGGGGGCCAATGGGGCACAGGCAGGGGGCCAGTGTGTCCCCTGCCAACCTGTGAGAACCCGCCTCTGAGAACTCCTTGTACCCCTCTCCTGGGAGGGGACATGGCATCTCACTGCATCCCCACAAGCCCACCTGAAGCTGGGAGGTGGCAACCATGCCCCAGAGACCCCCTGACACCCCCTACCCTTGTGAGCCCCAGCCCTGCTGCACCCAAAACCGGGATGATGTGGCCCCGTGTGGCTTGGGGGGACCCAGGTGTCCGAGCGCTGGGGCAGGGGGTATCCCCAGGATGGGCACCCCAGGCACCTACCTGGCTGTGCCTGCGCCCCGGCCGCCCGCCCGCGTCCCCTCACATCGCGGCTCCCCAGCGCTGTGCCTGGTAAAGCCGATTATGTGCCGGCTTTAAGGCTCTCCTTCTCCCCGGCATCGCCTCCCACCTCGCTCCGGTGCCTGGCACGGCCTGGGGGCAAAGGGGATCCCCCTGGCTGAGTGTGGGGGTCATCCCTACGGTAGGAGGAAACCTTCAGTCAGGGGCTTGCTCAGGTTCTGCCCCCTCCCCAGGACATCCCATCCTGGGAAATATCTGGTCCCCAAAACCCCAAGGTACAGAAGGTCTGAGCCCTCACCGCAAATTCCATCTCCTCCCCACCAGTCCCTCTCCTGGGGCTGCCCCAGATCTCAGCATCCCACCCTTGGATAAGTCAGGGTGTGGGGGGCCACCCTGCTTCCCCCCATCCACAGTACCTGCTGAGCCCCCACCCTGGCTGTGGGGCTAAAAGAGATCCTGGGGGGATTCCTGTGCAGCACCTCCAAATTCCCCCCTGGGTAGCAATGATGACAGCACACAGCGTGGGAAGGGTTTGGCTGTATTTTGACTTTGGAAGGAGATACAGGCAGTAATACAGAAGCTTTGCAAGCATGAATACAATACACGGCCTCCCCAGATCCCGCTGGAGCGGGGGGCTTGTCCTGGGACCCTGATCCTGCCCTCCCCTGCACTTGAGGCTGGGGGGGCTGCAGGCATTCCTCAATCAAGGCAAGAAGCCAAGATCTCTGTCAACGGCTGGATGGACTTTTGCAGAGGGGGAAGCTGCTCCTGCCAGATCCCAAACTCCCCCTTGCTCAAACAAAACACCTTCCTTGGTGCCTTCCTGGCAAACCAGCCCTGCCTGGACTGAGCATCCTTCACCTCATCCCTGAAACGGTTCCTGAGCTCTGGCCACCGGAGACGAGTCTGACTAACCACAGTCGAGAAAAACTGGGGTGAACCCTGTTAGATGCAGTGGCCCCCAAAGAGAGGGACCTGGAGGGTCCTCCTGGTGCTGAGCCTGCAGGAACAAGGTCCATCACCCCAGCTGCCAAATCCATCTGGTCCTGGGATGCAGCTCTGGTGGGTTTTCACTTCCCCTACTCCATCTCCACTTGATGCCATGCAGGGTCCAGCGGCGTTCCCAGCCTGGCCCCTGCCTCGGCTAAGGCACAACTCGGCTGCTTAAAAAAAAAGAAAGGGAACCCAAAGGGCACAAGGTGCCTGGGATAGGGAATATGGGGAATACAGCACGTGGAGCGCTGGGAGTGCAGGCAGGCAGGGGGCTGGGGAGGGGGCAATGGCCACGGAGAGACATGGGCATTGCCTGCAAGCTGCCAGGAGCCCCCACGCCAGCACCACCGGGAATCACAACTCAAAAAAAAAAAAAAAAAAAAAAAAAAAAAAAAAAAGGGAATTTTGGCTTCAGATCCCAAGAAAAAGGGTTGTAAAGGCACTGTGCTCCACTCGAGACAAGACAGCAGCCCCGGTGGGGATGGCTGCACTTCTCCCAGTCCTATGTAAAAAGCTTTGGCAAAAAAGGTACAATCTAAAGAGCATTTCAGCTGTGATCTCCTCCTGCATGGCTGCTCCGTAAACACGATTCCTTGCTGTCTTTGGCTGAAGTTTTAAAAAAATTGTGAAGCTGAGGAGCTTTTTTTTGGTTTGGATTTTTTTTATATAGAAATAGATTTTTTCTTTACAAAAAAAAATCAAAGCATCTTTTAGTACTTTTTATATATATATATATATATAAAATTCCTGCTATAGAAAACAAAAATCCCCAAACTTGGGTTTCGATATCTTTTTTTTTTAAGGGAAAAAAAAAATCTTTCTTTTGCTTTGGGGAAAAAAAAAAACACCTAGCTGGAGACGGGCAGGAACCACAGGAATGCGCCACAGGGTTACATGATGCTGCAGTTCTGCACAGCCTGAGCCTGGGAGGGAGAAGGAAAAAGAAGAGGGTTAAGAAGAATCCAGTGTCACTGTTAGCTCTGGCTGTGAAGTGTCAAGTGGGATCCTCCGCACGCCCGCAGTGTCTGGACTGTGCGTGCCCAGGGCTCGCCTCTTCCCTGGCCCTTGGGGTGCAATAAATAAACCCCCCCAGGCTGGGGTGTTCATAGCTCAGAAATTTGAGAACTAGAGGTAGGTGATACTTGAGGGTTATAATATTGACTGAGAGTATTAATATAGAACATAGTATAAATTAATCTAATATTATATAGATATAAAATATATGTTCAAGTGCTGAAGTGTTCACGTTACCAGCATGAACAACACTTAGCAGTGGTGGAATGAGTGTGTTAAGGATTGCTCTGGGGTGCCAAGGGGGCAGAGTGTGGGATGGGATGGGATGGGATGGGATGGGATGGAATGGGATGGGATGGGATGGGATGGGATGGGATGGGATGGGATGGGGGGGGGAGCCACTATGGCCACATCCCTTTCCAATCCCTCTCAGAATCTCCGGTCCCTTACAAAGAGGCTTGTGCAAGGCCAAAGAGGAAGAGCAAAAACAGGGTGAAGGACAGGAGGGAGGAGATGAGACCCCTACAGCGCTGCCCTGTTGAGAACGGACAGCACTGGGACAGCCCGGACCCGGGGTCTGGGAATGGCACTGACCTGCCTGCGGGGACTGGAGTTCCCCAGGAGGTAGTTCCTGGTCACCAGGCTGTCCCCGAGGCCAATGCCAGAGTCGCCCATGCTGCGGTAGCTGCGGGTGACGGTCACGCTGGAGGTGGAGGAGCCCGAGGACATGGTGTTGATGCCGGCGTTCTGGGTGCCTGACTTGTCAGCGGGCTGACCACACGTGCCGCACACGATCGTGCGGGAGCGCAGGTTGTATTCACCGGGGTCCCCAGAGCCGCTGCAGCTCCCCTAGACATGAGGGGGGACAAACAAAATGACCTTGAGCCCCTGCCCGAGTATCCTCTGCACTGAACCCCTGCTCTGAGGATGATGGTGTGACCCCGGGGGGACCTCTTCAGGTTAGTCCTCAAAGAGGGTCCGCACTCGCCCATCCTCTCCATCGTGTGGTTTAAAAACAATAAAACAGAATTGTTATTTTTGTATTTCTAATCCCAAGTGACCGGGGCTGGTGTGATGCCAGTGGGTGACCTGCCCCGCTGCCCTGTCCTCACACCCCAGGCTCTCAGCACACCTGAACTGTGCTCCTCTGAAAACATCCTCTTCTTCACCGCCTCGCGAGCTGGCGGCTGTCCACAGGGAAACTTGCTCTTGGAAAAGATTCAGCCTTCAGATGAATGGGCAGCACTGCCTGCAGGAGCTTGGCTCCTCTGTCCAGGGATAATCAATGTAGAAGAGAATCACAGAATCATGGAATGGCTTCGGTTGGAATGGACCTTGAAGCTCATCTCTTTCCACCCCCTGCCATGGACAGGGACACCTTCCACTAGACCAGGTTGCTCCAAGCTTTGTCCAACCTGGCCTTGAACACTTGCAGGGATGGGGCAGCCACAGCTTCTCTGGGCAACATGAGCCAGTGTCTCACAGCCCTCATAGAGAAGAATTTCTTCCCAATATCCCATCTAACCCTGCCCTCTGTCAGTGGGAAGCCATTTTGCCTTGTCCAAGGTCCCTCTCCATCTTTCTTGGAGCCCCTTTAGGCACTGGAAGGGGTTCTAAGGTCTCTCAGGAGCCTTCTCTTCTCCAGGCTGAACACCTCCAGCTCTCCCAGCCTGTCTCCAGAGCAGAGGGGCTCCAGCCCTTAGAGCATCTTCACGGTTACTTCTGGATTTGCTCCAGCAGCTTCATGTCCTTCTTCTGTTGGGGGCCCGAGAACTGGACTCTGCACTGCAGGTGGGTCTCACAAGGGCAGAGCAGAGTAGGACAATGCAGTAGCTCAACCCGCTGATACAGCAGCACTCTTCATATCCAGAGAACTCAAAGGAAAGAGGATGATGGATTCCGCATTCTGCTCCTGCAGAGACCCTGGGGCAGCATCCAGCAGATCTCTTGCCACCTCTCCATGCATGATTCCTGTGGGCATCTCATGTGCAGGACACACACATTCTGTGCGATGGGCTGGTGGGGGCTCCTGGGCTGCAGCCAGGGATGTTTCTTTGGGACAATTGGCTGCAGCTCTGTTCCTGGCATACTGCCTACTCTCTGCCTGCTGCCTGTTCCTCTGCCTGCTGCCTGCTCTGCTCGCTGATCCTCCTGGTGCATATTTCAGCTCCATGAGGGTAATAATGGGTTGAGAAGAAGGACAAAGCCACCCCTGGATTTGTTCCAGCACCCTCGCGAAGCAGAGAGGACGGAGCAGCTGCTGCCGAGAAGTGTCATCCATCAACTTTTGTCCATCCCATCCTCCCGGTGACACGGGGTACCAGCTCAGCCTCCCTCCGGCTCCTCTAACACCTTTCATGGCATGTCAAGGTTGCTTAGGGTTGGAGGCACCTTTCAGCAGGGTTTTAAGACCTTTTTTGGTGAGCAGAGATCTCCTCCAGGTGCCAGAGGTCTGTTGCCTTCTCTCAAGTTGTTGTTTCCACAGCAGACTCCCTGCTACCTTCTCCCATACGCCTGACCCTGCATGATGCTGAGCTGCCTCCCACCTTGACTGGGACCAGAACCGCATCCCCCATTAACCCCCTGGGATTACTGGCATTCCCAGTGCCCTACTTACGTGGTGATGGCGGTGGTGGATGCTCATTTCATCATCGTCCTCATCCTCATCATCGTTGATGATCACAGTGCGGACCAGTTTCCGCATGGCTACCTCCTGTGGGGGACAGGAAGGGAGTTGGGGGGTTCAGTGCCTGCTGACTCCCCATGCCCCAGCCCAGACGTGTCATTGGCTCTCACCTCCCCGTTGGAGTTGATGAGGGCAGTGCGCAGGCTGTCCCCGGAGCCCCAGCTGCTCTGGGCTTTCCACACCACGTTGCTGGGGGGACTGTGGGTCGCTCCAGCTCCTGAGGCCCAGATCTGGGGAGAAAAGCAATAGGAAAGTGACCTCTCAGATCTGCAGAGCCCAGAGCCCAGGAACATGGGTCTGTCACTGCAAAAAGCACACCCCAACTGCTCTGCATCACCAGCGGCCCAGCAGGACTTGCGATCTCGGCTGGATCCTCCACTGGGCAGTGACTCACCGTGACCACCTGGCCAGCCTTCAGGGTGAACTTCGGGGGGAAGCGGTAGGTGATGGGGGGATCGTCCCCATTCTGCCGCTTGATCTGCCAGTTCCCCATTGCCTGGTCCTTCAAGAGAGAGAGAGAGCAGCGACCCTCAGAACCCCAGTTCCTCCCCAGCTTGTCCCATTCACCTCCTGCCCATGGAGCAGGGCTGAACTTCACCCCAGGGATCCCCCTCAAGGAAACTCACCTCGTTGGACTTGTTCCTGAGACGGACAAACTTGCCCTCCAAGTCCACCTCCTCCACTCCGACACGGCCGCTGGTCCGGGCATGGTGGGAGAAGCTGGTCCGGCTCTCACCATCCTCCAACTTCCGCTTCTTGGAGGAGCCCGGGGTGGACAAGTGGCTTCGGGATGCACCTTTGTGGGAGGAAGGGCTGGGGGACAGCCTCAGCCTGGTAGAGGGAGAAGGGGAGATGGAGCCAGTGAGGACATGAGGGCTGGGACCCGCATAGCTCAGAGGTGGGTGCAGCGCCTCGTGCTCACCGCTCCTCCTCGCCCTCCAGCAGCTTGCGGTAGGCATTGATCTCCATATCTAGAGCCAGCTTGATGTCCAGCAGCTCCTGGTACTCATCCAGCTGCTGCTGCATGCGTGCCCGCATCTCGGCCATCTCCCGCTCCTTCTCGGAGAGCAGGCGCCGGTTGGTCTCACGTTCCCTGGCCAGAATATCCTCCAAATCATGTAGCTTCGCTTCCTTGGCGGCCAACTGTGGGGAGGGAAGGTGAGAGTGGCCACTCCATTCAGGACCATGCCTAGAAGGGGATCATCCCCAGGAGAGGACCATCTCCAGGGCAGATGTCCCAATGAACCCCCACTCACCTGCTTCTGCAGCTGGCTCACTTCTGAGGAGAGGTTGTCGATGCGGATGCGGGTCTGCTGCAGCTCCTCGTGAGCAGCACCCACCATGTTGCTGTTCCTCTCAGCCGACTGCTTGGCGTTCTCCAGCTGGGAGACAGGATAGGGAGATCAGCATCCCCAGCACCCGCTGCCCACCAGTGCTCTGTGCGGCCGGGGGGAGAGGAGGGTATTGTGGGGGGGCTTCTCACCTTCGCCCCATAGGTCTTCTCCAGTTCCTCCTTGTAAAGCCTGATCTGGGCTTCGTGCTGGCTCCGCAGCTCCTGTAGGGCCTCGGACAGCTTGCTCTCAAACTCCCGCTGCCGCCCATTGTCGATCTCCACCAGCCGGGTCTCGTGGCGGCGCTTGGTCTCCCGCAGCTCCTGGGGACAGGTCAGGGGACAGTGTCACCTCAGGAAGGGGACACAACTGCGCAGAGCAGGGGTTCTCCCAAGTGACCCCAGCACCGTGGCAGCACGTTGCAGCTCACCTCGCTGTAGATATTTTTCTGGAATTCCAGCTCTTCCTTCAGCGTCTGCAGCCGGTTCTCGGCATCCACGCGGCGCAGCATCTCGTCCTGCAGCTGCTTCTTGGCTTCGTTCAAGGCACTTTCCAGCTGGCAGGGAATTGAGAAGGAACATCACAGTGGGCTCTGGACACCCCAGCATCCGGTATGGCTGGGGACCCATCATCCAACTGCATCTGCCCCACAGCCCCCTGGCACAGCGGGGACCTGGCAGCCCCCAGGTAGGGGGGGACAGAGGGGTCTCTGGGGAAGCTGGAGACAGGGCTGCCACTGCTCACCTTGGCCACCTGTCCCCTCAGATCACGCACTTCAGTCTCCAGATTCCTCTTCTCACCCAGGGCTGTGGAGAGCGCGGCTTCCTTGGAATTAAGCAAAGCCTCCACATCCTTGAGGCGCGCCTGGGCAGTGAGCAGGTCCCCTTCCTTCTTGGCATTCCTGAGGGGCAAAGGATGGCACAGGTTATCTGCATGGCAGGGAGAATCATAGTCATCAGGAAATGATAGAACGGTTTGGGCTCAAAGGGACCTTAGAACTCATCCAGTCCCACCCCCCCGTCATAGGCAGGGACACCTTCCACTAGCCCAGGTTGCTCCAAGCCCTGTCCAACCCAGCCTTGGACACTTCCAGGGATGGGGCAGTCACAGCTTCTCTGGGCAGGGGCCCTGTGCCAGGGCCTCATCATCCTCACAGCCAGGAATTTCTTCTCAAGATCCCATCTAACCCTGCCCTCTAGCAGTGGGAAGCCGTTCCCCCTTGTCCTGTCACTCCAGCCCCTTGTCCAAAGTCCTTCTCCAGTTTTTAAAGGCCCTTTAGGTACTGGAAGGTGCTCTAAGGTCATGTCAAGCTTCTCATCCACCAACACCTCCAAGTCCTTCTCCTCATGGCTGCCATCAGAAACTCCCCCCTGAACTGTAACTCAAGCACACAGAGAATCATGTCCACAGCCCTCTGATCACCCCCAAAAGAGTTGCAGGATCACCCCTAACACCCACTCGCCAAGGAGACCGGCAGGCCCCAGCCATCCAGCCCCAGTGTGGATACTGGAAAGCAGGAAGGGCTGGGGAGGACTGGGGGAACAAGAGGTGTCTCAGGATGCAGCCCCTATGTGATACGCACACCCATAGCACGGCTGCACCATGAGAGACCAGTGCTGACCAGGCTGGGGCCAGAGTGGCACAATGTGACACGGTGGGACATGATGCAGCGTGGTGGGGACACCGGAGCACGTTGTGGTGTGACACAGTGGGACACGGTGGGACACGGTGCAGCATGGTGCGGTGTGGTAGAGCATGTGATATTGTCATGTGTGGCACAGCATGGTGTGGCACAGTGTGGCATCATGTGACACAGGGCCGGATGGCACAGCAGCAGCTGGGGAGGAGCTGGAGATGCCCTGTAGCCAGCACTGCCCTACCGAGGCAAGTGGGCAGAGGAGCTTGTGGCACCCTGCCAGTGCCAGGAGCCTGGTGCCTCTCCTGGAGCAGATGGGGGGCACCGGCTGATAAGCAGGGGCCGGGGGCTGCACTGGGGTGGCCAGACCTCACCACGAGCTCAGCTGTCGCTTGGTGGGTGCAGAGCTGTGGCACCTCAGCCACCCAGCACAGGGCTGTGGACAGGTCTCCCGACCTCCAACATCACCGTCCAGACTCCTATGCCATCCTGGCTCCCACTGCCCTCCTCACTTTTCCAGCCCTCTGACAGCAGGTCAAGGCCATTCCTTACAGTCCCGATGTGTGACCAGGGAATCTGATCTGACTGTACCACCAAAATGCAGCCTGGTGCTATTTTGGTAGGTCCTATAAAAAGAAAAGACCCAAACGGCCCCCAGCAGCCACCAACTCCAGAGTGGGATTGTCATCCCACCTCCCTCAAAATGGGAAGTGGGACAGGTGGAGGTGGGATGTGCCCCGGGACCAGTTGTGGAACCCCTAGGCTGTGGGTGAGCACTGGCCAAGCACTGGCTGCTCGCCAGCCCCAGGGCACATTCCTGGGGTGGGGAGTGCACACCCACGCCATGAGATCATGGGTCACAAATACCAGGGAGTGGGTGGCGGCACCACTGGCACTCAGCCCATCCCAGGGTCCAGAACACCATGAATGGGACCCCAAGACCACCAGGAACGGGACCCCAGTACCAGCAGAGAAGGCGTTCCCTGACTCGCAGGGATGTGGGAACATCCTGGCTTGGCCAATAGCAGATTTTCCTGCATTTCTTTCTATTTCCTGACCTGAGCCAGCACGGAAAAGTCATTCTGTTATTTTGCAGACTAAACCAAAGGTTTCAAAATCCCAGGCTACTGTTTTTAAGTATAAACTCCACTTTGTATCTCAGGATGAATTCTATATTAAAAGAGCAGGAATTCAGCTTGAGGAAGGACAGTTTAAAAAAATCACTATTCCTACATGTACAGTAACAAAATTCAGAACCACTTTAAGTGTCGCTGTCAGGAAAAGCAGAGCCCAAGAGCCTCTGGGAATCCAGAAGCAGCTTGAAGACTTTCTTGGAAGTGTGTGAAGATCCATCTTCTGCCTTTGTTTTCATTTCTGAAAGTTCCTTTCCCAGCCCAGAACACTTTCTGTTGTGGTGCAAAGGGCTCAGTGTAACATGCTGGATCTGTGATAAATTATATGATGTTTTTGTGGTCAGATTTTCATATCATATTTAATGATGTGCACAGAGTATGACTTCATAGTCCATGAATTCCATAAAATAGCCTGGTTTGTGCCTAAATAGCATTTAAGCAATCTTGAGAATTTGGAATTTAGCTTGCAGTGGAATAACTGACCAAGAAATGGTGCTGGCCCCCGTTTTCCAGAGAACTACAGTCCCACTTGCTGGAGCTGCTGCTGGAGCTCTGTGCCGGGTCCTTCCTGCACAACCCACTCCTTTCATACCACTGACTCATAGGACAAGAATGCCAACTGGGAGCAGCTCCGAGGCTCCAAGGCTCACTGCAACCAGTGTTTGAGGGCGAGTGTTCCCATGTGGCCGTGACTCGTCCCCACAGCCAGGGTGGCCACCCCGGCACTGCCGGCGGGGTCCAGTCCTGCCGTCCCTGATGGAGTGAACTGCCCTGTGACTCCAGGAAGGGCTCGTCCTGGGCGTTTTGCTGCTGCAGCTCTTTGCTTGCCGTGTTGTCTGTGGAGGTTTGGTACAGCCAGGGGGCACCGGTTCTTCAGGATGGGGCTCTGGAACGTCCTGAATCCTCCAACTCTTTCAGGGACAGCAGTTTCATTAAGTGACAAACAGAGGGGAAAACGTTGATAATTACACTTGTGTCTCCATCAGATTGTCCTTCACCAGGGAACAGAGGGATCCAGGGCTCTGGGCATTGATGTCTGGAAAGCCCCATGGTAAATCCCAGATGACTCAAGGACAAATCACTTTGCCTTAGAAGCCTCCCATGCTCAGCTCTGGGTTCCACCATGAGGAGCAGAGCTGGGAGCTCAGAGCTCACCAGCCGTGGGGCTGAGCTTGGGGGCAGTTCTGCAGGAGGGAGAGGGGTGAGGAGTCCTGTCCTGTCCTCTGCTCCGGCAGGTCCAGTGGTCTTTGTGACTCGGCTCCCTAGGACCTGAGCATCTTCCCCCCTATTCTTTCCAAACACACCATGGCCCTGAATGTGGCAGCAGCTTCCAGATGAGCTGTCAGTCCACAGGTGAGTCCTCTCTGGTGCCAGGGACCCCAGTGCCCACTGCTCCATGCCAGCCCTGTTGCTCCCCACTCCAGCCCAGCCAGGGCTTTGAGTTTTCCCTTCTCCTCCCCTCAGGTCCTGCTTTTATCCCCCAGCAACCTCCCAGGCTCCAGCTGGCGCTCGGCTAAAAATAAAAACTTCCATGGCAGCTGTGTCGCTTCCACTTCCATGGAGTAGGGGACAAAGCCAGACCTTCCTCCTCCTCCCTGAGGGTTCCACTGGCCTCCCCATCCTGCCTGCTAGAGCCTTAGGATCTTGTGATCCCAGATCCCCCAGGGAAAAGGGAAGCAGAAACTCACCCCAGAGGGCTGGGTGCCTGCAGGCAAGAGACATGGGCTCAGTGTCCCACAGGATTTGATCCCCTGTGCTGGGACAGCCATGGGTAAAAACAATCCAAGAGGAGAAAACACAACAGAAGCATCAAATCCTCAAGAAACAAATGTCTCAAGAGAAAAGATGGAGGGAAAAGGGGCCTCAAGATGTTTTATTTTTAGCTTTTAAAAGCAGGAAGGAGAAAAAAAAAAGAATGAAAATTGCAGCTGAGCTGCCAGAAAATCCAAATGTTAATGGAAAGTTGGATCTGCTCTGGCTGCGCTCAGCACTGACAGACACGTTGACTGCGAAGCCAATGCAGCAGATTCAGAGAGGGCTCAGGGACAGCCCCATAGAGCACGATCTGCTACTGCTTGCCCCCACTCTGCCCCAAAATCCCAGCCCAGAAACCTGGCAGGTCTGGGCTCTCCCCCTGGAAAAGTCAAGACAGGACAGAATCATCAGAGTTCATTGAAGCAGCTTCAGGCACAAGCCCACCAGGCTGCTGGAAAGATGCCAACCCTCTCTGAGACGCCAGAGCCCACTCCATGCATTTTTAGGAAACACCCTTTGGTTTCCGCCCTCCACTATTAATCCCTGTGAGTGTTGCTGAAGCTTGGGCAGCAGCGGGCTTCACATGCTGGAAGGGGACAAACGGATGGGCTGGAGCCAATGGAGGTGTAGGCATTCCCCTCCTTCCCTGCTCCAAATTGCAGCTGCCCCACCCTGGAGAATGTGCCAACTCAGGGAACTCGCCGGCTCATGCCCCATCCATAAATCTTTACGCACATCTGCAAATCCCCTGGGATTGCAGGTTTCGGTCCCACCTGGCTGCCAGGGCCCACATCCACCTGCTCCTGGCCATGCTACTGTAGGACCGAGAACGCTATCCCAGGAAAGGCTCTTGGCACGTTTACGGCTTGGGAGCCCAAGGTAGAAGAGGCAGCGTGTGTCCTCGGAGGTCTGTCATTGCTGGGAGGACCCAGAAAACCTGCTCTGCCCCACCTTGAGCTGGCTGCTCCGCATGGCACTGCCTTCAGTGCCACGGATAGGTCCCAGGATCACTGCACGTATCCCAGGGATCACTGTCCTACTGCAGGGATCGCCCCATTATACCAGGGACTGTTTCTCCATCAAGGATTGTTCCCCCATCCCAGGGATCAGGGCCCTACAGGATCTCAGGGACCAGGGCCCCACAGGAACAAGCAGCAGGGACAGCACGAGGAGGGGAGGACTTGGAAAACCTCTGTGGTGGGGCAATGGGAATGTGGTGAAGCAGCTTCTCCCAGCTCCTGACTCATCTGTGCCGCAGCGCCTCTGCCAAATCACCAGGATAAACACAGGCTGGTCTCCTAGCAGGGGAGCTGGAAATAGCCAGCGTGATGTATAGCGAGGACAACATCTGCACGGAGCCGGCATCCTGTGGGGCACCAAACCCCTGCCAAAGGGAGCTGGGGATGCCAGCGTCAGTCGTGCTCATGGATGCACAGAAACAGCTCCCACCCTCAGGAGTCAGCAGTACCAAAGACACTTCCTGGTGCCAGGGTCAGTGCTGGCCCCGATGCACATTCCTGGCATGCTCATCCCTGGGGCTGAGGGGCTTGTTCAGCCACATGGGACCCCAGAGGGATGAAAACAGCTCATTGGCATCTCCCAAGAGCTGGACTTCCCCCTCCTGGAATTGGGATCTGGCCTTTCCTTGCCTCCTTAAAATGAACCAAAACCGCTGCTTCATTGGAAACTAGGAAAAAGCATTTAATGCGGATGCAAATGGACCCCCCAGGCTGGCATTCCACAAATCCAAGTAATTCCTGTCCCTCCACAAGCCCCATCACCAGGAGCTTCGCTGGGAGCTGTGGCGCACACAAACTCCAGCCCGATGGGACCTGACCACAGCAGTACCTCCAGGGATTGGCCACACATGCCCCTCCTGAAGGCTTGAAGGAGCTTTTCCCCTTTCCCTGGATGCATCAGAGCAAACGCCCCGTGCCCACTCACCATCACCCCACAGCCTCTCCCCTCATGATGGGAGAAGCACTTTGGCTTCAGCAGCACCACAACCAACGGATGCAGGAGGTGGCTGCAGCATGGACCGACAGCCCCGCAACTGCTGAAAAGCTGGAAACACATTTCCGAGAATAAATAGTATATTAATTGTTTAGAATTAATGGTGTTGTAGCTCGGTGCTGGCCAGAGAGCCCCAGTGTTGCTTGTTCCCTGTCCAGGCTGTCATGCCAGCTGGTGACTCATCCCAGCCTCCGCCAGCAGCTTGGAATGGAAATCCCAAGTCACCAAGTGACACTGCTGTTTGGGCTGAGTCCCCCCTAGTAACAGGAGGGCCCGTGGTTTTGGAGAGTGGATGGCATTACCAGGGGGGTTTTGGAGCTGGAAAAGGGGGTTTTGCCCTTTTGCCATGTTGGAGTCACCAGGGGAATGTGCAGGACTTGGCTTTCCACTGCCCACATTGCATTTTTGGGAGGAGGTTTGTGTCAGGCATAAATATGTGTGTCTGCACAGACAAAGGGCAGGATTTAGACCCCATGGACATGTGTCCCAGCTTGGAGCAGGCATCACAATGTCCCACCAGGTCTGCCAGTGCCTGGCTGCCTGTGAAACCTCTCTGTCACCTGTGGGACCCCCCACTGCTGCCTGTGGAACTCCCTTTCCCAGCTGCCTGTAGCTTTTCCAGGGAGCAGCAAGCCCCAGGAGACAGATGCAAAGAGGATGCAAAGTGCACGGGAGGATCAGCCGCTGGAGTCTCCAGTGCCGGGAGCGCACAGAGCCTGGCACCACAAAATGAGGGCAGGATTTCCCTATGGAACCCCTCCACCACCAAACCATGGGTTGGCTGGAACAAGCCTCCGGGCTGGGGTGACATGCAAAGTGCCACCAGTTGAAATTTGGTTTAGTAACTTGGAATTGTCTGCATGACACCAGGAAAACCTGGCCAGTGTCTGTGCAGGTCTGGGGGAGATGGGCTGAGCCTGGGGTTTCCAGAGGAAGGGCTGGTTCCTCCCTTCCAAAAACTATGTTTTCCACTGAAAAAAAAAAATCACCAAAGACTTGAACAGGCTGTGCAGGGCAGAGGTGGAGTCACCATTCCTGCGGGGATTTAACAGACGTGTGGATGTGCTACTTGGGGACATGGGTTAGCGGTGGCCTTGGCAGCGCTGAGGGAACAGCCAGACTCAATGATCTCAGAAGACTTTTCCAACCTAAATTATATGATTCTATCTCTTCATAAACCTGAACATCTCAACTGCTTAGAACACCATGATCAAACACTGGGCAATCCCCACCAAACCCCTCCATTCCAAACACACCTGCCTGCCTTTCCCTGGCTTCCCATGGAATTTGAATCGGGTTATCTAAAAGACATTTGATTGAATTAAACCATCTTAAATATAGATTAAAGCAATAATGCCCTTCATCAGGAAAAAGGAACTTGCTAAAAAAGAGCCTGGAATTGTGCTGGAAAGAGAATTCAGAGACATTATTTAAAATGTCACCTTCCAAGCCACTCAATTCCACCTTCTGAGTTTCAGTAGGAAAGGCACAAGAAGAAAGCTTGGAATCGTGGAATATCCTGAGTTGGAAGGGACCCACAAGGATCGGTGATTTGAACTCCTTCAGAAGACATCCCCAAAAATCCCACCAAGAGTGTTGTCAGTTTGTTTTTCCAATCCAGAATTTCCTAACAATTTGTAGGCAGTATATGATACAAAAGCCTGACTAAAGCTTTTGGGAAGAGAAGGGAAGAAGGAAATTCCAAATCTCACCATTGTGAGAAGTGAGTTTATCATTAATACAAGTATATATCATTAATATAAGATATAAGTATATTATTAATATAACTGTATTATATTTAATGTAACAACAAATTAACAATTACACTTTGGACTGGATGAAATCGAAGGAGTTTTGCTCAGCCTTGACTATCTCACTGCGACACCGCAAAAACCAGTTTTGCGATAACTGGGCTAAATCTCAATGGGATAGTTGTGGGTCTTTTTTTGTCTTTTCCCCCCCCCCCCCCCTAAAACAGCTCCGATTGTTGCACCTCCATGGAAACCCCAGAACTTTCCATTCACTTCAATACATCCTTCTCCGGATGAACAAGAAACGCAAAGCCCGTAAACCTCCACCTCAAAGGATGAAGACAAAGCACAGATTCCCGGTGTTTCCTTGGGGGATTGGGCATGGCCGGAGACTTACAAACAGAGTTAAAAACAAGGAGCTTAGTCACTCGTATTAGTCATGTCTTCAGGAGCACTGGGGGGAAACAGCCGCAAGCTCCTGTTTCACTGGGAGCTGGCAACATGGCCAGGACATGGGGCAGTGGAGAAGAAGCAGGGATGCAATCCCAGCCCCAGGAGCAGGAAAACATGCTGCCATGGAACAGACATTGACTTCTTTCCCTCTGCTTACACATGTGGTCCCTGAATGCAAAGGGGTGATGGGAAGGGATGAGATCGCTTTGTATCTGCTGCATCCTGACCCACAGTGGGAACACAGTCCCTGCACAAGGTGGGACAAGGTGGAGAGGAGCCAAGAGAGGCAAAACACAGAACAAGCTCAAGGCCTTCTTTTTTCTCTCCAGTAGCAGCTCACGTCGTTTTCCATAAGATCGGGTACGCAAAGCTTCCGGCCAGCAACATTTGCTTAAGAAACAAAGTGGGGGATTGTTGGATCCAGCTGCCACCCATCTTCCTGGGAACAAAAGGGTTTGCTATCCCGGCTCCAGCAGTGCAGATAAAGGCAGGCGAGGTGTTTACATTGCCACAAGGTCTGTTTGCGTGTGGCGGTGGCAGCGAGGCCGGTGCGAGCTGTGCTGGAGCTGCTTTGTTTGTGCGCTCCGACGGCCGCTGTGAGTCAGCGCCGGCACTGTGAGCTCCAACCGCTGTCAGGGTGGCTGCTGGGATGGGATGCGATGCAGGGATGAGCAGCGGCCAAGGTGAATGCCAATATTTTGCTGTGCTCTGCCATACGCTCTGCCCACTCTCCCCTCCAGCCTGCATGTGCCGGGACGGAGCCCAGACCTGCTCTGGCACGTGGGCAGGAAATAACCACTTCCCCAGAGTAAGGACTGCAGACGTGGCATCCCTAGAAAGCACAGTTCAGCCCCAATTGCTGCTTGCACAGAACTACCTGCAAACAGGGCCACTGTGAGAGGCTCCGGTCTCCCCACCACCTCCCTCCTGCTCAGCCCCACGTGCCCACATCACGCTCACCACTGGGCAAACACAATCCAGCTTTTTCCACAGGAATGGCACAGCTAAGGCTGGGCTGTGAAAAGCGGCGTCTCTGCCCTGCAAATGGAGGGTCTGGGGGCCATCTAGATGGTAAAGCACGATGCCAAGGGGCAAGGCTGCTCTCCACAACGCTCCTGTTCCCTCCTAAAGCCCACAGCATGAAGGCTCAGCTTGGAAAACTCTCTCTAATTTCTTGCCGCTCAACACGCCCTGCAGCAGAGCATCCTCACACCCCACAGATGCTGCTGGGGAGCATGCCATCCACTGTCCTGCCAGGAAGGTGAGCGTGACTGCCGGAGCAGCGGGAGCCCCCCGAAACGCGGCCCCACAGTGCCACACCCTGCTCCAGCCCGGAGACATGCGGCTGAGCATGACTCATCCCCCTGCTCTGCCAGGGCTGCTCCAGAGCCCTTCCACAGCCACGGCGAGCCCACTGCACTGCAAGGAGAGGGGGACATGCAGCTCTTCCCAGTGGGGACTGGCAGCTGCAGTGGGGCAACTGGCCACCCTCAGTGCCCATGGGCACTGGGGCCAAGTTTCCTTTGGGCTCCCATGCCTTTGAAGCCCACGTGTTACACATCCACACCAAGAGCTTGGATGTTTATTTGGGCTCACATAACTCAGAGATGGAGTTTTAAGGGAGAAAGTGTGTCCTTACACTGTTATTAAATAAACCCCCCAACAAACTGGAAGTTCTGAGCTCCGGTCAAGCACCGCGGCAGGGAGACACCAACTCTTTCTGACCAGGATGGGGGCACTAAACTGGATGGCAGGAGGATGCCAGTGTGGAAAGAAGGAGCCAGAGCAAGTGGTTGGAAGTGGCTCCTGTTCAGGAGGGTGGAGAGACCTGTGCTATCAGAACCTTGCTCATACAGAGGTGCTTCTGAACCACTCATAGCCCTGACACAAAAATTCAACAGCTTCAGGAGAGCCCATGTTTACTCCTACCCTGGCTCTGTCACCTCTCTGTAGGTTCACGGCGCCAACACCTGTAGTTGTGCAACCCTGTTAGTAGGGAAGGTAAAGTACAGGCAGGGCAGCATCCATCTTGCACCCTGGGTGCTGGGGAACTGTGTCCCTGCTGCTGTCACAACTCCTGGCTCTACTCACCATGGGAAGGCAGAAACAGGGCATAAGGGCTGTCTGCAGCTTGTGGAGGACACTAAGGGCATCTTCACCTTCCTCGTAAAGATGAAATTGGTTTATGATCGAGAACATGCAATGTTGACTCAGCCTCGCCCAGGAACGGAGGTGTCCCAACCCCAGCTGGGTTTTGTGGTATCTCTGCGGGTTGGGTTCACTGCACTTCATTAACCAACTTCCACACCCTTTGGCTCTCCTCAACACCCACAGTGCTGGATCACACCATGGGTTCACAGACATGCTGTGATATCCTTCACACACGGGAACTAGGACATATATACATATTTTATGGAGTGACAGGGCAAAGAGGAATGGCTTTAAAATGAGAGGGCAAATTTAGATTAGGTATTAGGAGGAAATTCTTCCCTGTGAGGGTGGTGAGACCCTGGCACAGGTTGCCCAGAGAAGCTGTGGCTGCCCTGTCCCTCAAAGTGTTCAAGACCAGGTTAGGGCTTGGAGCAACCTGGTCTAGTGGAAAGTGTCTCTCCATGACAGGGAGGTGGAATAAGATGAGCTTTAAGGTCCCTTTCAAACTAAACCATTCCATGACTCCATAAACTTGGGCTTCTCCTGGGTGGCTGAGAGCCTGGCTGTCATACAGAGGTCTCTGTACTCAGGGCTGCTGCTTCCACTACACCAGGTGGGGCAGGGGGCTGTGCCAGCCCCCCACAGTTGTTCAACTTCACACTGGAGCTATTCAACCCCGGGCAACGAGGGGAAGGGAGCAGAGGCAGGTGGGCACCCAGTCCCGACACCCCAGTGAGTGGCTGCGGGTGTCTGATGGCAGCTGCAGACAGAGACAGGTTTCACATGGCACCAGCCTCAGCTGTTTGGGAACGTGCTGAGCTTGTCACAGAGGAACAGGCTCAGCACACAGCCTCACAAAGAGCAGGATGGCGAAACAGGTAACGCAGCCAGTGGCAGGACAGTGGGAGGTAATTCCCAGCTCATCCCAAACCCACTGGGCTGACTCTTCTCAGGCAATCCTCTAGGTCAGCCCTAATTTTGTACAGGACCAGGGGAGAGCTCTGGTGGCTTCCTCCTCTGCTAGTTGCCAGAAGCAGGGGAGGAAATTGCAGCTCCCAGAGGGCACAAATTCAGCAGAACACGGACCTGGCAGCCACCCTGTGTGTCCCACCCCAGCCACGCCACCCTCTCCATCTGCCTCCCTAAGCACCAGGCCAGGAACAACTCCCAGTTCTCTGGGCTCCAGAGTCTGAATGTTGATGGCATTCAGACAAGTGAAGTGACACGTGCGAGGCTGAAAAACACTTGTGGCAGCACACGGGACCAGAGCAGGCTGGGACAGGATGTTGGGGATGGATCCCTTCCCGCACTAAACCCAGCCCTGATTCTCTTTGCAATCGTTTCTCTTTAAGCCCCAGCTCCAAGGATAAGATCCTTAATTTGAAGAGTGGATCCTACCGACATAAAAATGTTTAGGGCAGCAGGATTTCCTCTCACTCCCCTCATCCCCCAGAACAGCAAAGGAAAGAGCCGTGGCTGGAAGATGCTGGCAAACGCAGAAATGGGAGTGGGGCCACAAACCGAAAGTGCTGGAGCCTGTTCTTCTGTTGAGGTTGTCCTTGGGAAAAAGAGGGGTTGGATGTTTGCACGGGCAAGAATTCCTCCCTCCCAGGAGCCCAGCCATCTTGAGCTGTTGCCTGCAGATGTCAAGGGAAAACCAATGTTTCTGCGGCGCTGGAGACTCACGGTGGCGCGTTTAAGAGGGTCCCAGAGGGGCACAGGGGTCCAGCCCAGCCCAGCCCTGTGTCACTGACTCCCCCAAAGCATCCCCAGCTGTACAAGCTGCTCTTTGTTTGCTCCAAAAGGGCAAAGCCTCCTCCCAGCTAAAGCATTCCCTCCCTGGCAGGGATTCCACGAGGCAGAGGGGGGGAACAGCCCAGGAGCCGGAGGTTTCACCCCACGCAAAATGTTCCAGCACAAGCTCATTGCTGCTAAAAGAAGGGCCTGGCCTCATGGCAGCACTGAGTCCTAGTTTCCACCCCCTCCTCTTTTTCAACTAATTGGGTCCTGTTCACCTGCTCCTGCCTGGAGGGTCTTCACTGAAACCAGCACAGGGCAAAACCCCCTGGGCTGGGGAAGGGCTGTGGGGTTCACCTCCTGGCACCCCACTGCTGCCACCCTTGCTCTGCCCCTGGGTGAGCTTCCTCTTTCCACAACAACCTTTGGGAAACAGGAGATTTGTCCTCATTAGGTCCAGGGATGAGGTCTGGGCCCCGGGAGGAAGAGGCGCTGCCAAGGCACCGGCTTAATCGTGTTAGGGGCTGCAATTCAGGAAGACATCGCTCATCAGCCGCGGTGCTAACAAGGGCTGGTTCCTGCCTTGGAGGAGGGAGCTGGTCCCTGCATGGCCAACCCTCACCCATGGAGCGGGCACTGAGCCCCCCAGGGGGCCTCTCCCGGTGACGGAGGTGCCCAAGGGCCGCATCCTACAGCCCTTGCACTGACAAACGCATCACACATCTGGTATGGGGCGAACCCTCATGGAGCAAGGCAAGAGCTGTGGATCCTGTTCACCCCATGAGTCAGGAGTCAGCTCAAGGAGAGGGGGGTGATGGGCAGAACTGGGCACAGAGCATCTCTCCAACCGCCCAGTGCTGCTCTGGAATCCAAGTGTCCTCCAAGAAAGGGGACAAAAGCTCGAGGACACCAGAGACAAGGGCATTTCAGACTGGTCCTGTCTCTCCCCACGGTCTGGGGTGCTGCCAGCACCCCTGAGTCACCAGCCACCCTCACCGCACCCTCTGCTTTGCTTCAAGCACAGCTCCAGCATATTCACAGGCCATTGAGAGTTGGGGACACACGTGGAACAGGGCCAGGCAGCGCTGCCTGGAGGTGTCCCTTGTCCTGGGGCACAGCCAGCACCAGGCTGCACAAGGTCCCTGTGCAAGGAGCTGGGTGGGCACTCTGGGATCACCACTGGGAGAAGCCAAACAGGTAGTGGAAAGGTCCAGCCCAAAGGCAAAGCAGCTGGCCAGGGACAGAGGAGTGGCAGGAGGGAGAGAGCAGGCAGCTGCCTGCACCTCCCAACTCAGCTCTACCCAGACCCTCCTCCACCCATGCAGCTCTTGCAGCAGTGTGTCGGTACTGGTTAGACTGGTCCCCTGTTTGCACAACCTCTCCCCCTCCAGCCAGCATCTCTTCCCCCGCTCCAAACAGAGAACCCAGCACCCAGCACTGTGCCACATCATGCAGTGGCACCCCCAGCCCCCCACCCTCCCTCTGTGCTGGCGAGACAACCCCTGTGGTGAGCAGTGGTGATGTTGTGGGTGCTGATAACACCGCCCCGAGTGCCTGCCCTGCGGGAGATACCCGGTGCTTCCCCAGGGCTGACAGGCACAGTGAGGGATGCAGAGGGCTGCCAGTTACTTATTAGCCAAAGTGTCACCGTGCCAAGGTCAGACCAGGTGCTGACCCAAGGGCTTGGGGTGGGCAGAAGAGCCGGCAGAGCAGGCACATCCCTATGCAACTGGATGTCAGGGAGCAGAACAAAACCTGAGCAGGTCCTTCCTGATCCCGCCAACAGTTCCAACCCCTCCAGAGAGTCAGTCTTGTGGCTGCCCCATTCCCCCATGCCCCAAAGACTTGGGACACCACAGCCAAACTGAGCCCGACAAGCAGCATCACGGCGCAGCAGGCAATCATGCCCTTCTCTGAGCAGCACTGCCACATCAAGCAGGTCCCCACGGACACGAGATGAGCTGCAGCCCCTTTGTAAAGGCTGTGGGGACTTTACTAGGGTTTTGGGGGTTGGAGAGCAGCCCTGATACCGTGCCCAAGAATGGGGACACACCAGATGCAGGAATGAATAGCACTGGCTTCCCCCGCAGAACCGCTCTTCCACCTCACCGACTGTGACTCAGAGACGACTCAACACAGAAACACCCCTGTCCCCCAGAGCCCCGCGCACCAACCGCTCTCCAAAACCCACCGAAACCCACCTCCCAGCCACGAGCTGCTCTTTGGGAACCCCCTCGAATCACAGAACTTTTTTCAGGGGTTTGTCAGCGCTCAGGAACACGCACACCAGCTCCCGGAGCACAGCCCATCGCAGGGAAAAACTCCACACCCATTTTCCACTCTGCAGCACAGCCAGCTCCCAGCTCCCCGCCAGCCAAGGCTGCGGGCTGGGCATTTTTTGCAACCCTTGAAAGATCGTGGTCAAGATAGTTCTGGGTTTGCATAAGGCAGAAAAAGCCTTTAGACAGCTCAGCTCCTCCTCCCACCAGCACCCGGATCCTTGGGATCTGGGAGCAGGGATCTGGCGAGGGGCAAGTGGGACAAGTGAAGCTGGCTTATCCGAGGACGGAGCTGCAGCGGTGCACGAGAAATAGAAAGTTAAATATAAATAAAACCCTGCACAGCTTCTGGAGACGTTTGTAACAGGCAGCACGTTCTCTCCCTCCCAGTAGGTAGAATATTTATGGCATCTTCTGAGGAAAGCTAATTTTAGCCTCATTTGGTGCAGACTCAAAACGAGGCGTCCAGAATAAGAGGCGAAAGATCAAATGGAGGAAGAGGGGGTTGTCCCGTCACTGCCCAGCCCGAATCCGGCCGCGAGCCAAAGCTGATGACGGAAAGGGATCCGCTTGCTCCTTCCACGGAGCAGGACTCAGGGAGCTCTGAGTGCTACAGGGACACATCCTGACACTGCATGGGCTGGCAGAGCCTGGGGGAAGCCCAGTGCCAGCCCCTGCCTGGCCAGCAGCGACACTGGCCAGGGAGCCCCGTGTCCTCAGGGACCCGTGTCCTCAGGGGACCTGCACTGGTCACCGGTAACAGCCCTGAGGAGGGGAGGGCAGAGGCACCCAGTGGCAGCAGGGAGGGGCCCAGGAGGGGAGCATTTCTGATGGCAGGGAGGGAAAGAGATGAATCCAATGGGAAGCGGCTGGGGGGATTCGAGACTCAGTGTGGACTGGGAGCACATCACTCAGCAACAGCTGGTGCTGCCCCTGCACTGCTTCCCCCAAAGCTGGGGACCCCACAGAGTGGGAGCAGCTCGGCACAAGGAGGGTTAAGGCAAACAAAAACCCGAGCAGGTTCTTTAACTGATGCCAAAGACAGCAGAGGAAAATAGGACGAGCAGGCGAGATCTGTGGGCAGGACAGAGCCAGCTGGCTGGCACCACTTCCCGGGCTGTGCCGGAGCGTGTTTAGGAATAACTCCAGAATGACGAAGGCAGAGGGGCTGCCAGCCCGGTGCTCGTGCCCCACGTCGCACGGACCCTCCCGGGGGCCCAGGGCATGTCTGCTCAACCCCAGCCCTGAGCCTTCACAGCTCTGCTCCCCGATACCCCCCCCAAGGGCATCCCGGCCAAAGATGGCGCTTGGAGGGAGAGCAGGAATGCTGAGAGAGCTTCTCTCCTCTCCTCTCTCCGTCCTCACCGTGGACACTCCTGCCCCAGCTGGGTCATGGATTTTTCCTCTCCCTGCCTCCTCCAGGTTGCTCCTTCTTCCCTCCCGGCTCCTTGCCAAGCATGACGACAGCGCCAGTCCCGCTGCGGTCCCCCCCTGTTCCCAGGGCACTCACCGGGCTTTCAGCTCCTTGTGCTCCTCCCGGACTTTGCTGAGCTCCAGCTGCAGCCGAGCTCTCTCCTTGGCCACCGAATCCAAGGTCTTGCGGGCATCTGCCAGCTCCGACTCGTAGGCAGCCTTGATGCCCGAGACCTCTCGGCTCACCACCTCCTCGGACTCGGTGATGCGGAGCCTCAGGCCGGCGTTCTCCAGCTCCAGCGAGCGCACCTTGTCGATGTAGACGGCCAAGCGGTCATTGAGCTCCTGCAGGTCCTCCTTCTCCTGCAGGCGGGTGATGCGGGTAGGGGACAAGGGGGTCCCCGAAGCCTCGCTGCGGGTGCTCCTCTTCTGCGAAGGCGTCGCCATGGGGTCCGGTGTCGAGGCGAAGGACACGGCACAGGTCACGGCGCGATGTCCCACGCCACCCGCCCAGCTGTCGCGGCAGCTCCTGGTGTCTGAGTGACTTGCTTATATCCCAGCTGGGCTGCAACCGGGAGGAGGAGCTGCGAGGCAGCGGCGGGTGGAGTTATCCAGAACCTGGGTGGAGACAACTCACATCAGTCCCGGCCCTTCCTTGGGAAAGCCATGCCTGGGAAAAGGGGGCTTGAGAGGGCAGCTGTGGGGGCACATCCCGGGGTGACTCCTGGTACACACACACACACACACACCCCCTTTTATAGGGTGATTCCCCTCACGGAGGCTGGCTTGAAGCTTGGGGGGATTTGGCAAGGGCAAAGTGCACCCTGAGAGGGGCTGCAGTAATGAGCGCCCCCGGGACATCGCTGCCCCACGCGACAGGGGGGTGCATCTCAGCAGCTGCTGACCCCAGGATGTGTGGGGTCCCGGAACACCCTGAATGCAGGAGCCACAGGCTGCACAGGACCCTGGGGTAGCCCAAACTCTAGGGTGCAGGGACCCAAATACAGTCCCAGGTCACCCAAAACACCCTGGCCTGGGGTCCCCCTGAATCCTGAGGCATCACAGAGCCCTGGGGCACCAGAGGATTCCCCCTCTCCCCCCCACTGGCTTTGCCCAGTTCTCTCAGCACTAGCTATCCCCCTTTCCCAGCTATCCCCAGTACTAGCTGTGGCCAGTTTTAGCCTTCCTCCCAGTTTCTTGTGCCAGCTATGCCAGTTTGTAACCCCACAAATCCTGAGCACCAGTTGAGCCCAGTTTCCCCCCACCCCAATTCTCTGCACTGTTTCCTGTTCTCCTGACTCCAGCCATTCCCAGTCCCACCAGCACTCAGGCATCCTTCCAGTATGTCCAGTTCCCAGAATGGGTGATTCCAGGTCCTCTCAGGTGCTGGGAGCAGAGTCTGGGGTGCTCTGCCTTCCTTGAAGTGCTGCCAAGACTCAGGTGGTTCATGATTTCCAGATCTGCCACACACTTCCTGGCACCCCCAAGTGCTGCCACAGAGAGGGGTCCCTCTCGGTCTTCACCCGTGTTTCCTTGTGTTGTGCTGTGAAGCTAATCTCTCCCGTGTCAGAGAAATGGGAGTGAAATGACAAAGGGAACAGAAAAGCAACCCTTTTACACCCTAGAAATGAGTGGTGGGCGGGGGTCCTGGGGGCTCCACTTTCCTCCTTGTGAGCCCCTGCTTGGGAAGCTGGGCTCTGTGGCATTGAAAGCAAGAAAGGGAGATGCTCCCCGCAGCTGGGGACACTGGCGAGAGCCAGGGCACCCCAAAGCCAACCTCCCCCAACTGTTCCCTGAGGACAGAGGGTTCCAAGGTCAAGGGCACAGGCAACATGCCGCTTCCTGAGCCACGGCTGCCTGGCTCCTCCTGTCCCTGCTGCAATCCAAGCTCAGTTTGCTTCCCAGCTCGGGGAGTGCAGCAGAGCCCCAGGCAGGCTGGGAATGACTCACACAGCAACGGAACAACACATGCGAACACGCAGCGCACACAGAGACACACGCGTGTGTGCGCGCTCCGGCAATGATTAACACGCTGGCAGCTCGTCAGTCCCGCCGGCCAGCGCACAGTAGCGGGATGGGGAAGGGACCCCATCAAGCTTTTAAAAAGTAAAAATCAAACTTTCAAAAAGCAACAGCCCTATGCCAGGAATCTGCCCCAGCGCCATGACAGAGATGGGGGGGCCGAGGGGGAGGTGGCCGGGCACAGCCCTCCTGGCGTGGCCACGGGAGGGGTTTGGGAGGTTGTTGGGGTGCTCGTGCCACCCCCCTGCCCTCCTTGCACCTCCTTCCCCATCCCGGCTCACAGGAAGACCCTCTCGGCATACAAAGTGCTGTGGGCAGGAGGTGACTGTGCCCACCCAGGGCTGGTCTCCCTGTGGCCCCGGGGGGTCTCGATAGGAGAAATAGAAACTCTCTTTCACCCCTCTCCTTTGTTCAGTCCCAGATGAATTCCCCTTTTCCTCCTTCCTCCTGCCTTCTCTGCTGTCCCAGGCTGCATTTCCTTCCCCATATCCTCCCATGCACATAGCCCCTTCCCTGCTGCGGAGACACCACAGCCCTGGGGACCCCCATGCACGTCACATCCCCAAGGCAGGCGAGAGTGGCAGGACTGTGCCGTGGGGCAGAGGACACAGGTGGAATGATGGTGGTGGTGGCCCTGGCCCCATGGTGAGCCCTGCCGGGGCCATGGGCCCCCCAGCGCTCCTGCCACAGAGTCTCGCTGCCGAAGGCGGGTCTGGCCTGCGCTCGGCTGGGCTGTGGCTGCCAAGCCGCGGGGCACTGTGGGACGTGTGGGCCGCCTGCCACTGCGCAGCTCTGTTTTGTTTTAAAAAGTAACCCCTGGGCGGGAGGGAAAGCGCTTGTGTTCTTTGCCTGACAGTGCTCCCTGAGTGGGAGGTGTCTGCCGGGGTCCGGAGCGTCCACAGGGATGCGGATCAGAGCACCCCCAGGGACATGGACAGCGGGGCCAAAGCTTCCTTGCTTAGTGTGGGAAACAGCATCCAGGGGAAAGGCAGGGAGGGACCAGCTTGGGCAATAGCTGAAAATCACAGCTAAGGGGCATTGGCACAGCCAGTCCCTGCTCTGGCACCCCCATGAAGCTCCTGCCGTGCACAGGACCCTGGCTCACAGTCCCACGCTTCACTGCCTGGGGGGCTGAGCCTGAGGGCTCCCCCGGGCTGGGGGAGGACAAGACAGGGGACCTGAGGGAACGTGCTGGCTCCTGAGCCTGCAGTGGTTGTTGGCAGCCCAGAGTGAAGAGCCCCTGGGGAGGGTCAGACTTTGGCTCCTTTGCAGAAGTTGCTGCACGTAGAGCTCCCCAGGATGGGATTGCTGTTGATGCTTCCACACCACACCTCTGCAAACCCTCTTCTTCTGGACACAGACAGCCCCACACCGCTCTGTTCTCCACCACCCCCTGGGGGCTGCAGGGGCGATGTCCTCAGCCCCACTGCAGAGCAGGGCAGGCAAGAGCATCCTGACCCAGCACAGGCACAGGGGGATGGGGAGCCCATCACCAGCACAGCCCTGAGCTGGTCACTGGGTCTGGCAAAGAGGCACTTGGCACTTGTGCGAGGAAGGAGGGTTTAACTCAAACCAGATGAGCCAGGAGGACAGTCTGTGCTCCACAGCTCCAGTATGGGCAGGGTGCCATGCTTCAGCCCACAAATATGGATTTCTCCAGGTTCCATGGGCACCAAAGGAACTCAGGGTGCAGGATCCTGCAACAGAGCAACAGAAGGGTGAGGGATGAGGGGTGGACAGGAGTCTGGGGCTTGAGGAGAGGCTCTCAGCTTGGGCTGTATCTTCCTCATGTGACTCAGAAGGCAGAAAGCAGTCACATCCCTGGAATTTCAACCCCCTTCCAGCTCTTTAGCCTCCAAAATATTCCAGGAATATCACAAATGTGGTGCAAACACTTGTGCATATGTGGGCAGTGATGGAGCTGGGGGTGGGGGCAGCAAGAGGAGCTGCAGCTCCAGGGACCCCCACACCATGCAGCTGCTCCAGCACAGAGGGGTGAGGAAGGGGACATGCCATGGTGCCAGGCAGTGCCCCTCGGGGGAGCCCTGTGGGCTGCTTTTCCAGTGGCTTTTCAGCTCTTTTAGGCTCTTAGCAAGGATCCTGCATTCACTTCCCAGACTGCACAGCTTTTGGCATCAGAGCAACCCAGGGCTGAGCCATCCTGGTCCCCCCCACACCTTCCAAGTGCTCTCCCCAGCTGATGCACTCCCCTCACTCTTGGACCTAGCACAGGGCCATTTCTCCATCTATTTCCTTTCCAGGGCAGATACACCCCATCTCCAGGATTTTCTCTTTCCAACTCTCTCTTCTGGCCAAAAAGACGTAGCGTCCTTAGCCCTTCACCCCCACCCACCCTACTACCAGGAGGAGGAGATCCCAGCCTCCAAATTTTTTCCCATCTTTGACCCAAGAGAGTTGAAAATTGCTGGGTTGGGTGCACGCAGCAGTCAATTAGCCCTATAGACCTGCCTAAGTGCCATGCCCAAGGATGAAGAAAGAGATGGTGGCAGAGGCCAGGGTGGGACCTGGAGAAGGAGGAATGGCTTTAAACTGAAAAAGAGTAGGTTTAGATGAGCTGTTGGGAGGACATTCTTCCCTGTGAGGACAGTGAGGCCCTGGCACAGGTTACCCAGAGAAGCTGTGGCTGCCCCATCCCTGGAAGTGTTTCAGGCCAGGTTGAACAGGGCTTGGAGCAACCTGGTCTAGTGAAAGGAGCCCCTGCCCATGGCAGGGGATTGGAACGAGATGAATTTTAAGGTCCCTTCCAATACAAACCATCCTGTGATTCCCTGATCTCCCCATCCAGCACCCTGACCCATCACATCATGCCACGCTGACCTCAAAGCTCTGGCTGCAATGGGCTTCCAGTTCCACTCCCCCCCCCTCAACAATCTGTGCACATAAGGAGGTTGGGGTGTGTGTATAGAGGAGTTTTAATTAGCTAATAATCTTTAATAGGGTTTAATTGCCTTGTTATAAAAGGTAATTACAGCAATACATCAATTAGAGATGTAAAATGAATAGATTTACCAATTGTATTTATTGAGGAGCTGTGACTGGCAGCACACAACAGCCAGGACAGTGCCAGTGGTTCTGCTCTGATATCCAACAGTGGGAAGGAGAGCAGCCCCCAGGCTGCTCTGGCATGGATCCTGTCCAAACCCCTCCACCCAGGACAGTCTGGGAACCACCAGCAGCAGCAAACTGCCCCATGAGCAGCAGCCAGGCAGAGCAGATGGACAGACAACAGGCCTAATGGGAGGATGAGACTCTGTGGGTGCAGGCTCAGGCTCATGGGGCACCTGTCATGTCCCCTGGGGACACTGGAACAAGTCACCTCTGCTCTGCTGGAGCTCCTGAGATGGGAACAGCTCTGTCTGCCTGTGCTGGGGCAGATGTCTGCCCACAGCAACCACCATGAGGACGCCCACGTCCCCCCACATTCCCATGCTTCACTCTTAAGAAAAAAAATCCCTAGAATTCAGTGTCTGAATCCCTCTTTAGAAGACAGCGGGGACCCATTTGTGCAGGGCCTCATGGGTACAGCAGCAGAGACAGAAGCCCACCCACAGTGCCGGGTGTGCTCTGGGGTGTGCAGCCTGCTCCACACTCCCCCAGACCCTCCCAAACCCTGAGCACAGGTACTGTGGCTGGGCTGCCACATGGAAAGAGGTGACCCAATGGAAAATGGGTCTCATGGTTTCCCGTGAGGGGAGAGCTATAAAGGAAAAGCTGATCTGGTGCCGTGTTGCTTTGTGGCTCTGTTATCCGACCCCTGAGTTAAGTACATGGGGGATCAGAGGTGGGATGCTGAGCCCTCCTGCCCCTTTTCCAGCTTTGCTGGAGGTTGCTTCTATCGAGTAGGGTCAGCCTATTTTTCATAAAGTCAGTAGACCATGCAAACATCCGCTCAAAATATTCCATTTCACTGAAAGGAATGAGTGTAAGGTACCAAACAAGCTGGTTTTCTGCTCCCCACAGCCCCCGGTGCTGTGGGGTTGGGGTCACGCTCACATCCTCATGACCAGTTTTCCCAAAGCACCAAGCTTGGCATGCACAGGAAAAGCCAAAAGACAATGGGCTGGCACCAGCCCAGGCCAGCATGGGGCAGAGGATGGGGGCTCACACACACACGTACACACCCACCATCCAGGGATGTGTTCCACTAAATGCCACCTTGGAACAGCCCCCCAAACCACAGTGACTGGCAGGACCCTGGCTCACCCACATCAGTTCTGAGGGGGAGACCTGAAGAAGTTAAAAATCCCTTTGTGCTTTGCAAGACAAAGGAGCACCTGGGGCAAATCAGGGGAACCTCAGCACTGGTGGAATTAGTCTCTGCTTCCCACAGTGCAGCAGCAGAGTCATCTCAGCCATGAGAGAGCTGAGGGTCTCTGGCAGTGGGTGATCTCAGTGGGCATGCAGTGCCTCAAGGCAGAGCAGGGACCGGGGACTTCACAAATAAACCAGTAGAGCTGCCTGTGGTGATTCCTACCCACTCTCACTGTTTGTGCTATAAAAGGATCCAAAGCAGGGATGTCCCTTAAGATACTGCCAGGAAGGGATGGGATGCCCCTTAGGATACCCCAGACAGGGGTGCACTCTGGATGGGCTGGAAAGGGAAAATCCCCCCTTGGAGATGGGGTGTGTCTGCCCTCTGGCCTAAATGCAGTGCTCTGGAGCTCCCTGGCCAGTCCCGTGGCATTGCCTCTCCAGCCTGTGGCACAGCCAGGGGTGCCAGGGCAGGGATGTGGTTGGCAGGGCAGCGGAGGTTTTCCTGCCACGCGGTCTGTGCCAGCTCACCCTGGCACGCAGAAAGCCAGAGCCTCCGAGCCCCAGTCAGCACCGTGGGCAGAAGGTGGGTGTGCCAGCCCTCATCCCAGGCCAGAGGAATCCCCGGCTGTGTCAGTGGGCAGCAGCTCCCCAGTTTCCTCACAGGGCAGTGGAGGTGCCTAAGGGAGGTTTGTGCAGGATGGAGCTGTAGAGGATCCAGATTGTTGGCAGGGCTCAGCCCTCCCCAGTGCCATGCTGAAGGTGGATAAAAGGCATCTTGCCTCCAGGGCTCACCACAGCCCTGCTAAGCTTCCTCAGCATCCTCCACGATGCCAACCCAGCCCCACACTTGGGCCTCAGGGCCCAAGTCCCGGAGTGGGCAGGGCTCCTGGCACCTTCACTCTGTCCTGGGGAATCCCCAGGATGGGTGTTTGCCAGTGCAAGAAACTGCAGCCCAGGGCTGCTGCAGCTCCCACAGTAAAACAGCCATGTGCTCAAGGGTGTTCACTGCTTGGGACTTTAAGGATCCCACAAGACAAATATCTCCAGGAATGGCTTCAGGATGGACTATTTCAACCTGTAGAGTGGCATCTCCCACTTCTGCACTTTGCCCATGTACACAACATCCAGCATGCCCCTCTGCTCCAACTGCAGTGATTAAACCCCACCTTTGACTGGGGGCTGTGGCAGAGAGCAACCCCCAGACATCACTCCCGCAGTCCTGTAGCCCTGGGAAAGGGATGGGGACAAGGACAAGGCACATGAGCAGGGACAGTGCCAGGACAAACACCCAGAGCCCCACACTGACTGTGCAGATATTCACATCCCTTTCACTGCCTTTAGAAGGGAGAAGTAGGGAGAGGCCAGAGATGGCCTGGGAATGACATGGCCTCAGCACATCCCTCCTGGCATCCTCAGTGCAGAAGGGACAGAGTGGATGCACCTCATGTTTCCAAATAGCATCCCACCTCCTTGGCAGACCTCATGCTGTTCCAGTTCCTCAGGTAGTGCCACCATCTCACAGCTGGGGATGGCTCTGTCCCTCTTTGGCAGCTCCCCAGGGAAGCAGTCATGTCTCCAGATGTCTGTGACCACCTGGGAGCAGAGCAGATGGCCCATCCCACACTGGCAGAAGGAAATCAAGCCCCAGCACATCCAGCTGCTGGTAAGCAGCTTGAAGTCTTCTTATGCCAGAGATGTTTTATAAATTCACTGCTCCTCCAAACCCTCCATCTCATCCCTGTCTTGAGCCTGTTTGTCCTTTTAACCACCCTGGATCTGACAGCAACAAACCCCTCAGTGACAGTACATCCTGCCAGAAACATCCCAGACATTTTCTCATATAAAATATCATGTTGGCTTCTTTCAGCTCAAAATTGCAGGGACATGGAAATCTCCATTCTTCCATTCTTTCCTCCTAAATCTACAACCTTTTGCTGCTGCAGAGGCAACTCTGAGCAATGCTGACAATCTCAGAGAGCAGGATCTGACAGGAAAAACCATAGAATCATAGAATATCCTGAGTTAGAAGGGACCCACAAAGATCGTGGAGTCCAACTCCCGGCCCTGCACAGGACACCCCAAAATCCCACCAAGTGCCTGACATGTCCAAACAGTCCTTGAGCTGTGTCAGGCTTGATGCTGTGCCCACTGCCCTGGGGAGTGTGGTCAGTGCCCAACCACCCTCTGGGGGAAGAACCTTTTTCTGCATATTCAGCCTAAATCCCCGCTGACACAGATCTACACTGTTCCTTCAGGGACTTCTCGCCCAGTCCCGAGGCCTGACTCATTCTCCCCATGCACTTGGCATGTTGAGCCTCCGCAGGCTCCTCCTGCAGTGGAGAGCTGCTGGGAGCAGCCAGCTCTCAGCGCAGGGGCTGCAGCCTCCAGGGAGGGAACCTGTACTGCTGGGCACTGATGGGCACCAGCCCAGGGCCTGGGCCGTGGGGGCCTGCCGAGCACCTTCCCCCCTCTGCGCTCTCCCGGTATCTGTCAGCAGGGGAAGCTGCCCCGGCCAAATCACGCCAGCCCCGACGGGCGTGTCCTCAGCCGTTTCCATTCATTTCCCTCCACAGAGCATTCTGCACCAGGGCTGTTTTCCTGCTGTTTTACTACACCTCTCCCTCCTGGTCCCCTCAGCTTTCCCGCCGGGGTGCATGGGAGCAGGATGGGTAAAGATGGTTGGCTTTACCACATTTAGTGCTGAAAAAACAAACAAACAAACCAACAAACCAAAACCAACCAACCAAACAAAAAAAATTTGCACTCAAAATAGTGCAAAACGGAAGCGCTGTGAGAGTCCCGCAGGTTAAAGGAGAAAACGAAACGGGTTCAGTCACAGAAATGAGAGCAGGACGTCACACGAAGCCGCGCTCATGGCACGGCACTGAGGGGGGGATGGGGGACTCACCCTCCGCTTTCTTCTGCCCCTGCACAGTTCGAACAGTCCCGAGGCCGCTCTCATCTGTGCTGGGGGGGAAAGATTTTTCCCCAAGGGATGGTGGACAAATCTGTCCCGTGGGGGGAAGCTTTGGATATTGACTCTGGGGAAGAGCCTGGAGCCCCACAATGGCCACGGGGAGACCCCAGGATGTGGTTTGCAGGGGGAACCAGGGACTGGCAGGGGTGAAGCTGGAGCAGCCCCACAGCCGAGGCTCACCCGCATCGGAGCTGCTCCTGCAGCACCCCCAGACGCGTGGGTGGAGGAGCAGTGGGAGTTTTCTTAATGGGGTTTGGACGTAAAAGGCAAGGGAGACTGGAGACAAACAGATTGACATCAAAGGAAAAATGTGATGAAAAAACGCCTCATGCCGGTTTGTCCCAGGCAGGAGAGGCTGAGTGGCTGAACGAGCCCTCCCGGCCTCACCATGAATCACGCCAGTGACGGAGCCAGCGACAGGGCTGTTTGTTTGCCTGTTGCCAAGGGCCCCGCGGCTGCGGGTTGGGAGCTGTGAGCCCTGTGGTTCAGCCACTGTTTCAAGGGGGTTTGGGATGGGGAAGCCAGGGAGATCCCTACTGTGATCTGAGGGCAGAGCTGAGACCAAAGGGTTGGGTTGGACAGGGCAGGATGGAGCCTGGAAAGGGGGCTGTGCTGGCTGGAGACTCCGATTGCTGCAGAGAGCAGGAGAATGGAAGATGTGGAGGCCAACGGCAGCTGGAGCACAAGGTGCTGTAACACAAGCCCCAAGAGCCACTGCACGAGAGGAGCTGGAGGACAGACCCCACTGGGAATGACTCACGGACAGTCAGGAAACACCCTCGGCTCCACTGACAGAGAGCAACAAACTGCCCAAACTGTTCCATGCTGGAGGTGAGTTCCTCCTTCCACTGCCTCTGCTTCTACCTTTGCACTTCTCAGTGCAAAGCCTGGTCCCCCTCACTGGCCACTCAGATCTGCCTGGTCTGTAGTGCTCAGTCCACCCCCTAAAACATCCCCTCTACCCTCCAGTGGAGCGTGGGGTCCTCGAAGCTGATCTGTTCATGATGCACAGGTCTGTGCCTCAGTTTCTCCATTTGCCAGGCTGGGTTCAGCACATTCTTCCAGCCTTTTTCCATCTTAACACCTGCGGGTTTCTCTGTATAGAGATGGTCTCTTCAAACATACAGAATCTCAGAATCACATACTGCTTTGGGGTGGAAGGGACTTCAAAGCCCATCTCATTGCATCCTCCTGCCATGGGCAGGGACACCTTCCATTAGACCAGGTTGCTCCAAACCCCATCCAACCTCGTCTTGGATGCTTTCAGGGATGGGGCAGCCACAGCTTCTCTGGACAACCTGTGCCAGGGCCTCACCACCATCACAGGGAGGATTTTCTTCCTAATATCTAATCTAAACCTACTGGTTTTCAGTTTAAAGCCATTGCCCCTCCTCCTCTTTCCATGATCCCTGCTCCCACTTGCCTGTCCATTTCCTTCTTGCCCTTTGATTTGAGCAGCAGGTCTTGACTCAGACATGCCAGTCTCTTGTCTTCTTTCCCGATTCCTTACTCACATGGATTGAGAGCTTTTGCACTCTGTGGAAAGTGTCCTTAAAGACCTGTCAACCCTGTTCTTACCCCCTTGTCCCCAGGGGCAGTTTCCCAGTGGATCCCACTGACCAACTCCTTGAGCAGTTCACAGTTTCTTTCCTAAAATTCAGGGCTCTAACTTGGCTCTGCCTGTCCCACATCCCTCAGGGCTGTGAACTCTACTGGCGCGTGGCCACTGCAGCCCAGGCTGCCTCCAATCTTGATGTCACCAGTGAGTTCACTTGCTTTGGTGACCAACAGGTCCAGTGACACATCCTCTCTGGTAAGACATCCATACATGGCCCCTTGCAAATCCAAGCCCTGCTCTCCTATGAGGATGCTGGAAACTACCATAATGCAAATAAACCCACATATTATTCATGATTATACAGCATCATCCACACGACAGGCTCTGCACAGACCTTTGTTCTCTCAGGCATGAGGGTGGTGAGGCACAGGTTGCCCAGAGAAGCTGTGGCTGCCCCATCCCTGGAAGTGTTCAAGGCCAGGTTGGATGGGGCTTGGAGCAACCTGGTCTAGTGGAAGGTGTCCCTGCCCATGACAGGGGGTGGAACAAGCTGGGCTTTAAAATCCCTTCCAACTCAAACCAGTTGTGATTCTGTAATCCCCAGGGCCTGAGCAGCTGCATGCTTTTGCTGACACGCGGCCAGGTCCATCCTTGTTCCCTTCCCCTGGGCAGTGAGGGACCAGCAGAGCCGTGGTCCCAGTGGGGCTCTGCATCAGCAAAGACACGGCACCAAACCCCTCTCACCGCGCGGACCCGCACTCCCAGGCCCTGTGCCCGCCTGCCCGCACCCTCAGACGCGCGGCCAAGGCGGGCCAACAGCCCCGAAGGCGATAGCAGACCCCCGGGAGGGTCACTCCGGCTGTGCTCAGCAGTGGGGTCGTCCGGCCGGACAGGGGCCAAAGTCAGCTCAGCACAGCCCGGCTCCCGGCAGGGCACAGGAGGGATCGGCAGCTCCATCTCGTGTCTGACGCCCGCAGTACAGAGCGGGGAGCCCAGACCCGGGACAACGCTGTCCACGGCGGCTCCTCTCCCCGTGTCCCGGCGGGTGGGCTCGGGTGCGCCAGCGCCACGGTCAGCTTCACCCTGTGGCTCCTGCAGGAGGCTGGGACTCAGAGATGCCACTCGTCTCTGAGAAGTCCCAGCCTGGAGACCCAGGATGGCGTGGGGATCGTCCGGCTGCCATCCAGAGCCCTCAGGCTCCCAGCAGCCCGGGGGTGCTCGCCCCCAGGGATGTCACCCTCTCGCTGCCCGGTGCCACACGGCTCCACAGATCCCTGCTCTGGCCGCAGAGCACGTGGCACCTAAAGCACAGGCACGGCTTCGTTTTTACAGGCACGGGGCCAGAGCTGAGAGACTGCTTCTCATTAGGGCAGCAGAGCTGGGAATAAATGGTCCCGAGCTCCCATACCAGGCTGGCGTCTTCCCAAGGGGATGAGGAGAAAAAACATCCCTCTCTGAAGTCTGTGCTGCCGGCAGCGCTTGTCCCTGAGCACCCAGTGCAGCACTGGGTTGTGGGGAGCATCCCCTTGACGCCAGTGTGGGAAGGAACAACCACGTCCTGACCCCAGTGGTGGAACAGCACCGGCAGCACAGCCCTCGCCTCCCTCAATCACCCTACTCCGACCCGGTTCTCTATCCAGGTCGTTTGCCAGCAGCAAAGAGAAGGGAAAAAGGCTCCCGGACAGCAGATAGTCCCGGTGAGCCCACCAGGAGACAGGACATGCTGCCAACAGCGTTGCTGGGTGGAAGCAGGAATCGGAAACCAGCTGCAGCCCCCGCACGGAGCAAGAAAACATGGTGCCACCGGGGAGCAGGTGGGACAGGGATGGAGATGAACACGGTGTCCTGAGCAGGGGACCATTGGAGCAGGATACACAGTCCCTTGGAGGCATGGAGATATGCATGTGAGAGCTCCTGCACCCCGTCCTCTCCGCACAGAGCATGCCGGCTCCCTGCTTCTGGGATGGACTTTCCTGCCTCCCGCTGTCCTTCCAGCCCAGCTGCACGGCCCCAGCATCCTTCACCGAGCACAAAACACTCCTCTGCTCTTGCCGGCACATCACTGGCACCGGGATCTCGTTGCTCCCACGGCAGAGCGCCAAGTGATCCAGACGGGAACAGTCGCCGACTGAGCCTGCAGGTGTTGGGCTGACGGCAGCACCTCCTGCTGCTCGGGGACCTGCCGGGGCAGCGCCAAGGCTGCTCCGATTTCCAGAAACAAGATCTCCAGGGAGGCTGCCTGGCCCAGGCACCAACTGGCAAACGTGGCAAACAGGGCTGTGGGGATGGCCTGGCAGTGAGGTGACGCTCTGCTGCTCCATGACCCTGCCTGCCACAGGACCACCGCCTTTTAAGCACCACCAAGGACCATGTGGAACACGGATGGAAAGGGGATGGCAGCCTTTTTGGTGTTGCCTCAGCAAGCCTGGTCCCCAAAGTCATCCCAAGCATCTACCTGCTGACACTGACTCTGTGTCTGCTTTAAGGAAGGGAACAGGTCAGGCATGGCTAAAAGGCACCTACTGCATCTCCTGACACTGGGGTCTAGGACAGGACCCCAAGTGTCCTGGGAGGGCAGGAGGAGGTTCAGCCAGCTGGGGGGCTCTTTCCCCAAATGCTGAATTTCTGCCATGTGCAAGAACCCACCTTGCACCCACCTACACTCTCCAAAGCAAATCCAGGGTGGGATTTGAGGCAGGAGCAGGGTAAAACCTGAGATCAGCATCACTGCCCCAGGTGCTACCCCCTCTCCTGGGCATTGCCTCCTTCTTTGGCATGATGCAGGGACCAGGGATGGGATGACACTGTCCTGAGCCACCTCCTTGCCTCCAAGATGCTGAAACCAGAGAGTGGGAGGCTTCCGCCACCGTGGGGTGCAGAGGGGGGGTCTCCTGGGCTTTGCAAAAGCAGGGCCAAGGGCTGTCCCATGCTCCTCTCACTGGACTCCCCATAAAGGGGTCTGAGCCCACTGAGCTGAGCCGTACTCAAGGTGACACACTACAGCTGGGGCTGTGGAAGCCCTCAGGCATTGCCTTTCCCCTTCTCCCCCCTGGCCATGTCTACATGATAAACGTGCAGCCCCTCTGGTTCAGCATGGCCCTGTGCCCTGTGGGTGGCTGGGATTGCCAGGACCCAGAGAGCTCCTGAGGGGCAGGAGATGTCCCCACAGTTGAGGCAATCCTGGCAGTTTGGGAAGCATGTGAGTAGTTTGCAGCTCACGCTTGGATTTACACCGGATGGCTCTTTGCTGCTTGCGGAGGATCTGGCCCCTTGGCAGGCTCCGAAATGATCCCAAGCCCCCCTGCTTTGTTATTAAATCAAATCCATCTGGCCTCGACCACGGATGGTTGTTATTTGAGATCCCTCTCTGAGTGGAGCTGGGATTAGCTCCGGGCATGGGGGATTCTCCCTCCCTCCCTCTCTCCCACCGCTCCCAGCCCTCCTGCCTCTCTCTTTTGTGTTTCTCCACTTCTAGAGGAGCAGGGGGAGGAGCGGGTGCATTCAGCAGCTTTTGTGCAGCTCAGAGCTGCACGGGTGTCCCTGTGGGACCACGGTACCTCTGTGCTCCCTGTGAGTCCTGTCTAGACAGAGACAGGACCTGCCTGCACCCCACATCAGGGCAGCCAGAGCCCCCTGAACCCCGGGGACACCACGGCTGGCATGGGGGGTGACAGTGACATGGGGCTTTTGTCCCAGCCACCTGCCATCCCCATTTCTGATCCTTAGCAGCTGAAACACTCACAGGAGCTGCTCTCCCCAGGGGCACGCAGAGCTTAGCAGGGTTATCTCCTCACCCAGTCCCAGGGAACCCACCGTCCCAGGACAGCAGAGGCCAACACAGGGTGAACTGGAGAGATGTGGGATGTGCTGTTGTGGAACAAGTGCTTTTACCTTTATAGCAAGTGCCTTAAGCACTGTTGCTTGCCTGGGTGTCACTGCTGGTGTGCCTTAAGGCTACAGCTTCCAGACCCACTTGAGGAGCTGCAGGATCGAGCCTCTGGCGGGAACCTTTATGAAGATGATGGATTTCCACTGCTCTCATAACACAGAAAGCGGTGGGGGAATGGAATTGATGATGACCTGCCAGCACGAGGCAGAGGCCAGGGACCCAGCCAGTGTGGGGACACATGTCTGCTCCCAGTGCCACCCCTGGGGACACCTGGGCCAGCAGGGACGAGGCGACAGCATGTCTGGCTCCAGCCCTGCAGGGATCCCTCAAGGTTGGGCAGATGGAGCCGTGGTCCCCATGGGCTCCCCAGCGCTGGGCTCTGTGTTCAGGCTGCCAGCAATTAGTGCTCCAGCTTGTTTCAGAGTGATTGCTGGGCACGCACTCTCACTGAGCACTGCAGGGGTCAGGACACACCCCAGCCCACCACTCCTGGCTGAGCTTTACTTTTGGCCTCTTGCATCTCCTCTGCTGCAAACTTGTCTCCCAAGGTCACAGCGCACAGCCCGATATGCTGGTACCATCACTGCTGGTGGGGTACGTGGTCCCCAACAAATTACACTCCAAGCCCCTCGGCCCCCCAGGAGCTGTGTGTGAGGCACATCCCTCCTGGGAGGAATGACCGTGGCAGAGCACAGGGCAAAGGCCAAAGGGCACAGTGTGAGAGGGACAGGATGGGTCAGAGACAAACTTTAAACATGGACTCAGTGTTTAAATCTCATCTGCAAAGCAGCGTGCCCGCGTTCCCTTTCCGCCCTCGGCAAAGCCTTGAACACATCCTGGAAGAGCCGACACCATCCCCATGCTCCCCTCTCACTACATGGGTACCTGTACCAGGGCCTGCACACTGCCTGAGACTGGGGAGGTGACACCTGAGCATCCTGGATGGTCCTTTGCCCTTGGAACCTTTGTGGCACCTGCCGAGGTTCAGAGCTTCCTTGCACGCTGGCAGCAGCTCCCAGGTCACTGCAGACCTCTCTGGGATTTGGCATCTCGCAGCCAGGGAATGCAAGATCTGTCAGACTTCAGTCTGACTTCCAAGTCTTGGTCCTTCTGCAGCTGACTGGAAAACATAAAATGAGATAAGGCACTTTCTGAGGGAGCGCTGGGGGCCAGGGAATCAGCAAAGCAGGAATTAGCACTGGCACCTTCACTCCTGGGTCACACACAGGGTACAAACATTACTGCACCTGATCTACTCTCCTGGGGGTTCTGCAGCATTTAGGCACAAAGTGTGCATCCTGCAGGAACTTCTTAATGGCACGAGGGACTCTCCATTGACAGAGACAGTGTTGACATCCTTCCCTGAATGGCCCTGCTGGTACAATCCCCACAGGGACTGAAGAACAGCCCCCTCCATCACCCGGCCCTGCAGTAGGCTGCCAGCCCCTTGGGGAGGAGGCAGGAACATGTCCACTTGATGTGCCTGAAAAGCAGCACACATCTCCCCGTTGCTATGGAAACACTGCTTTTAAAGCAAATTAATAATAATAATTAACATGATCTATTAAATAACAGTAATAAAGGCATTAGTAATGACTTGTAATTGGTAAAGTACTTGGAATAATACACGCTCGCTTCACGACCTGCTCCCAGCACAGGAACCAGGGCCGGGGCAGCATCTCCCACCTGCAGGGGAGTCCCGGGTGAGGACGAGTGCCCTCTGCCTTCAGCACTGTACAGGCAGGAGCTTAGTGGGATTCGGTGAGGGATCAGACTTTTATCTGGATAATGAGGATGTCTAGACTGATAAGAAGAAGGGTTAAATTGGCTCAGGGCCTGATTCTGCCTCGCCATGCATTTGGTGCAGTGGTGCCTGGGCAAAACCGAGGAGGGTCGAGGCCAGGTGTCCACTCCAGACTGGGCACAGACCTTGTTCTTCCCAGGTTTTAAACCTAGCAATGGGGGTATTGCCAGGATCCTTAACGCCTGGGAGGCAGAGGTGAAGGGAACTCTAAGAAACCTCCAATGAGCTTGAATTCAGCCTGGAGAAGAGAAGGCTCTGGGGAGACCTTAGAGCCCCTTCCAGTGCCTTAAGAGGCTCCAAGAGAGCTGAAGAGGGACTTTGGACCAGGGTCTGAAGTGACGGGACAAAGGAGAGTGTCTTAACCCTGGCAATGGGCAGGGTTAGATGGGATATAGGATGAAATTCTTCCCTGTGAGGGTGGTGAGACACTGGTACAAGTTGTCCAGAGAAGCTGTGGCTGCCCCATCCCTGGAAATGTCCAAGGCCAGGTTGGACGGGGCTTGGAGCAACCTGGTCTAGTGGCAGGTGTCCCTGCCCATGGCAAGTGGATGACACAAGATGAGCTTTAAGGTCTCTTGGAGCTTGGTTGATCCAAGCCTTGTCCAACCTTGCCTTGAACACTTCCAGGGACGGAGCAGCCATAGCTCCTCTAGGTCCCTTTGCTGTGCCTCATACACGCCAGGCCCTCATGTCCCACTCCTCAACCTTCACCATCAAGAGCAGCATCCAGAGTGGATCGGTGCAAGGCTGAGCCCAGAGCCATGATAAAACACCCTCTCTTCAAGCTGCAAGATGCTTCCAAAAGGATATGGAATTGCAGAGAAAGAATAAATGCAAAGGCCTGATGGTATCACCTGCTTGTTTGTGCCCAGAGTCCCTTTGCTGACAAGGTCTTCTCTGCACAGCAGAGTGAGGACCTGCTTGCTCAAAATCACTCAGCATTCCTGCAGGAGCCTGCCCAGACAGGCAGAGCCGGGAGGTGAATGCCCTGGGAAAACCTGGCCCTGGTTTAGGTGCCTGCATGAGAATGAACTGCTTGGAAAAGCAGGTCCCCACTGTCTATGCTGAGCCTCTGGAAAGGCATCAGTCACCCTTGGGCTGGCAGAAGCAACTGCAAATCCACTAAAAAAGCCCCAAGATGTGTTCTTTGGACTTTTCCCATCCAGGTCTGACATTCAGACTGCTGGGCCGTGCAGGATGCCGGAGCAGCATCAGGATTGCAACACACCTGCGTGGCTCAGCCTCCATCCGATCCAGAGCACCCGGCAGCAACTTCCACCATGAGACTAAAATTAGCACCAACAGGAAGAGCTCTGGAGCACGATGGGATGATTAGAGCCTCCCTGGAAAGGAGGCATCACCTGCAACGTAATGACTTTCCTCATCTCTGAAGGAACGTGCAATAACTGCTGTGGAATATGAATGGGGAAAAGTGAGAGAGGGAGATAGGTGCTCCCACACAAAATTGGAATAATAGTGCTTGTCCAGAGGAGAAAAACCAAGATCCTGGCTCTGCTAGGCTGTGCCATGGACTTGCTGCATGACTTTGGTAAAACTGCTTAGAAAGACACAAAAAACTTAAGGATCATGCACACCAACTCCACCTGAGATTTATAAACTGCAAGTAAACACCCAGATTAAAGGTAAAAAAAATTCTCTTTTATATGTATTTAACTGTGTGTGTTGAGAGTGTTTGTGAATAACCACTGTCACCATTCTCCACCACAGGCAGTGGGGACAAGGCATCAATCCTTCAATCCATGCACAGATGTCCAAATCCATACTTTAGATCTCTTTGTTGGCCTTCTTTGGCTAAAAATGTGGCTACAGTCAGCCCACACCACCCACATCCATACTCCTGAAAGAATATGATTTCGTTGGGCTTCAACCCCTCCGATGAACCTGCCCTGTTTTCATGTAAAATGACAAATAACTGGAAAGAGTTAAAAGTGGGCGCACTGAGCCGCCGAGCGGGATGATGTGACTGTGCTGAGGGAGCTCCTCTGTAGCTCAGGGAAATACAACTGTCCCTCTGGTTGCACCTAATGCAAGTTGGTTTGACTCCATGACTCACATCCTTGTCTCGAGACTGGAAATCCTAGAATCATGGAGTTATGGAACAGTTTGGGTTGAACGGGACCCTAAAGCTCATCCAGTTCTATGCTTCTACCATGGGTAGGGGCTCCTTCCTCTAGCCCAGGTTGCTCCAAGCCCCGTCCAACCTGGCCTTCGACACCTCCAGGGATGGGGCAGCCACAGCTTCTCTGGGCATCCTGTGCCAGGGCCTCAGCACCCTCACAGGGAATGATTTCCTCCTAACATCTAATGCAAATCTCCCTTCTTTTTGTTTGAAACCATTTCTCCTTATCTGGCACATCCCCCTCTCCCAGGAGGACCCATACAGACAGGGCTCGTTTGTCAGGGTAACAGGAGACAGGTAAGTCCCTTGGATGGAGCTGCCATATTTCCCTACAAGATTTCCTGGACAGAAATATGTGCACATGCGCTGCACAGCTTGACAGTGAACGTGCAGTGAATCCAACACATCCTGGACATGTTGGATTTGCTGGGCACATACAGACCATCTGGCCAACACATGGGCCTCGGGCTTGACATGTCCAGGAAGCATCTGACTGACGGCGGATGCCCCACACAGCCGGTGGGAGCACATGCAAGAAACCAGCCCTTCTGGCACTGCAGGAGAGGTGGGTGCGATGCCCACGGAGCTGATCTGTGGCTGCACCAGGATTTCTGGGCTGATGGAAATTCAGAGATACCAGACAAGTGGCCAAAACCCCAACATGCCCCTGGACAAAATTTAGAAGAGGGCATACTCAAGGAAACACATGATAAACCCGACCTTCTAGAAACTGAAATCGGGAATTACCTGCTTGCAGAAGATGGGATTCTAATGGGAGGAAAACATATTCCTTGGAAAATGAACTACATGTCTAAGCAGCAGGAATAAGGCAAGAGTGTGACCTTGAAACTGAACTCCACTTTTGATCCCAGACCTAAAATCATCCAGATTTCAGGATGAAGGATTTTCTTCAGCAAACTTAGTGCAGTTTTTCCAGAAAACCCTCATGACCAGAAGTCCAAACCTCCACAGTTATGATCACAACCAACGGCGAAGCACCCGTGGTCCCAGCACCAGATTGTCCCCATAGCTTAGCACCCATCTGCAGACAATATGCTGAGCTCTTAACAAAATTGAGGGGTTTTAAAATCTGGTCTCCTGGGCCTGATCCCATGGACCTGGGCTCACCAAAACCAATGGACTTCAAGGAGCTTTGGATCAGGCTTTGCGCTAATTTACTTATCTCATAGAAGAGCTTAATTAACAAATGTTTGCAAAGCACTTTAGGATCCCTGCATGGACAGCAAGACTCCTCTTGCTGCCAGTCCCATCGACAAAGCAAAGAGGTTTAACATCAAGGGGCAGCAGGTGAATTGTCCGGACAGTGGTAGCCACAGACAAGGCCGCAGGGACATCCTGGGCAGATAGGCCACCACGAAGGGCAGAGTCACCTCTGAACCATATGCTTACTACAGGAAATGACCAGCACATGAGGCTGTGGGCTCAGAGCTCCACGGCCCCACAGGGTGGAAGGGAACCTTTCCAGCTTTCCAGCATTTGGGATACTCCTGTTTCGCATGCGGCTGAGCAGTTCTGGAAATGAGCTCTCCAGGGATGGGGAGATGCTGCCTGGGAGTGCTCGTGGTGATAGTACCCCAGCTCCAGCCTTGTAACTCAGAATATTCTATGATTCTGTGTGAGCTGAAAATGAAGAAAAGCCTAAAAATGGTGTCCTGGTTCCAAGCAGGTGTTTGCTCCCTCTGGCCTCCCCACCATTGGCTCGTCACCTCAGTCTACGGGATGTGGGATGCTCCCCCAGCATTACACCTTTCCTAGCAGCTGCGACCTTTACCCTGGACTTGGGTTGTGTCAGGGGGCAGAGGGATACAGCACTGGGAAGTGCCAAATTTGGCTTCACATTGATGACACAAATTCATCTGGAACGTTTCTCTCTGCGTTGGCTCTTGATGGTGACTGTAAGTTGCTGTTTTGCCTAAGGACAGGCTGCTGGCACCTCCTCAGTCAATGTCAGCTTTATTCCTGCCTCCCACAGGGCTTTCTGTCACCAGCCATGGTGCCTGGCCACCCCTCCCCGACTCTGGCACCGGCAGCAGCTGCAGTTTGCAGTTTCTCCCTTTTCTTTGATCATTCTGCAGCCTCCTGCCTCAGGAAGGGACGAGGAGCATGTGACGCTGCTGCGCGATCCCGACCTCTCTGCTCAGAGGACTCTGCCGCCGTCCCTGGCTTTAGTTAATACTTTTTTTTTCCCTGACAGTAATTCAGGGATGTGGATTTTAAATCATTTGGAAATACCAACTTTTTAACTAGAAACACTGCGTTTCTGCCAAAACCTTGGCAGGGACGTTCACAGAGTAGATGTAGCTGCGCGGAGATTACACCCGCAGCAAACTCCTCACTCGCAATCCAGCACTACTTGCACCTAAAAAATAACCTTTTACCCCAATATCTGTGGAGCTGTGAACAATGCAGCCTCCCACAGCCCCACGACACGAGCCCCCATGACCTACTCCAGCTCATCGAGCCGGTTCAAGCCACCTGGCAGCGCTAACTTTAACCTGAATTACTCCTGAAATCCAGCTTCCCCAGAGGCATCGATGCCAGACGGGAGGTAAGATCATTCCCAAGCAGCTGCTATCACTGGGAAGAGGATCAAAGTCTTGGCTGGAGCCCAGCTACGCCCCCAAAATATTGTATGAACTGAGAGACGCTGCTATCGGGGACCCATCAGGATTAGTCACTGCCCGCTTTGCCAATTCCTGTAATTTTTCTATGAGCATTCCTGGTTGCCTGAAATTCCCAGCTCTGTGAGTCATGTGAATCTGCACGAGTAGGAATTTTCATTTTTTAAAGTAAGTTGCTAGACCTTGTGGCTATGCAGAAAAGCAAGGTGATGTAACCAGAGTGAAATCCGACAGCCCCGGGAGAAGGTGAATAAAAAGAAACCCCATTTTCACTATTTTTTTGGAGTCACACAAACTTTTTAGTCAGTTTGGTGATTTCTGGGCCTGGCTCGTGCTATCAGAATGCTCAGAGCTGGAGCTCGGCAGTTTGGGCTTTTTTGTTTTCCCTTTTTTCCTTTCACTTTCTGATTTCCAGGGGTTTCTCCTTTCTTCTCCTGAGAGCTCTGGGACAGAACTTAAAATGGAGATGGGAAGCAAAACTGTGCCCCTAAAATAACAGGCTGCCTCCAGCGCAGGCATTGCTATTGGCCTCATGTGTGAGATCCAGCTTGGACAGGTGAAAACTCCCTAATTTACAGGGCAGAACATGATGGATCCCAACAGCACCACAACATGCTGTTGGCACATGTGCTCCTGCACATGGGTGCACATACGATACACATCCACACTGGGAACTCCCCTGCATGTAGATGTGTGTGCACACAAACACCTCGTATAGAAATACATGTGGTTCATGTACATATTTCAGTGTACATAACTGTGTACCTGTGCTCACTTGCACACACACACCTATAACACACATGCTTACACAGACACACACAGTGTTTTCACCTGGTTGTAAGTGTGGAGTGTACCAGCAGGTGTGTGCAAGGTAACCAGCAGTTTGTGTGAACATGCATGTGTGCTAAATGCACATTTTTGTCTGTGTAACCTCCATGTGGCACACAGGGCTGAGTGCCTGTGTTAAAATACGCCATGTGACGTGTATGTGCCTATGGAGCCACCATCCATCATATCCCAACACAAACAGACACCACCTCTTAGATGAAGGAAAATCCCGAACTGCCACTTTCACGAGTCCCATCCTCACATAAAGGTGAAAAAAGAAATAAAAGAGTAATTCCAAGACACTATTCTACAACCACAACCAAAATGAGTCACGTGAAATGCAGCAGTGGGGTGGGTTCTCCTGCCCTTAGCTTTACTTTTTTCTCCTTTCTTGTGCACATCCACAGCACAACCAACGCAAGCTCTAACCCATAGCTGCTTCACACCAGATCCTGCTGCAGAGGGGACCAGCCACCGCCAGACCGCCTGACCGGCGTCCTCCCGAGTTTGTGCAGTGCATCAGGAAACCTGGATGCCAAAACCAAACCGAAAGTAAAAATTCCCCTTCCCAAAGTGCCTGGGCAAACTCTCAAGGAGAGCTCCAGCAGCACCTTACCGGCTGAGTCAGTGGATGAGCCATCTCCTTGTGCTGGGTGCCCCATCTGCCGAGTTTAGCCGCAGCTGAGATCTTCTGCTGGTAGACCCAGAGAGGGGAGGGGAAAGAATAAACCTCCCTGCAAGGATCCCAGAGCCAGAGAGAGGAAATCATACAGGATACAGTGGGGGGTAGAAAATTCCAGCCTCGGTGACAAGGCACCAGTGCCACCACCCCCCAGCCCTCGCCGCAGCCGTCGCCTCTGCCAGAGCTGCGGCGCGATGTGGCTCGGCGGGAGCCTCGCATCCCTCCGCATTGTCTCTCTCCAGTGTGAGCTTCGGCAATCTCATTTCATGGGAGACATCTGGTTTGATTCAAAAGGAAGAAAGGGGAGAGGGGAGAACCGCGCGCTCACACATACACCGCCCAGCCCGACTGGCTGGGAGCTGGGGAGCGATTGTCACTGCTTCCCTCCGCGCTGAACCCTCCTCATTTCAATGAGAAAGGCCAGCCCAGGGAGCAGGGCTGTCCCACGGCCCTCCCAGCATTCCCAGTCTGCAGAGGGGGCTTCGCTGGGGCACGGAGCCAAGGGCGGGGAGCTGAGCCCCAGCAGCCCCGCCAAGCGTCGCTGCGCCTGGAGCCATCACAAGGCCTTGGGGGGATGGGGGTTCTCCCTTCTCCTTGTTTTCCGTGATTCCCAGACCTGGTGGACACGCAGTATCGGCCCTCAAATGCTTGTGGTTTTGGTTGGGGGTCTTCCCCCCCTTCAGGAGCGTTCACTCCTTCAGGACCTGCCCCATCACGGCCAGACCCCTCACCCCACCCTGCCGTCACTGCCAACCTGTGCCCAAGCGGTACCACCCCGAGGTGTCCCTGCTGAGCCACCGCACCTCCCAGGCGTCCCTGCTATCCCAGTGGGTCTCTGGATGGATCCCAACCCTGGGCACCTTCGCAGCACGCTCCTGAGTGGGCAGTGGCAGGTCCCCACACAAAACCTCCTTGATGGGGTGCAGGTCTCCGCACAGCCCTCTCCTTCACCCATTACCCCTCCATGCTGGGGGGCACATGGTGGGTCCTCACACAGATCCCTTCCTCCTGTGACCCCTCCGTGCCGAGAGTGTGCACAGTGAGTATCCACACAGTCACTCACAGTGGGTCCCCATGCAGCCCCTCCACCCACATCTCAGCGGGTCCCCACACAACCCCCTCCACCCATTTGCTGCATGGTGGGCCTCCAAGGAGCCCCCTACACCCGTGTTGCAATGGGTCCCCACGCATTTGGCCAGCAAGTCCCCACACAGAGCCCTGCACCCGTTCATTGCATGGCTGGTCCCCCCACACCCCCTTCAGCCATGTCATGGCATGTCCCCCCCTGGTGACACGGTCGGTCCCCCTGCAGCAGCTCCTACACCCGGGACACGGTGTGTGCCCTTGCAACCCCTCCACCCACTGCACAGTGTGCCTCTCTGCAGCCCCCCACCCGTGTCCCAGCCGGTCCCAACACATCCTACTCCACTCGTGTCACTGTGGGTCCCAAACATCCCCCCCACCGTGCCGGTCGCCCCGCCGCCCCCCTCCCCGTGTCACCGTGGGTCCCCACATCCCCCTCCCCGTGTCACGGCGAGTGTTCCCCCCCCCATATCCACTCCCCCCGCGCCCGCCGCCGCCCCGGTCCCCGCCGCCCCCGTCCCACCGCCCGGTCCCCGGCGCCGCCGCCGCGGGCGGGGGTGTGCCACGGCCGGACTACATCCCCCATCAGCCCGCGGGCCGGGCCGCTCCCGCAGCGCCCAGCCGCCTTCAAACAAAAGAGTTTCCCCCCGCGGGGCCGCGCTCCGCTCCGCGCCCCCCGCACCCCCCGGCGGCGGCGGCCGGGGGCGGGGGCGGCGGCGGGGGGACCCCGCGGTGGAGGCGGCGGGCGCGGGGCTCGGGTTACACGGGAAAGGGGCTTGGCCAGGCGGGGGGCGGGGGGCGGAGGGTCCTTTTCTCTCTCTCGTTCTCTCCCTCTGCCTTTTTTTTTTCCCTTCTCCCTCCCGAGCTCTTTGTGTCCCCCCCCCCTCCCCTCCTCTCGCCCCCCCCCTCAGCCCCCAGCCCCCTCCCAAGCCTTTGTTAGCCATGCCTAGCCTGGTAGTCCCAGGGATAATGGAAAGGAACGGGGGTTTCGGCGATTTAGGCTGTTTCGGTGGGAGCGGCAAAGACAGAGCGCTGCTGGAGGATGACCGGGCGCTGCAGCTCGCCCTGGACCAGCTCTGTCTGCTGGGGCTAGGCGAGCCTTCCTCCTCCTCCTCCTCCTCGGCCGTGGTGCTCGTGGAGGACAGCAACAACAACAACAATAACCCGCCGCCGCCGCCGCCGCAGCAGCCCCCGCCGCCGCCGCCGCCGCCGCAGCAGCCGCCGCCGCCGCCGCCGCCGCCGCCCCCGGCGGCCCCGAAGGGCTCGGCGGCGCCCAGCGCCGGGGCGGCGGAGCCCAAGTTGTGCGCGCTCTACAAGGAGGCCGAGCTGCGGCTCAAGAGCAGCTCCAACACTACCGAGTGCGTCCCGGTGCCCAGCTCCGAGCACGTGGCCGAGATCGTGGGACGGCAAGGTGAGCGCCGGGACCCCGGTCCCCCCGATCCCCACCACGGTCCTCCCGGTCGCCGGTCCCGGGACACTCCCCCCGCGGCCGGGGGGCCCCACCGCCGCCCCCGCCGCTCCCTCCCGCCCATTGTTCGTGGCCGGGGCCGCTCGGCCCCGCCGGGGACAAAGCCCTGGAGCTCCCGAGCTGCGGGCGGGTGGCTGCGCTCCCGGCACGGGGGTTTTTGGGAAGGGTGGGACGGGAAGTCTGTGAGAATGCTGCGGGGGCTTGTCCGGCTGCCGGCACTGGAGCCCCGCGCGCCGCTCCCGGTTCTGCCAAAGAGCCGATCCCGGCCGCGCTCTCCTTAAAAAAAGAAAAAACCTGGGAATAAGGCGGGGGGAGGGCGGGGGGAGCGGGCTGAGCCCGGCCTCGCGCCCCGGAGCCCCCCTTTGTTGGCTGGGCGGAGGGGGTGTGGTGGTGCCGGGCTCGGTCCGAGCGGCCGATAAAGCGGGTGGGAGCCGAGCTCCTCCCGCCGCTCGTGGGAGCGGGGGGACCCTGGAGCGGGACCCGCCGTCCCGCGTGGGCCCCCCGCAGCCGCTGCCCGCGCGCCGCCACAGTGATGCTTTTGTTCTCCTCACGGCTCCGTTCGGAGCGAGGTGGAATGGAGGAGGGCTTTACAAAAAAAAAAAAAATATATATATCTATCTCCATACCACACCCACTCTTAAGTCACCCCTCGCCCACCCCCACCGCTCCCGGGTGTGCGGTGCGGGGCCCCGCGCTGCCCGTGGGCACTGCGGGAGCCGGGGCACGGTGCTGCCGAGAGAAGTTTTGTGTCGCTACAGAGGAAAAAAAAATAATAATAGTGCGGCTAAGTGTCGGGGTTTTTTTTCTTTCTTTCTCTGCACAAGTAACTTGTCGCTCTGGAAGTGCGACGGGCAGAGCCTGCGGCTCCACGGGCAGATGCTCCCTCGTGGGTTGGGATTGCAGACATCCGAGCAGGGGTTCATGATGGGACCCGGCGTGTGATGACCTCCCCCCGTGCTCTCAGAAGGGCTGAGGTGGGCGAGGGGAAGCCACAGGGAGAGGGACATAAATGGCTCCGGGCTGGGCATCATGATGCTGGGGTGTGTGGTGGGAACAATGGGCCCTGCGGAGGCTATGCTCGCTCTGACCCGCAGAGCAAGGGTCCGGTCCCCATGCCGGGATGGAGAGTGGGCAGGAGTCCGTGGGGTGCTGACCTCCCCAAAACTTGGGGCATCTGCAGCCGAGGGAACAGCTCTTGCTCTGACGTCCACCATGCTGGGATGGGGGCCCCTCGCCAGGGAGTTGGGGAGACGACTGGAGCGGGGTGAAGGTCTGGCCAAGGAGATCCCGCTGGCCCTGATCCTGATCCTCCCCGTGATGCCTTTACACCACCAGGAGTGGAGCACGGGCCGACACAGCGGGCTCAGCACCGACTCCACACTGGCGTGTGTGAGGCTGTGGAGAATCAGGCCCCCTTTGTTTAATAAAGTTGGGAAAGAGGGAGGATTCAGCAGGCGGAACTGAGGGGAAACGTGCAGGGGCTGTTTTCTTCCAGGATCTCACTACTGCCCCAGACTCCCGAGAAGGGGGTGTGTTCCGATGTGTTCAGAATGCAGCACGTGCCTGCTGTGGCCAGAGTGATGGAGAGGAACGTGCAGACCTGGATTTTTTCCACCATTTTTAGCATGTGTGAGGGTTTTCCCACATCTGGGAAACCGTGAAATGTCAGTATGCTGGAGCCCTGGGGATGTGGCCGCGGCTGCGCTCCATCCGCCGGTTGGGCAGACGGTGCAGGCTGTGCCCCATCATGGAAGCAGGTGGGATGGATCCTGTGCTGGGAGAAGCCAGGATTCCTTCCGCACAGACCCCGCAGCCATGGCTCTTTACTCCAGCAGAGATTGTGGCCCACACTTGTTTCTAAAGGCCTGTAGGAATGTCTCCAATGTCTCCTGTGTCTTGTTTTTGAGTGGAAGGCCAGATTACGAGGGTCTGGAGTTGGAAGCGGGGCTCCCAGGGGACTGAATCGTGCAATCTCATGAATGCCTGACCAGGAATCCCAGAAACTGCAGATTGTCACCCTTTGGTAGTACTGCTCATGTGGTGGATGGTTTTCTAGGAAAATAAGTGGTTTATGGGTACCTGTGAATGGGGTGATGAACATCTTGCAAAAAGTAGTAATGAAATAAAAATTATTTCAGGGCTTTACTTGGTGACAGGGTTTTCTCTAACTTACTATTTTTTGATCTGAAGAAACACACTGTTCCTTTTGATTATTTTAAGATAATATTTACCATATATGAAGATGTTTCTCATGGGCAGGTGTGGATATGAGAGGCCTGGATCTGGCCATGGGGGCCCAGGTGCCCACGCCTGACCATGGGAATTCCACCTGCCATCAGGCCACCCCTCATTTTGCTGAACGAGTGTAAAGGCACTTGAACATAAATAAGACTCAAGCCCCATATATTTTTATTGGACTATCTCTAAGGGTGGTTTGTGAACAGGTTTAACTGTGGCAGAGGGGGTGGCTCCACCTGGAGTGAGAGATGCTGCAGGAGCTCAACCTGAGCTTGGCAGCTCCTGCTTTCCCCGGGAACTGTGAACGTGCCCTTGCGGAGCCAATCGCCTGCTGGAAACCTCGCTCGGGTTTGCGTTGGGGCTGGTTTGTGCGCTGAATTTGAGCAGCACATCTCCAGCAGCGCGGCCGCGAGCCGGCTGGCATGAAGGGCTGACTGGCATGAGATGGTGGGCCCTGGAAAGGGGGACTTGGTGGGAACTGGACAGACAGGCACCAAGAGCTGCTCCTTCACCTGATGCCCCAGGGTTTGTGGCAGAGAGCTGGGCGGCTGGTGGGATGTGCCAAGGACTGCTTCGCAAACTGAAGGAGAGGAAACTGAGAAAGGAAGGATGAGGGGATGAAGTCATAAGAATCCTTTTGACTGGTGCCTATGAACACTGCCCCTGGCCAGGGTTGCCAGTGACACCCCTTTCTCTGGTTGGAGGTGGAGCCATAACCTCCATTGCCTGCCCTCCTGTTGCTGCAAGGGTGAGGGGCAGGGGCATCTCCGCCTGGGTCGTGGCTCTTGCAGATCATCCCTCCTTCCCTTGGTGGGTGAGAACTCCAGCTGTGCTGCGTTGGGTGACCGAACCTCCCAGCATGTGCCATGGCAGGGACAGTGCTCCCTGGTTCTGGAGCCACTCAGGGCCTGTGTGGCACGTTGGGGTGCTTGATGGCTCTTGCATTTCTCCTGCCAACTCTTGTTGTGGAGGTCTTGCCTACAACAGCCTGTCCAGGACTGCATGGGTTCTCACAGCTGTGTGGATGAATTTGCCAGGGTGTAAAGACAAAGCACTGGAAGGGTTTACAGGTGGTTTTTGAGAAGATGATGGGATACTAAGGGAGTTGTGGAGGAGAAGTTTCTTGCAACCCAAGGGTGTGGGTTTAGATAGGAGAGACGCTAAGGGAGCAGAGAGTGTCTTAAGGGCATCACGTCTTGGTCGTGTGTGCTGTGAGCTTAGAAAGCGGCAGAAATCCTCAGCCACTGCGATGATCTGGGTTCTTCCCTAGAAGTCACCTGAGATGGGTGTAAATCAGCCAAATCAAGCTTGATATTCAACTTTTCTGCCCACTCCCATGGACAAACTGGGCTGCTGGTGGTGGAGTCAGGGAAGAGGCTGCAGGGCACATTTAAGGCCAGATGTTGTGGTTAGGGAGACATGGTGCTGGTTCTTTGTGTGTCTGGTGTGCGCAGGTGTTGGGAGAACGTGTGGTGTAGGTTTGACTTCCTGCTGCGCCTGCTCCCAGCAAGGACCTTCCCTCTAAGGATTTTTGGTCCCTTTAAGGGTTTTTGGTCTCATCACAGTGGTAGCATCCATTGTCACCTGTACCCAGAGACACCCTTGGATGCAGCATCTCCCAGCCTACTTCAACCAGCTTGTTGTCACCAGATTATGTGAGAGAGGAGCCTAGCATAAATTGCTCTTTCTTGGCAAGGTGAAGTCAAATAACAAGAGGCCTCACTAACCCTAGGTGATTGGGCTCTTTGTGTAGCTCCAAACATGCTTCAACGCTTTCAGCATTTAAAAATAATCCAAGGAAGCCTTTTCCATTGAGGAAGTCTGATGATTGCAGCTCCCCCACCCACCCTGTGGAGGTGGATGAACGTACAGCATCTGAGGAGCAGCGAGTGGGGCAGATCCTCTTGTCTCCTTGTTTCACAGAAATCTTGGAGCTAAAGCCACCCGGTCTGGTGCAGCCTGAAGCCAACTTCCATACGCTGCTCTGGCAGCTTGGGATGAGCCTTAAAGGGAGAGAGAAATTGCAGTTGGTGCTGGGTTGTTATAAAGTGTTAATGAGAATCGGTCTGAATTTACACCAGGGAAAAGTGCGGAACGAGATCGACTTTGTGCGGTTTGAACTGGAGGTGGGAGGAGAAAATGGGTCTGGGAGAGAGACAAAGGGAATTTTCTAGGGAGACACACACACACGGTCCTCTGTGCATCGGATCGGGCGGCTGGATGCCGCGCTGACCGAGTGAACCGCGCTGCAGCGCAGCCGCCCGGAATCTAGGGCAGTGGGAAAAGCGTGCTGGCGTTGGGTGGGGGCCCCCGCCTTTGTCTGGCAGCCCCCTCCCCGCATCCCCCCCCCCGTCGCTCGCCTTGCCCCGCTTCCCCCGCGCTCCGGCCGGCTCCAGCTCCGACCCCGAGTGTGTGCCACGGGGCCGTGGCGGGATTGCGGGGGGCCACAGGCACACCCACTCCATGCGATGCATCGCATCGCTGTTGGGGCCGAGGGCTTCCAGTTCCCAACTTTCCACTGCCGCACAACAAGGCGGTGATTGTCTGTGGCATCAGGGCTGTTGCTTTGGGGTGTTTTGGGGGGGGGAAGATGTTTTTCCTTTTTTTTTTTCCATAAACAACTTTCATCGCGACATGAAAAAGCGTAAAATCTCCACACTGGAACGAGGCGGTCGCTGGTTTTCCTGGCATGGTGTATTGGGTGGGTTTTTTTTCCCTTCTTGTAAACACAACTTGCATCATCAGGACAATAAACCCTCAATGTGAAGGGATTTAGTTGGTTGGTTGTGGTCCTTTTGTGTGTGTTTGTGTTTTTTGACACCACTTTCATCAGGTTTTCAATGCAGCAAAACCTTACCCCACAGGCCGTCAGGAGGGTTTATTTGTGAGGTTCTTTGTGTGCTTGTCTTTTAACATGGCTTTCATCTTAACAGGGAAAAGAACGCCCCACCTTACCTGAGGTAGCTGAAGGTTGTTTATTTTATGGTCCTCTTTAATTTTCTGACTACAACAGAAAAAAAGACCCAAGTTCTAATTTGCCCTTAGACTCTCTTACACCCCACTGGCACTGTCAGAATAACCTGAGTGGGGTATTTACAGGTGTAATTTGTACCCGTGCAGTGTAACAGTGCCTTGGGATAAATGAGAAGAGGGCTAACAACCTTTTGTCTGTAGGGATTATTTTCTATCTGATGAAAACAAGAAATAACAGGGCCTGGAGTGATTGGGGGGGGGGTGTTTCAAAATAAAACCACAAAAAAATCAATGAAACAGAAAGACTCACCTCGAGGCTGGCTCCGGAGCTGTTTGCTGTAGCTGGTACAGCGCCTCTGAGGCTTTCAGGTGGAGCTCATGCTCCTGAGAGTCAACTGGCCTGTGCTGGAGGCACCAGTTGGTGCCAGGTGAGAGCCTCTAGACTGCATCAGTAGCAGAACGTACTTGTTCAGGATCTGGCCTTCTGGCAGCACTGAGAAGAAGGTTGTCAGCAGGTTTAACTCTGAATTTACACCAAAGTGAAATATCCAATGGATCTACACCATGGGCACGGCTGCACATGCCATTGCACTGTCCTGCTGGCGCTGTCACCATGTGTGGTGTGGTGGGCACGTCCATCCCGTGCACTGCTCCGGTGTTTTCCTGCTACTGGGAGCGTTGGTGTGAACCCCAGTGAGGTCCCATGGAAACACGTTGGTTTTGGGCTGCTCAGAGAGAGAACATTTGGGATGGGCTCATGCCAAGGAAACAGATCTGGTGCATCCGGCACCCTCGCTGCCCTCGAGAACAACCGCCTTAGCTGGAGAGGTGCAGCAAGCTCCTGGAGCCTTCTCCGGTAGGTTTGATGGATTTGTTGCCCTGATGCAGGGCTAAGCAGAGAGGAGGAGGTGGCTGTGCATCCAAATCTCCCCCTGATCCCCACCCCCCATCTTGGCAATGTCTAGACTCAATTTATTTATATGTTTTCAGCCAGAGCTGGCTGTTCTGCGGATTAATTCCAGTTAGCTGACTGGTCTGGGCACCAGAGGCTCGCCAGTCCTCCAGGGTTTGGTCCTGTGTGGGAATGTTTGTGGTGTGCTCAGGTAATTTGCAAAAACATTTACTTTGAGTCAACTGGCAATCGGTGAAATTAAAGAGAAAAAGGGGTGTGGAGAGGAACTGAGCTTACAACCTCCTTTGTAAAATGCTTTGGAATCCGCATTACTGGCAAAAACCAGGATAATAGAAGGTAGGTCGTGGAAACTCAATGAGAAAGGGCTTAATTCCCTATTTAATATAAAAATCTAAGTGGCAGGAGCGTGCCAGGGATCGACGCGCTGGTGTGTGCGCACTGCTGTAATGAGGAGAGCATACACAAAGTTACGTATTAGTACAGCTTCGACGGGTCCTTTACTCCCCTTAGTTTCACATTTTGACATCACCTGCTAAACAATTCCCTCCCTCAACCTCCCTCTCCTTTGAATTACCCACCAAGTAAAGTGCTTTGTTGCGTGGTGTTTTCAAATTTCAGTTACACACAAAGAAAGTGTTAAAAAAACCACCCCCATACAGGACAAATTTCATTTGGAATGAGCACACTGGGCTGTGCTGCTCATCCAGCTGGGGTGTCACGGGCCACATCCTGATCTGGCTCCATCAGAAACGGCGATCTCAAAGGAGCATCAGCCCCTGTTTAGTGTGCAAAGCAGGGTCAGAGGGTTGGGGCTGAGGTGAGCCAGGAGCCTTGGCACAAAGGGGTTAAATCAGGTTTAAGCACAGCCTGGTTTTAGCTGATGTAAACCAGCACAGCACTCCTGGAAGTTGTGGAGTTCTTTGGATTTGGGCTGCTGATGGCTTGGCCATTGTCTGCACCAGTTTGGAGCTGCTGGAGGTCTGGGCCGCTGAACCCACTGGGCTGCTGGGCTTGCCAGAGTTGGTCTAATTTCCTGTGGGGTAATTTTCTTCCATTTTTAAGCACAGGATCCCCATCTGTCTTGTCTCCACAAAGCTGGCTTTCCTGTCTGCAGGCCTGCATGGAGACCCTCCCTCCTCCCCCCCTTCTCACACAGCCGACTGCACCACGCGTCCTTTTGTCCGTTCCAGATCCTCCCTCCCTTCCCTCTTGCCGTGCTCTCTCCTTGCCCATCTTCCTTCTGCTGTTTTGGGGTGTCTCTGCTTTGCTTCCACACCTCTTATTCTCCTCCTCCCTTGGAGGGATCAGGGTGTGCCTCTCCCTCAATTTCTGTCACCTTTCCTTCATCCCTAACTCCCTCCCACCCCTCCAGCTCATGTACCACACTTACATTTGCTCTTATTCATGTGTATTCCTTGCCGCTGTTCCCTTCCATCTGTCCCCAGCATGGAGCCCCCATCCTTTGTCACCGCTCTGCCTGCCTGACCCTCCGTGTCGCCTCTGTGATTGTTTCCTGTCGTGCCGGGCTCAGATCCCTCTCCCCCACACGCCGTCATTGTCCCGCAGCTCAGAACAACGCAGAGCCCAAGCCCAGCCCTGCCACATGCCTGCCTGAGGTCCTTCTGCTCAGGAGAGTGAGCCTTGCGCTCCAGAGGCAGGGCGCGGGTCACCACGGAATTTGGCAGAGCTGCTTCACCCTGGGGTGATGCATGGGAGGCGTTTGCAGCTCGATGCTTGCCGTGAACACCCCCCTGTCTTTCCATGTGACGCTTCGGTGATATCCCTGGGGAAATGGTGGCATCTCGGTTAATCTTCCTAAGATGGAATCTCCATCTTTGGAGCAAGCGGCACAGTAGCAGGGCAGGGAAATGTCTACCAGGGGTGGGTCAGGAGGAGCCCACCCTGCCCAGGGCCTGCTAGAGGGCAGAGGTGACCCCTCGGAGTTTTATCCCACCCTCCTTGGGGTGAACCTTTGTTCTGGATTTTGTCTGCGTGGGTTTATCCTACAGTCGAGTCATGCCTGGCTCCATGAGGTCCTGTCCTTTGGGTTTCCTGGGTGCTAATAACACACCATGGGGTGACCATCAGTCCACATGGGCCATTTGGAAACTTTACACAACAAAGCATCACAAACCTACCTCAGGGTGCAAACTCTGGGGAGTAACCTGTGAGCTACGCTTGATTTGGCAAGGGGTGGATTTGGTTTGGATTTGGGGGTTTGCCCAACTCCTTCTCTGTGTCAGATCTGGCATTTCCATTCCCCAGGAACATGGAATTCGTGGCTCAGAGATGGGTTTAGCGCAGCAGCACTGCGATGTGGAGTGTTAGAGGAAGTTTTGTGGGATCCCAAGGCAGGAGGCAGCTATTCTCCCCACTCCACAAATGGGGGAGTGAGGCTCTGGGAGCTGAAGTAGCTCTGAGGAGTTAAAAGTCGTGCTGTGAGTCGATAGCGGAGTCCGGATTTGCCGGCACGTGTCCCGCGGCGCTGCCAAGACCCTCGGATGGGCGATGGGGTTCACAGCTGCACCGGGAGGGCTCTGTGCGTGCCGATGTCTGCGGTTCGCCGGGGCTGTGCCCCGTGCCCACGCGGTGCTGGTGTGGGCACAGCCGGCTGGGCTGAGCGCGCTCTGTGCCGGGGCACCGCTGGTTGCAGCGTCTGCAGCGCCTGCGAGCACGGGGAGTTCCTGTCAGCTGTAGTGGCACGAGGCTGTTTCCATCGCCACAGGTGCCCGAGTTCGATCCTTGCCAACCACACGGAGTGGTGGGATAGCTGCGTTCCGGTGAACACCCCGGTGTCACCAGCCCATGTCTCACGAGGCGAGCTGTGGATAAGTGGCAGCACTGAGTGGCAGCCCTTGAACTCCCAGCTGGGGAGGTGCTGTTATTTACTAGGATCTGTATAAATAATGATGTTCCAGCCCGCGAGCTGAGAAATCTGCATCTCGTGGTTGCAGAGGCATTGTTTGCAGGTCGTTGTGTGTTAAAGTGTGATGTCAGTGGAGCGCAGTTGGGGAAAACCTGCTGGTCTCAGATGGTTAGAGAGGACTAGAGATGGGCTCTTCAGGGGAGAGAAGGTGGGGTGGGAGTAGCTGGGGGATCTCACAGAGGTCCCAATGCTGCGTCCTCATCCTCTGGTTCCATGAGCCTGAGTCAGACACCCAAATCCTTGGGAAACCAGGGCAAAGTGCTCACCTTGCTCCATCTGCGCTGGTGAAGATGCAGCGCCCTGGAGAATCACAGATTTTAATTTTTCTTGGAGATCTGATCTTAGAGCAAACCTCCCGCAGAGGAACCCCTAGTTTGCACAGGAATTTGGAGTCAGGCTTTGGAAATGCCTTGGGCACTTGAATGAAGTTTTGGAGAGAGGGGTTTGAGGGGCAGGACAGCAGCAAGGAAACATCCAGGAGTAGTTTAGAGAACTGTGCCACATCTGTAAAAATATTTCGTTGCTTGATGGCATCGCGGTGTTGTCTCAGAACCTGGAGTCACACAGCTGGCTTGAGACACTCCAAAATACCATTTGGAAGCCAAAACACACTGGAAAGTCTTTTGCCCTTTCTGGGAAGGCAGAAGACTGTTTTCTGAACTGTGAGGAGCTGGGGAATGGGCTTGGTGAGCTCTTGGAGCTGGGAGAAGGGGCTCAGTGGGCCCTAGCAGCAAGAGAATGGACTCGGTGGGCTCTGGGAGAGGGGGAATGGGCTTGCTGGTGTCCAGGAGGTGGATACTGGTACACGAAAGCACAGGCTTGGCCAGTGATCTCAGAAGAGGGCCTGAGTGCCTAGAGCAGGGATCTGTGCACAGCCTGCTGTGGGGCTCATAGGAGGGCAGCCCTGCCCCATTTCTTGTTGTTTTGACCCCGAAGCAAATCCTGGTGTCCTGCTACCCCCAGCCATCTAGTACTGCCAGTGTTTGGGGTCCTGCCATATTTGGGGTGGGGTGGCCAAATTGCTGCGTCTCTTGCAACTCCCCTCCAAACTTGGCCCCCTGAAATTCACCGGATTCACCCCAAAACCTCCTCAGTAGTACAGATGTCCCCATGGAGGGCTCTGCTCTCTGGAGTCATGGCTGGTGACTCCCCTCATGAGCTGGCACAGGGTGACCCAGGGGCACCACATCTACCGCCCAGGCTGTGGGATTAGTGTCCCCCTGCTCTCTCCTGTCACCTCTGGCTGCCCTACACTTCAGCCCTGTCCCCAGAGCCCCAGGTGGCCATCTTCTCTGAGGGGCCATCCGAGGGCTCTGGGGACAGGCCTCTTCATGGAGACTGTTGGCCCCTGCGGGTGGCTTGGATCCATCCCCCTGTGACTCATTGGTGTTGGGGTGTGTGGAAGGGAGGTCTCAGGGGATGATCTCTGAGAGGAGGCAGTTGGGGTGGGATCGTGTGATGCAGGGCAGTGCACAAAATGGTGACTCCCATTCTGGGGGATGAGGGAGTGTGGTGCTCCTGAGGGAGGGACTCTCTGGGCATGGTGAGGGTGGACCTCCCTCTGGCGGCATGTCCCTATCAGGGTTAAGGGGAAAGGGTCTTTCCCTCGTTCCAGGTCCTGGGCAGCAGCTGCCATGTGGCACAGGAGATCGTGGCTGCTCAGCCCAGCGTCCTGCAGAGCAGGGAAGGCGGTGGGATGGCCTTGCTAACTGCCGTGCCTTCTTCCCTCTCTCTTCCCAAGGCTGCAAGATCAAAGCCCTGCGGGCGAAGACCAACACCTACATCAAGACCCCGGTGCGGGGCGAGGAGCCAGTCTTCATGGTGACGGGGCGGCGGGAGGATGTGGCCATGGCCCGGCGGGAGATCATCTCTGCGGCTGAGCACTTCTCCATGATCAGGGCCTCCCGCAACAAGGCAGGCACCACCTTCGGCAGTGCGCCCACGCTGCCGGGGCAGGTCACCATCCGGGTGCGTGTGCCCTACCGCGTGGTGGGGCTGGTGGTGGGCCCCAAGGGAGCCACCATCAAGCGGATCCAGCAGCAGACCAACACCTACATCATCACGCCCAGCCGGGACCGGGATCCCGTTTTCGAGATCACTGGTGCGCCAGGCAACGTGGAGCGCGCCCGGGAGGAGATCGAGACCCACATTGCGGTGAGGACGGGCAAGATCCTGGAGTACAACAACGAGAACGACTTCCTCTCTAGCAGCCCTGACTCTGGCATGGAGAACCGCTACTCGGAGGCCTGGCGGGTCCACACGCCGGCGCCGGGCTGCAAACCCCTCTCCACCTTCCGGCAGAACAGCCTGGGCTGCATCGGCGACTGCTCCGTTGACCCTGTCTACGAGACCCCCCGGCTGAACGACCAAAATGACTTCAATTACGGTTACCTCTTCCCCAACTACGGCGTGAACAAGCAGGATCTGTACTACGGGGTGCCGGAGTCGGGGGCCCCGATGTGGGCTGGCCAGGAGAACACCAACCCTGTCTCGGTGCTCTTCTCGAAGCAGCAGCGCTCCAGCAGCACTGGCACCATCCACCCCAACTCCCACCGCTCCCCGTCCTCCTCCATCCCAGAGCCCAGCCTCTCTGGGCTGCCCAGGAGGTCGCAGGGGGAGCCGCTCCAGGGGTTTTCCAAGCTGGGAACGCCGGCCGCTGCCCGGACATCCGTTGCCAGCAGCCGCGAGTGCATGGTGTGCTTCGAAAGCGAGGTCACAGCTGCGCTGGTGCCGTGCGGCCACAACCTCTTCTGTATGGAGTGTGCCGTGAGGATCTGCGAGAGGACTGATCCGGAGTGCCCGGTTTGCCACGCAGCAGCCACTCAGGCCATTAGAATATTTTCCTAAAGAGACAGAGCAGGGCACTGGGGGGTGGGGGGTAGGAAGGGAGCGTGGGGGGGGTCCACGAAAGAAAAATGCTGATGATAATAATAATAATAATAATAATAATGATAATAATAATAATAATGACATCTGAAGAACAAACAAATGAATGAAAGAATAAATTAATTTAAAGAAGAAGAAGAAGAAAAAGAAAGAAATTATTTTACAAGCAATGTATGTTATTTTTTAAAAAAGAATAAGTGAATAATAAAATTAAAATGAATAGCAAAGCCAGAAATTTTGAAGGGCGAACAATGCTCCAGCCTGCAATGTCTTTTGTAAACCAAGTACTCTGAACGCACACTCGGATCTTGCAAGCAAAGCGGTTTAGTTCAGTTTTTTTTGGTGGTGAGATTGGGACTTCTCAGCGATGACCAAGCCAGGCCACCTGGATCGGCCAGGAAGGGAGCAGGGACACGGGGAGGACCCTGCCAGCCTTTCTCCAGCCATGTTCAACCTTTGTCTTGGCCTGAAGCCCCCACTCTCCTCCCCCCCAGGGATGTCAGCCCAACTGGGAACTCGGAAAGAAACAAACAGAAAGAAAGGAAAACGGATGATGGGGAGTTAGAAGAACAAGAAAGAAAACATCAACCTCTGGGAACCTGTTAGAATGAGGGCACAACTGTATTACCTCAAAGATTTAAACAAAAAAAATCAACAGCTAAAGAACTTTTATTGTTTTCCTTTTTTTAAAAAAAAAAACAAACAAAAAACCACAAAAAAAAGAAAATGAAAAAAAGAAGGTGAAGAAATAAAAACGACGCCGGTGAAACTGAAGAAGGTTTGGAAGAACCTATTGGGATCACACCAGGCGACGAGCATTTATTTTGTTATTCTGAGCCACCGTGGAGTCTGGAACTTTGTTCTTTTTTCCTTATCCGAGCAGGGATTTGTTCATCAGCCGAATCAGGAGTCACTAACAGGGTATTTCCAAAGCAGTCCCGAGTTCCCAGCCATGGGGGGAGTGCATCGACTTCCATGTTTCCGTAGGTCACTCTTCATCCTTTTCTCCAAGTGATGCCAGCTGCAGCTACACGCACCATGCACACACACACACCCACACACACCACGTTGTGCTTTTCTTTTCTTAAAAAATATACCTATTGCACCAAAACCTAAGAGAGACGATCATGCAATACAGGCAATGAGCCCATATGAAACCAACATGCATCCCAACAGAGAGCAAAAAACCCCGAGTTTATAGAAATAATTTTGTTGTTGTTGTTTTTAAACTGGACCAAAACTTTTGTTACCCAAAACCAAGTGGGGGGAAAAAAAAAACAAAAAAAGAAGAAAAAGTATTTCTTTATGGACCAAAACCTCTTCAGCTGTCCTTTTCCTGGATCTTCCTGAGGTTGGCCACTTTTATATATTATATTTTTTTCAGAACAAAACAAAACAGAAAAAAAATTGCCTTGTTGAACATCCTTTAATCATTTCAAGACTCCTGATTTTGTTAAATGAGATACTTTAAACCATTGGGAAGTGGGAGAGGATGGGCTTCAGATCTGGCTCCTGTGCCAACGCACACAAGGTGTAGGCCAGCACCTTCACTCCGTCAGGTTTGTTCAGCCAGTCTGTGGATGCCAAAATGCTGTGATGGTAAAAGATGTGTTGGATTGACCTATCAAGTACCAGTACACCCAGCTATAAATATATGTGTATATATATATATAGGCACTTAACTAATCAAGCACCTATATATATATATGTGCATATAAACCCATATATATATAATTTTTCTCCCACCACCACTGCTTCCCCATTTCCTACCCCTCGACTTCTGCTCACAGATCCTGGACCCTGATTTAGAACTGAACCAACAAGTTTCACAACTTGGCAGAGACAGTTCTAACAGCAAAAAAAAAAAAAAAAAAAAAAAAAAAAAAAAAAAAATCATGAGATTTTTTTTTTTTTTTAAATCCCTTCAGTTACAGGAGACTTTATTTTCATCGTAATAATGTTCCTGGGAACATCCCTTCTTCTGCTCAGTGTGCTGCTGCTTGCTCCCGGTTGCTGCCTGAGCCCCCGGTAGGGTGGGCTGGGCCGACCTCGGTCACCGGCTGCGGTCACCGGAGGGGCTGAGCTCGCCGCACCGGGGCAGGCAGCACCGGTGCTCTGCACTGATAAAGATCCACTTTTGATCTTCAGATACCAGTTGGAGGGTGTGAAATGATGATGGGATGATGGGATGCCTCCACCGTTTTGCGTCAACGGTGAAATATTCCGTAGAGGCAAGAGGTGGATGGAGATGTGGACAATGTTCCCAGGCTATAGTGGATGCTGATGTTTTGGAAAAAGTAAAGACAAAAGTAATAATACCGTGCTAACGGGACACTGTCGGGCAGAATTGGTACTCCTCCCCAGAGCTTTAAGAAATCCCCAGCTGTGCGTTTCTCCCGGCCCTGTGGTGTGCACAGTCGTTTGCACCAGGACTGGGTTGGAGTGCGAGCACTTCCCGGGCGAAGGCGCCGTGTTTTGGACCCGCCAGTGTGGGGGCTGTGGGGTGACGGAGGGCTGGGGTGCTCCGGACGAACTCTCAGAGCCCCCGTGGCCTGGCACCGTCCTGGGGCATGGCTGTGGCAGCCATCCATCCCCACGGCAGCGCGGCCTCGGCAAAGGCTTCGGAGCCTCGGCCAGCACTGGCCATGCCCTTCCTAAAACTGGCCCAGTTCTTGTTCAAAATCTAGCTTCGGTTTGGTCCCAGTAAGAGAAGGGAAGGGAGAGGGTGACATTCCTGTTCTCTGGCAACCTCTCCCCTCCCCAGTGCCACCTCCTCCATTGTGTCCCATCCCCCCACCCCAGGGTTGTATTTTATCCGTTCATTGCGCAAAATTCTCCCGCTGATGTCGAGAGAGTGGTTGGGGCATGAGCCTGGGGGGTGGGGGGCACGGGGGGGACCAACCACCCTTCAGAGGGGCGTTCGGAAATGTTCGTGTTGGTGCTGGAGGGGGCTGAGCTGGAAGCGGCGGCGGCCGCCGTGTTAGTGAGTGAGTAGTCGTTCTTGGCTGAGTGGAGTCTGTTCGTGGTAATGTGAGCAAGTTCTTGATCAATGTCTTTATTTGATGCCAGGTTGTGAAGAGGTGGGTGGGAACGGGGAGGGGGGAAGGAGACCCCTATGTTGGGGACCTGGGGTGGGGGGGAACCTGTTCTAGCACTGACCCTTGGGAGTGGGGAGGGGGGAAGGTATGGGGGGCTGTCCTCTGCTTCTTGTACCTCCTCTCTCACCTTAACAGGCGAAAACGATGTAAAAGCCTCCTGCATGCTGAAAAATGTTAGAGAAAAAAAAACAAAAAACCTTTCTTTAAAAAAAAAAAAAAGAAGGGAAAAAAAAAAGGAATCATGACCCAAACAAATGTTCAATGCTTGCTGATGGGAACCGGAGTGGGGCTGTCCAGGGGTCTGCCCCTCTCTGCAGACAAGGTTCCTACTCAAGTCTCCAAGTTGGCCTTTAATAAAATCTTCAGTTCCAATAACCTTTATATATATATATATATATACACACATATATATATACATATACATATATATTAAAAGAAAGCTTGATGTAGCAGTTCTAGTTTAAAATTAATAGAAGTATTTCGGCCCCTGTTTTATTTTGATTTCTCCCTGTCCCCTGCTTCCCCCTGTACCCCCCACCGACTCCATATTTTGATGTAGCAACTTTGGAAGAAAGAAAAAGCAGGCGCTGTAAACGCACCGAGAGCTACCTCTGCCCCGAGTGGGGCTACGGGGGGCTCGGGGGGCTCAGCCCACTCCCTGGCTCCACGGGGCACCCAGAGAGGGGCAGCCCGGGCCCTGCCTGTTGGCATCCATGGGGAGCCCGGTTGCGGGGCTTAAACAACAAATTTGCGTAATTTTTTTTTCTCTCTTTTTAAATATATGTATATATATAAAAATCTTAAAAAAAAAATAAAAACAAAAAACAAGAAAAATGCCCATGACCTTAACTATTTGCTCTGACTTGTATCTTCCTTGATAGGTGACTAAAAATGGCTTGTTGGTCTAATTCACCAGCAATAACGATAACTAAAGACAGCCCTCTCCTCCTGCACCCGTCCCATCTCTGTGGCACCCACCAAGCAGGGTCCCTGCACCCTTCCCTCCCACCACTAGGATGCCTTTGGTGACCCCCCTCAACATCCCTCCTAGGCCTCTGGGGTAACCCCCTCAGGGTGCTGAGGTGATACAGAACACCCCACTTGCACCTGGGGTGGAGGGAGGCAGATGGGGCTGGGACCCAACACCCCAAGCTGCCCAGTTCTCCCTCCCTCTGGTTTAGGAGCAGCAAGACCCTTGTGGGAAGCCTGGTCCTTGAGACCCCCATCCTGCAAAATCCCTCAGAGGCTTTATGTCCCACCAAAGCAAGGCCAGCTCCTGGGAGTGGTGAAGTGAAGCACAGGCACTCTCACTGGCAGGATGGTTTCCCCTCGGCCAGGCTGGGGAGGGGGGTGTTCCCCGGGGTTTCCATGAACCTGTGGGGCTGATGGAGCCAAGGAGGGGACCCGGGTGACCCCCGCTGTGCCCTGCCATGCTGGGTGAATGCCAGTGGTGGTGTTTTGCAAGGCAGCAACACGGCCTCCAAGGGCACAAGCGGTGGGACCGAGAGCAGGTCCTGGAAACCCGGAGGGGTGGGAGCAGAGCTGCGTTGGAAGGTGCTGAGCTGCTGGCAGGAGGCATCCAGGTCCAGGCAGGATCAGCCCCGCAGGGGGGATGGAGTGACTCTGATGGGACCAGCACGGTTCCCCAGTTCAGCACCACTGGGATTTACACACGTGCTTTGCCAAACGCTGAAACTGAGGAGCGGGGGCTGGGGCTGTGCTGGATTTGGGGCTCGTCGTATGACCTTTCCTTGTGGACATGATTTCCTGGGCAGAGCCAAGCTGGTGCCAGGGCTGTGGGAGCAGGGGCTCCCCAGTCCCGGCGTGGCAGGGAGATGTGACCCAGGGCTGTGGGGTGCTCGGAGTGTCAGGGTGGTGCCATGTCCCCCAAAATTGCGTCCTCAGCCGGTGTTCGTGAGCTGCCACAGGGGGAATGGGGACTCCTGGAGAAGGGACGATGCAGGGGAGCGGGTGACAAAACATGACAAAGGGAAACAGAGGGATAAAGTAATATCATGCTGTGATGTCATCCTCATCGACATAAATTATATAGAGAATAGTGTGTATTATAATACATAACAAAAGGAAAAAAAAAGAACCAAAATTGGATTTATATTTAATGAGGAGATACTATAAAAATATCTTGTCCTAGCTCCCATTTGCAAAAGTATTTTTCAGCTGGAGGGATATCTATTATTTTTTTCTCTTTTCTTTCTTTCTTAAAAAAATAATAATCTCCATACATACAACGGCTCAGACTGTTAATATTGTGAACCTCTGAAATCAAAATGCTCCAACCTGTTTTGTTTGGCGTTTGAAGGGTTTATTTTGATGCATTTCCTGATGTTTTTTAAAGAGAGAGAGAGGAGGGAAAAAAAGACTAAGATTTTAAAATTAGAACATTTCTTTATAATTTAATATTCTATTTTAATAAATGCATTTATTACATGTAAATGTAGCAAGGAACTGGGCTAATAAAAATACTTTTTATTAGGTAATTTATTATAAGAAAAAAGGATATTTTATTTTATGATAAAGTGATCCTTAAAAGTTTAGAAGGTTTAGAATATATGTAGGTTAAAAATACATTTGTATCCAGAGTATTGCTTAAAAAGTGTTTTTAATATATGTTTCCTTTTTCGTGTGTGCGTGTGTGTATGTAAAGGTGATAGTTATGGTGCAGATAGCCCTTTCCAGAAATAAGAAATTAACACAGTTGGATGTATTTAAACAAAAAAAAAAAGAGAAAAAAAAAGTAATTAAAAACCAGAGAAGTAGAAGAGAAAAACCACTATGAACCCAAGCCTGTGCCCCCATCCTGTGGCTGCTCCGTCTGGGAATCCCTTTGGAATGGGTTAAGGTCTGGTTGGGCTTTGGCTCCGGGCTGGGTCTGGGGGATGTCTGGGCAGCATTGCTCTGTGCTGGCCCGGGTGAGCCCAGGCCCTGCAGTGGCCAAGCACTTCCAGGGCACCCGTGGGTGTCCTGGGGTTCAACCTGACCCGACCCACCGCCTGAGCGGGCACTGAGGGACGGAGTTTGCTCCCTCTGTGGTTCCCTGGGACAGGGGCTTGGAGAATGCTAAGCCCTCAGGCGGCAAAGCTGGTGTTACCACCTCTCCACCCTCCTCCTCCTCGTTCCCAGCACTACCACCCCAATCCCATCCCAGAGAGCGGGGCGAGTTTTGCCCTGGATCTAGTTCCAGAGAGCCCAGTGTAGTGAGAGGATTTAAGGTCCTTTCCACAGCCTTGCTGGGAGGGACTGATGGCCAGTTCCAGCACGGCCCCCTGGCCAGAGGGCATTCACAGGGGGCTCTGCAGATCAGGGGGGTGGATGCTTTCTGTTGCCTCCCTTTAGACTTTGGCTCCATCTCTTCCTGCCCTGGGCAGGATGCAGGGACAGGAGGATTTGGTCCCAGCATTCAGGCCAGGTGTTATCTTGAGAACATCCGTGATCTTCCCTTTGTAGCTTGAGCCAGATCGGAGCTGTGGGCTTGTCCTGGTGCTCTGAGCAGCCAGAGGCTGAGCTTACACAGAGCTCCTGGCCAGTTCCATCCCATCCTAGGTAAGGACATGTCACCCCATGTGCTCCCTCAAGCCAGTGTGGGCACAGCTCCTGTAAGACATGGATCGTAGGGACAGCCAGAGCGAGGGGAGTGCTCCTGGCTGGGCTCTGGGATTGCTTTAATCCAGGATAGCACTTCAGCATGTGCTTGGCTCCAGCACATCCCGGAGCATTTCACAGGATCTTGGCCCAGGAACTGCTTTAGAGATGCATTGAGCAGCCATGACGTCCCCATGGGCTGGATCACTCAACCCTCCAAATCCAGCCCGTGTCCCTCTCCCTGTCCCAAAGTAGCAGGAAGACGGGGCGATGCTTCTGCTCTGTTGCCTTTCAAAGAAGCATTTTAAAATAAGATTTTTTTTTCTGTTTGTTTGTTTGTTTTTAACCAAAAAGGAGAAGAAGAAAAAAAAGTTTGTGTTGATGGGTATTAAAAAAAGTTAATAATAATAAACACTCAAATTTATTTCATATAATCCTAGAGTAAAGATTAAAAAAAAATTAACTAGTTCAAATAGTAGATGCTATCCATATTGTTTAATCTATAGTAGATCCAAGTGATCCCAGACAGAGCAGAATGTAAAATAAGCTTGTGAACACGATCATTGTTAACTTCCCCAGGAATTCCATCTTTTTTTGGTCCTATTTTTCTGAAGCAAACAAATAAACAACCAAAAGCCTAACAAAATAACAGCCACCGACTGGTACCTTCTGTCAATCAAAGTCCTGAAGCTATTTTTATAGAGGGGAAAAAAAAAAGAAAAAAAAAGGGATCTAATAATATGTATTTTTTTAAAAAGATACGTTTGGGGTTTTATGTTGCTTTTTTAATAAAAATAGACAGATTTGGCTAGTCACAGAACAAAATAAGGAAGTTTTAGGCCATTAATTTTTGCCTTATTCTGACTTCCAGCCTTGGGCTTGAAGTGGGAAATTGCAGAAAAATGTTAAAGTTGCTGTTACTTTCCTTGGACTGTTCTTGGTTTTTGAACTTCTCCAAGCACCAAAGGTGTGGGAGGGTCCCGAGACGGGCAAGTGGGACTGTCCTGAGTGGGAAGGCGAAGGAAAGGAAGATTGGGTGATCTCCCCTCTGTAAGGTGATGGACAGAGCTCGAAGGCAGCGAGGTGCCGTGCGGAGGCTCTGCCCTTGCACTGGGCAGGGACAGGGCACTAGAGTTGGTTTGTTCCCTCTTTGTTTTCTTTCTTTTTTTGGTTCTCTCTCGCCCTGGTTGCGTTGCACCGGAAGATGCCATGAGCCTTGGGACGAGCTCCTGCTTGGCATCTGGCACCTCCCGGGAGGCCAGATTTGGTTTGTCGGGTGTTTCCTTACTCAGCCTCAAACCATCAGGTTCTAGCATTGGAGCTGCGGGTGAGATCTTTGCAAAAGTCCCTGCTGACCCAAGAGGTCCTTCCCACAGCTGTGCTGAGCCGTGGCATCCCTGATCTCACAGCTTTGCTTCCTGACAGCCGCCCTGACACTGTCCTGCTCACGGGAGGGGGACACTTGTGGCACACACCTGGTTTTTGGCTGTGAAAGCGAGGAGGAGGCTGAAGGTCACTCTTGACCGGCACAGCGTGTTGGGCTCTGGCCATATCCTGAGTCCCTGCAGTGCAAAGAGTGGGACTGAGGGCTCCCTGAGCTGGTGGTGCATGGTGGTGTGCTGGGCTGGCTGGCAGGGCCGTGCACGCTGGTGGAGTGTTCCAGAGATGGCAGATCCACTCTGGGCACTGCAGGGCAAGGTAGCGCAGCCCTGGCTCTGGTGGTGGGGCAGGATGTGCCCCATGCCCCCGCCAGCTGCTCCATGTGTTTGAGAGCCAGGCTAGCACTTCTCTGCAGAGCATTGGTGATGCTTTTCGCTGCACCAAAATCTCTCTTTACAGGATAGAACTCAGAAAGAAATGACCAAGCGCCAATGCCGTTGTTAGCAAAGCTCAGTGCCACAAAGAAAACACGCTTGGAAGGTGGTTCCCTCTGGGTTTAGCCTTTGCTCCTGTCCTCTGTGTCGTGGCTCAGCCACAGCAAACCCAGGGATGCCCTGCAGCTCGGGATCATCCACACAGATCCCAAAGCCTTCAAGAAGCGTGGTGGCTGCCCCTTGCTCCCTGATGGCACCTGCTTCAGGTGGCCGGGGCAGCCGTTACCAGCATTCATCACTCAGCAAAGCCATGCAATAGGTCAGGACAGGAATGAAGACAGTTCTCATTCGGTTTCTGCATATAAATAGCACTGTGAATCCAGGATCCCTCCCTGGGACCCTCCCGGCACACGAGGGCATTTCGGGAAGCAGGGCACGATGTCTCCCGCGCTTCCAGAGGAGTTCGTGCTTGGTGGAATCAAGCGCCTGGTCCTTCCCTGCTGGGGCGGTGAGGTGGCCTGTTTGCTCTTTCAGTTTTGCTTTACCTCATTTTTTTGTTTTATACTTGAAGAAGCGTCAGTGATGGACATTGTACAGTGGTACCCTGGACTGGAAAGTGGATGCACTTTATCATCACTTGTGTACGGACAGTGAGTCCCATCCTGCCTCTGCCCCAGCAAGGCTTCCTTGGTGGCAGCAGAGCCAGGGTGGGCTGGTTCTTCCAAAACCCTTTTGAGGATGTTAGGGAGCAATCTCTGTGTTTTAGTGTGGGTTTTCACATACTGTAGAAACTCGAAGTCATATTCTGCTGTCAGTTGACCTGGTGAAAAATTCAGCTGGAATTGTGCTGGGCAGACTTGCCTGTGCCATGCCAGTGGGAGATGGCAGAGATTGGGCAGCTTCTGCTTCCCTCCCGTGTGACTCCCCTGTTCCAATGGGGTTACTCTACTGGAATCTGGAGTTGCTTCAGCCCTGGCAGCCCGCATCGTTCCCGCTGGATCCGCTCCAGCGTCACTTCAGGGCTGCTAATGGAGCAAATTGAAAGTCACCCCCAGTAAAGTGACACTAATGTAAAATCTGGAGTTGTTCCACTGGTATCTTTGCAGGGATACGAAAATGAAGCTTCCCTCTGACAGTGGTACTGGGTTGGTGATGGCAGGATGTGCTTTTTTGGATTTGTGATGATGCTTTGGAAACAATTTGCAGAGAAACGGAGCAGGGAGACGGAGCAGTGTGGTGTGGCTGAGGAGATCTGCTCTTGGCTCCCGAGAGCTGAGTTGGAAGGTGCAGTCTCAGGCTGCTTTGCTCATCTGTGAAACCACTGGCATTCTTTTTTCCTTTTTCTTTATGCCTTTTGTTCAAGATAATCATAAAAAAAGAGGAAAAATAAAAAGCCCAGGGGCTGGATCCTGTTTTGCAGTATGGGATTTGCTCCTGGGTTAGAAGCAGTGTTAAGCAAACATGAAAGGTGATGGGCATGAGGGCTGGTGGATCCCAGACTGGCAGGTCTGATCGAGCTGCAACCACTGTGGAGCTGGCTCTGATCCCAGTCCCAGGCAAGCCAGGGAAATCCCCAGGGATGCCCAGAGCAGCCCTCAGGCATCTGGCTGCACAGTCAGGAGCCTGTGGGGCTGCAGAGGATTTCTTCCGGCTCTGCCCTGGTATCAAAGAGATCCAGGCTTCAGCTTACTGCCCTGGGGACTCTGTCAGAGCAGCTCCAGTGGGATTTCCCATGTGAGACATGAGGTGAAATGAAACCCAAGCCACAGGGTCTCACAGCAGCCTATCTCGCCGATACCCACACGGGGAAGGGCAGCCCTCCCCAGCCCTTCGTGGCTTTGCTTGCCCAGCACTACGTTGGCTCCCCCTCATCCTCACTCCAGATTGCTGTACCTGTTGGTGTGTATCCGCTTTCCCTCGGGTGCGGGCGCTGTCGCGGGTCCTGCTCCACGGTACTCCCACCTTGCGCTGAGCCAGTGGCCACGGAGTCGCCCGGTGATTCCCGGTCGTCCCGACTGTGTGGCCCTTCCATTTAAAGTCCATTCCCTGTTATGTTGTGTTTGCTATTTTTTTTCCCCTCTTTTCTTTTAATGTCATAGGAAACCTGTAGTCGGGATTGTTACTATTGGAAACCAATCACATATTCCATCCAGGTATTTTCATCTCTCCGGCGTTACGCAAAAATAAAGGCCTGAGAGAGAGATGTAACCGAACATAGAAGTAGAGTTAGGCTCGTTGTCTGAGTTTTGAGGCATATAGTATAATGGGAGAAGGAAAAAAATTAAAATAAAATTAAAATAATGATGTTGCACAACTTGTAGAAAACAAAGAAGGGAAAGGGTTAATGTATTAAATGTGCTAAATTACATTAAGAACTTAATTTTATTAAAGTATTATTACTTAAGAAACTCAGTATCTGCTCTTGGTTTCTGTCTGTCCATGCTTTAGGAGGGGGCAGGAGCAGTGGTTGGGAACAGCACCCTGAGGGGCCAAGTTCCAAGGCGGTGGGGCCAGACCTCCCTCTGCTACCCCTCCTGGGTCTCCCACCAGTCCTGTGCCTTTGGCAGCACTTCTTGGGGTTTGTTAGAGCATTTTGAGATGGTGAGCCCCCTGCAGCAGCTGCTGCTCCCAGTCCTGGTGCCAGCAGGTCCATGAGCCAGCCTGTGCCGCGTTTCACCCTGCCCACTTCTTCATCCCTGCAGAAATCATCTGAAAGCTGGAAAGCCTGGAACAAAACTGAGGTGCTGAGCCCAAGTGTCTCCACGAGCCTAAATGAACTCATCATCCCACATGTCCGTGCTGGTGCCTGGCTGATGGCACGTCTGATGGCAGGGAGCCCCAAGGGATGTTTGGCTCAGCCCTGTCCCTTTGAGGAGCCCTTTGGAGCATCATCCGCCCCCACGCCCACCTCTCCTGCCGGCAGGACTGACATCACCTCTTGGCACCACGTTTTGGTGTGGGCAGATGGTGTGGGAGGGGGTGGCGCTTGGCAGCTCCAGCTGGTCTGTGTGTCACCGTGACTCTGCCAGCTGGGGTGGGCACAGGGCAGAGTCCAGTCCATGGGGCGATGACCACTGCTCACCTGGGGACAGCCCCCAGCTGTGAGGAGACCCAGGATGCAGCCAAGGATGGGACTGGCTGGCTCAGGGATGAGGCTGTCTCTGGGATGGAGAAGTGCTGCGGTGCAGGGACACACCATGCAGGGGTGGCTGGAGCCAAGGTTAAGATGCTGCCATGGCTGTGCTGTCAGTTGGATAAAAGGGGCAACCCAGACCCACTTGGGGCTGACATCCACGTAGTGCAGCTGCTCCCATGCCCGGTTTGTGCCCTGCAACGCTGCCCCTGTGCTGGCAGCATGATCCAACCTGCCCCTCTGAGCCTGAATTCCAAGCTCTCCTCTCCAGTTTCCCAGGAGGGCACCCCCTTGCCCAGGTTACAGTCACACCTTTCTCCCTGCCCTCCTCCTTGTCACCCTTCATTGCTTGGGAATGCTGCCCAGCTGCCCCGTGTGGGGCTGGCACCGCTCCTGCCTCAAGGAACTGCCCTGGCAGAGAGAGAAAGACTCTCAATAGCAGCTTTATTTGGGGATTTTGCCTCAATTCCTGTTTCATTGACAAATTTCACCCTAAGGTGAGTGGCTGGCCCAGATCCTGCCGACACAGTCAAGTGAGATGGGGTGATGGGGGGCAGCCACGGAGAGACAGAGACCCCCAGCACTGGTTCAGTGGGGACAGGCTCTCCCACTTGCACCAGTCCTGATTGATACCTGCCAATGGCCCTTGACAGGGGTTGGGCCCAGCCCAGTCTGTCCCAGCACCTTCGGAGGTGCCCACCCTGGGGGGTGGCTGCTGCCCTCCAGGCAGGGGACAGGGCCACTCTCACCCTGCAGGTGCAGCAGATGCTCCATCTAATGGCACCATGTCCCCAGGCTGGGCCATGAGGGCACCAGCCACCAGTGGCCAAACACTGGAGTGGGGCAGGGTCAACCCGTGCCAGGGGCTCCTGAGAACCGGAGCTAAGGGGTCCCCAGTGCTGGCACTGGTCCCCACACGGGGAGCTGTGTGGAGGGACCATGTGCTTGCCCTCAGCACCCTATCCATGCCCTCACCCTCAGCCCCCAAAGCCCTGGCCCCCCCTTGTCCCCTCCTCAGGCCTCCCCAGAAGCCATGGCCCCCCAGTTCCTGCTCCCATCTCTTTTCATGAAAGAGTCACAGCTTGGGCCATGCCTCGAAGGGGTCACAGCATGAAAACAGTGTCATCCCCACACCCCACCCCAATGTCCCCAGCAGCACCCAGGGGCACTCCCAGCCTTCGGTGTCACAGGGGCAGGGCTGGGTGCAACTGGGCATGTTGCTGCTCCTTTCACTGGGCGGGAGAAAGGTGCACCCGGTGTCCCCCTCCCTGCAGGGCTGCACCCAGGGCGTCACCAAACAGGGACTCATCACGTTCAGGCTTGTTCAGTGCCACCCAGCCACTCGGTGACTGTGCCTGCAGGGCTAGAGGGAGTAGGGACACAGGGAATGGCATGTCCCCAATCACGGGGAGAGAGGGGAGACACCCTGATGCTTTGCCTCCCCCCCTATTTTTGTAGGTCCTACATAAACACAGGGAGAGCAGTGCATGGGCAGCGTGAGGTTGCAGACAAAAGCAGCTGCCAGCCTGTCCGGCTCAGGGGGTTGTGGGGGGCAGAGGCAGAGGGTGAGACACATGATGCCACCATGTGCTGGGTGGCGGACCGTCATGGTGGGGGCAGTCCAGGGGCTCAGATGTTCTGGCAGCAGGGGGTCTGCCGGCCCTCCTGCTGCGTGGGCAGCACCCGGATGGGCTCAATGGTGGTGCTGGGGCCGAACTCTGACTCCGGCTGCCCAGTGATCTGCCTCTGGGACACGATGCGGTAGATCTCTGCCAACAGAGAGAGGAAAGGAAGAGAAAAAACAATTCTTTAAGTACATATGTCAGTGGGGGATCTGCCCCCTCTCCAAACACACAGCTCCAGGGGTACAAATGCAAACATCTCCCCATCCAGGGAGAAGGATTCCACCCCAAATCCCACCCGGTACAGATGGGGTCCCCAGGAGGATCCTGAGAGGACACAAGGTCCAAAGCCATCCCTGTCCCTGCCCCCTCCCTTTCCTGGTTGCCCCTTACCTGAGAGGATGTTGTGGAAAGCCATCTCCACATTGGTGGAGTCCAGAGCAGATGTCTCGAGGAAGGACAGCCCATTCTTCTCTGCAAGGACAGGGTGAGCTCAGATGGGTTCTGTGAGCTTCAGCCAGATGGGATGGGAGGGGATGGGATGGGAGGGGATGGGATGGGAGGGGGAAAGATACCTGCAAAGCTCCTGGCCTCGTCAGTGGGCACAGCCCGCAGGTGCCGCAGGTCACTCTTGTTGCCCACCAGCATGATGACAATGTTGGCGTCAGCGTGGTCCTGCAGCTCCTTCAGCCAGCGCTCGGCATTCTCATACGTCAGGTACTTGGCGATGTCGTAGACAAGCAGAGCTCCCACCGCCCCCCGGTAGTACCTGGGGGACAGCGAGGGGACGGGGTCACAGCAGGGCCCCAGGTGAGAGCCACAGGTGGGGAGCAAGGAAACTCACGCTGAGGTGATGGCGCGGTACCGCTCCTGCCCGGCCGTGTCCCAGATCTGAGCCTTCACCGTCTTGTTGTCCACCTGGATGCTCCTCGTGGCAAATTCCACCCCGATGGTGCTCTTGCTTTCCAGGTTGAACTCATTGCGGGTGAAGCGTGACAGCAGGTTGCTCTTCCCCACCCCAGAGTCCCCAATGAGCACAACTGGGGGGAGCACAAGCACAGTGTCAGCTCTCCTAGACACCAGCAAAGCCACCCATCCCACAGCCCAGACTCCACCTCTATCTCCTCCAGGAGAAGCTGCTGGGTGAGGGGCGAAGCAGAGCAGGATCAGCCTCCTCCACTCCTCCTGGTGGCATCACTACTGCCTATAAATACCCCTCAAGAAAATTCCTGCCATCAATGGGAAGTTGCCAGGGGTTTCTGTCCCAGCCCTGGAGACAGGAAGGTGTCGTATGCACTAATGTACCCAAAAGGGGCAGAAAACCAGGGCCGGGACCCATGCAGGAACAGCCAGGCCAGAAGCCAGGCAGAGCTGGGGCTCCTCCTTCCAACCCTCTGTGGCCTCCCACCCTGAGGGCACACAGGAGGACTTAAAGACAAGGTCTGAAAAGAAGCATCCTCCTCCTCCTCCTCCTCCTCCGCTGTTGCTGGTCCAGCCCATGAGCCGATAAGTCCCTGGATGTGGGTTAAGTGCATTTTCTGCTTGTCCCACATCTGGCTGGTTCCGGTAAAACCTGGTGCAACAGGCTCTGGGGAGCTTTATCATATGCCTCCCCTGTCAAGTTTGTTGAGTTTATGACTCAACAGGTTTTCATTTTTATTTTTTTTAATTTATTTTTAATTCCCTCACTGCCAAGCCTGTTCGTTCCCCAGGTGCACTCAGACACTTCACTTTGCCCACCCTGTCGGACACTTCTCCCCACCATGGTCAGACAACAGCTGAGGTCATGACCATCCAGTGACCATGATGGGGAGGACATCAGAGCAGCAGCAGCAGCAAGGGATCACCAGGATGCCACATACTGCAGGAGTTACAGCAAGGCACAGCTACACTCAGCCAAGGCTCAGCAGACACCATCCTCCAAGGATGTTGCTCCATGTCCTGGATAACCCCTGCCCACCAGCTCCAGCTCATTGACACGGTTCTCTTGCATGGACTGGGGTGCAGAACATTCAACAATGCAGCCACTCCCTTGCCAAAACCCTCAGTGAAGGGCGGCCAGCAAACAGCTTGGCTCCAGGAAGCCCAACAGCACATGGAGCAGGTCCCTGGGGTCACCAAGGACAGCTGGAAAGCACCTGAGCCTCACTGGCAATCACCATGTCAGGACAGCCAGTGACAGAGGGAAGGGCAGCTCCTCCACAGCAGCACAGAATGGTTTGGGTGGATGGGACTTTAAAGCCCATCTAGGGGGTGCCCTGCCATGAGCAGGGACATCTTCCCCTAGAGAAAATTGATTCAAGTCCCATCCAACCCGACCTTGGACACTTCCAGGGATGGAGCAGCCACAGCTTCTCTGGGCATCCTGTGCCAGGGCCTCACCGCCCTCACAGCCAAGAATTTCTTCCCAAGATCCCATCTAACCCTGCCCTCTGGCAGTGGGAAGCCGTTCTCCCTTGTCCTGTCACTCCAGCCCCTTGTCCCAAGTCCTTCTCCAGCTCTCTTGATGCTCCTTTAGGCACTGGAAGGGGCTCGAAGGTCTCCCTGGAGCCTTCTCTTCTCCAGGTGAACACCTCCAGCTCTCCCAGCCTGTCTCCAGAGCAGAGGGGCTCCAGCGCTCGGAGCAGCTCCATGGGCTTGTCTGAACTCACTCCAACAGCTCCACATCCTTCCTGTGCTGGGGCCCCAAGGCTGGAGGCAGCTCTGCAGGGGGGCAGAATCCCTGCCTTGCCCTGCTGCCCATGCTGGGGGATGTGCCCAGGACAGCATTGGCTTCTCGGCTGCTGCTCACTGCATGGAGGTCTGGGAGGACTGTGACAGTCTGCAATACTCGGGACCAGCCGACAGGAAAATGCAGGCCAGTGATAAGCCAGGCTCGTTAACACTTCCTGAGCATCGAAGCTTTGATCTGGGCTCAGTCCTTAACCAAAGGGAAGTTGCTGCTTCCCCAGCTAAACTCCCAACTGCAACTCCCGAGCTGCAACCCCCATCCCGGCAGTGCTGTGCTCCATGGCAGGCTCCAGAGGGCTTTGGACCACACCATGGATGCAGGGAAGGGGTGGGTGGGCAGGGCCCTGCAGCCTCCAGGGGAAATGTGCTGAGCCTCTTCCCCCTGAGCCTGAAGGGCGCGAGGGGCTGGAGCAGCAAAAGTATTTGACACACTCTGTCCTCATCACCTTCAAACAGGCATCCTGCGAGCACCAGCAAACATCCGCAGCACACCGTGTCCCACTGCAGGGGAGGGGGTGGAAACAGCCTGTACCTCCACACAGGGCCCCAAGGAGGGCTCCCAGAAGCAGCCATGCCCAGAGCTGTGCCTCATCCACCCTGAGCCCCTCCAGCAGCATCAGGGCCTTCCCACAAGCACAGCCGGAATGAGCATCACAACAGTTGATGCTCCTGTCTCAGTGAAAGCTGGAATTATGCTGCTTTCCAGCTGTGATCATGTTCCTTCTCTCATGGGAGGAGTTGAGCTGTTGTAGCCCAGGAGCACCAGCCCAGCTCCATGCCCCTGGACACAGGGAATGGATAGGCACAGGAGGATCATGTGCTGGAGCCCCCTCAGAGCTGTTCTGCTGGCACAGCACCGGCCAGGAAGTGCAGGGCACAGCAGTCAGAGGAGCTCCTGCCTGGGTGCCTCGCTCAAGGCACCACCCAGCATCAGAGTTTCCCCCTCACCAGGTCCCAGAATAACTCCAGGGAGGAGGATTTTCCTGGGCAGAGGCCAGGGGAGGTGTGTGAGGAGCCAGGGGCTACCAGCATGTCGCTGGTTGGAATTACATCGTGTCGGTGGCTGGAATTACTCGGGGCCTTTCGGGCAGGGCTGTGTGGGCAGGCTGACTCACAGCCGCCCGCCGGTGAGCTCACGCCCCGGTTTTATGGCTCAGGAGGTTGTGGCGTTTCTAAGATGTCCCCTGGCTTTGCCAGCACCCACTCAGGCCCAAAATGTCCCCTTGCTTCTCCAGCACCTGCTCCAGCCACAGCAGATGGTAGGGAAGCCTGCCATACACAGGGATGGGGATGCTCCACAGGGGTGCTGGGCTCCCATAACCAGGAATGCCAACACTGTGTCTCCAAGGGCCAGTCCCTGTCCTCCTGTGCACATTGGAGGTGTCCCACCAGGACCAGCACCAGGAAGGACAACCCCAGATCTCAGGATCCTTCCCCTCCACCAATGCTGGGGGTTGGCACAGCTTTCCCTCCTGGGGTCTCTCACTCAGCCCCCAGACATGCTCCCCCCAGCCAACCTGGCAGAGGAGAGCACTCACAGGTGCTCAGGGGCAAGCATAGCACCCACAGAGCCCCACAGAGCCCCATAGACCTGCCTCGCCCACCGCCCCAGGGACCAGCACCCTGACGCAGCCACGGCCACCCCTCCCAGGACACTGCACTCAGGCGAGGGCTCCAGCCTCCTCCCGCAGCAGTAACGAGCTGTTGTAATTAGCACTGGGACCACAAACCATCAGCCCAGCTCTAAGCAAACCCTCAGACCACGGCAGCATTTCAACCCCAGTCCCACCAGTACCCACTCCCTGCTCAGCAGAGGGAAATGTCACAACAAGCCTACATGCTGGTCCCCAGCACTGGGAACTGGGTGTTATATCCCAGTACAAGCTTCCAGCCCTATCCCAAGGGTGCTGCATGGAGCCAGCCCTGCCAGCAGGAGGCTGAGACTGGCACAGCTCACTACAGGCATGGCCAGCACAGCACAGGCAGGAGACCCACCTTTGAAGAGATAATCGTACTCATCGTCCTTGCCTCGCATCTCGCCCGGCACCACAGCCCCACTCCCACTGGGCTAACCGGGATTTCCAGGCCTTATCCAGCCCTGGCAGGGGCTGTCCCGTGCCACCCATTGGTGGCCACAGCCCTTCCTGCTCCACACCCATTGGCAGCTGGGGCTGCCCGTCATAGCCCAGGTGTGCTCACCTGGGCCAGGTAAGGGGGGGCAGGGATCTGCACAGCAGCAGGTACAGGCCACCACCTGTGTTTGCCACTGATAGGGACGGTGACGGCCACACACTCCATGCAGAACCATGGCTGGGACAGGGACCTGGGCAGGGCACAGCTGGCATGGTGCAAAGGGAAAGTGAGTGAAGACATGGAGAATCCAGCAGGAATTTCCGAGGGGTTTCGGATAACTGGCGGAGGCTGCATCATCGTTTGGACCGATGAAGTCCAAATGGGGGATGTGGACTGGTAAAGGCTGCCTGGGGAGGGGCTGCAGGGGGAGTACAGCTTTGGGGTGGGAGGGGGCACAGAGGAACCATGGCATTGGTGTGGGAGGGGGCGCAGGGGGGCCATGGCATCCAGCTGTGCTGCTTTGGAGGCCGCTGTGTCCAGCACATTATGAAGGTGGGGACCCAGGGAGTCGACCACAAACATGCAGGAATTCCAGCTCAGCAAACCTGCATTTCACAAGTCCTTTAATGATTGCATCACCCCTGCTCTGGACACAGAGCTGTTGTTCCTGGCCCTGTGGCACCAGGGCCCTGCAACGAGTCCTGTCCCACCATGCAGACAGCAGGGACCTTCACTTGGTCCTGCTGTCACACTTGCCCATGTTTGGGATGGGACAGAAGTGAGCCAAGGGCTGAGTGCTGCCACTCACTCCTTAGGGCTTGGCTCAACTCCAGAGCAGTACCTGGCAGGATGGACACCTGTGGGTCAGCCACATCCCCAGCGTGTGGCACAGGAGCAACTCCAGGGCCAGAGGCAATCTGAGAGGCTCCTGTTGCTGGCATAACCCTGGCCAGAACCTCCTGGCTCCTTCCCCAGCAGTGCCTTAGAGGTATTCCAGTTCTCTGTCCTGCAGGTCCAGAGGGACTGGGACAGTGCATGATGGTGGTGATACTAATCAGGGCCCGGCAAAAACACAACAGAGAGAGAAGAGCTCCCGGCACAGGTGCTTCTCACCATTTATGGCAGAATTTGGCCCCTGTCCAGGCTGCTGGTCCCCACTGCACCAGGACGAGGGTGGCACCACAGGCAGCACAGCCTGTGCTGGTAGCCAGAGGCAGACCCAGCTCTATGCCATTGGCATGTCCCGGGACTGTGGGGTTCCCTGGGGGCTTCCCAGGGTGCCCGGCTGGTTCAGAGGGCCACACAGCACGGGCGCCTCTCCGCCTGTGCTGGGGCCGTGCTTGCAGGGCTCTCGCTGGCAAGTGACACCGTGTTGCTTTGGCTGCTCCTCTGCTTCTGTTTCTGCACTTTGTGGAAGATCTCTGCAAAAGAAGAGGTGCTGAGGGGTCTGTGTGTCAGCCCAGGCCCCTGGGGAAGCAGGGACAGCCTCAAGCCTGCAGCCCCTGCTGTTCGCCCATGGCTCTCCCTCCCCTCTACGCAGCAGAGGGGTGAGTTGAGAGGTGACAAAGGAGCAGCTCTGCCAGGTTGCATCCCTGTGGCACCAGGGGAACACCCTGTGCTTAGGCAATTTCCTCTTGCCCAACCTGGGATTAGTGCTTCGTCCTGCACCGGGCCTGGCAGCTCACCGGGCCAGGCTGGCTCGGCAGAGCCCGGCACAGCATGGCACAGCACAGCATGGCTTGGCATGGCACAGCACATCTGGCTGCCCTGGTGCTGCTGGCTGCCGTTCCTGGAGAGCTGCTCCTGCATAAGCCAAGAATCACCCCCCTCCATCCCTATCCCCAGGTCCCCATGGCCAGTTCAGCAGGGTGCTGGAGACGTTGAGTCAGGAGCCAAGACAACAGGAAGGGGACTGGAGATTATGGGGGAGAAGGAGCCTCTGGGGCTTTAGGAATTCCCAAGGGCCATGAGAACAAAGCTGTGGGTGTGGGGAGAGAAACGCCCAGCACCAAAGGCTGGAAACCAAACCAGCCAGAAAGCCAACACCGAAACCAGCCCCAAAGAGCTCAGGTGGGGCAGGGCAGAGGAGAGAAGCTCTGCACATCCTTTGCCCAGCACTGCGTCCCTGAGAATGAACCCTGCAATGGCCCAGGACCCTGCTGCACCACGGCACCAGTGCCCATACCCTTCAGGATGGTCTCGAAAGCCTGCTCAACGTTGGTGGAGTCCAGCGCTGACGTCTCCACAAATAGCAGCCCTTTGTTGTCTGCAAGTAGAGGAGTCCCTGAGACAATGCAGACCCCAGAAAGGGCATGGCTCCATTCTAGAGCCCCTTTGGAGATGTTCAGGTGCCTGCACTGGTGCAGGTCCCTGTTGCTGGGGGGGTTCCCAAGCCCCCAGCCCCTGTAGCAGGGTGCCAGCCTGTACCTGCAAACATTTTTGCCTCCTCCATGGGCACCTCCCGAGCCTGTGCGAGGTCGGTCTTGTTCCCCACCAGCATGACGACAATGCTGGCCTCGGCATGGTCATAGAGCTCCTTCAGCCAGCGGTCCACCACATCATACGTCTGGTGCTTGGTGATGTCAAACACGACCAGGGCACCCACGGCCCCCCGGTAATACCTATGGCAGAACCCCACCATCACCTCACGCTCCGGACATCCCCCTCAACACCTCACCCATAGGGCTCAAGTATGAGGGCATCACCCCTCAGGTCCCAGAGGAGCCCAGATTTCGGGCATCCCATCCTTACGCTGACGTGATGGCGCGGTACCGCTCCAGCCCCGCAGTGTCCCAGATCTGAGCCTTCACCACAGCATCTCCCACGAGGATTGTGCGGGTGGAGAACTCCACGCCGATGGTGGTGCGGCTGTCATGGTTGAACTCGTTGCGGGTGAAGCGGGAGAGCAGGTTGGTTTTGCCCACCCCGGACTCCCCAATTAGGACGACTGTGGGAGGAAGAAGAAATCCCACTAGACCGCCCCGCTACTGGCATTGGCTGCATGGGCATCACTCATTGTCCAGTGACCCCAGACCGGGCACAGAAGCTGGGCAGGTGTGTGGACTTAACACCTGGTGTGTTTGCTCCTTCAGCAAACTGGGGTCTGTCCCTGTGCCATGAGCTCTCAGCCCCTTGAGTGTGGCCGAGCCACCTCGGCACAGCCCAGCTATGCTCCCCATCTGCTGGTACAGTCCCAGAGCTGTTCATAAGAGTCACAGCTACCAGGCTCTGGGCAGCAGGAGCAGGGTGAGGATGTTGGTGAGCCCTGGGTCACCCTGTTGCAGTGGGCACCCAGGATGGGTGGCACACCAGAGCCTGTCCGTCTCTGCTTGCCAAAGGAGAGCTCTAAGCCCCTGGGGGGTCTGGCCAGTAGCACCCAGCAGAGACACAGGATGCCAGGGCCCTGTGTCTGAGGAGCTCAGGCCAGAAGGTGTGAGGCTGTGCCCCTGTTTCTCCAGCCGAGGTTTGACCCCCATGTCCTCTGCATGTGCCACCACCCTGGTCACCACAGCAGAATGACTTTTCAACGCCTGCTGCTCGTGGGAGTTATGGGCTCATACTGCCTTTATGTCTCACATGCTCGACCCCAGCTGTCACAGCCCCTACACCTCACACCAGCAATTCACCCAGCACCCCACCTGAAGCCTTGGGGTATGTGGATCTCCCCATGACTCCATGGATCCAGATATCGCTTGTCAGCCCTGGCCTCGCTGCTGTCAGCTGGGGACACGGCCAAGGCCAGTGCCTGCTCCCCAACTCCCTGACCCTTTGCAGCTCCAGTGCCCATCACAGCTGCACAGTCAACAACGTCCCGGTTCAGGACACAGCAGCCCCGGGGGAAGCCACCCCAGTTCCCTCCCCGTAGCCCCTGGCCTCCTGCTCAATCCCTTTAGGGGAAGGGGGCTCACATCGAGCGCAGGACTCACCCTTAAAGACAAAGTTATAATCCTCCTCGGCGCTGCCCATGTCGCCCCGGCTGCCGCCCGCCTTCGCGGGGCCACCGCTGGGTTTCCTCCTTCCCGCTGCCAAGCCTCGAGCAGACGGCGGGGCGGGCCGAGCTCCCGGAGGCGCCGAGGGAGGAGACGGAGCGGGCAAAGGTTCCTCTCCGTCGGGGAGCGGGTGGGAAAAGCGAGGGGGGCCCAGGGGGCGCGCAGGGTGGCGGCAGCGGCGGCGGGGCCGGCCGGGTTGGCAGCGCAGCGCGGCCCTTGACTCGAGGGGTGGGACCGGGTGTCGCAGCGCAGGTTGGGCAGGTAGTGTCACCCCTGGGACCGTCACGGGGTGGCCGGAGGAGGAGCCGGGGCCTGATCCTGCCTGAGCGCGGGGCAGGCTGGGGCAGCGAGGGCAGCGTGAACAGGATGGTCAACATGGGCAGTGAGGGGTGCGAGGGCAGTCGTGACAGAAACAGAGCCCCCCCTCCCCAGCCCAGCTCCTGCCGACTCTGAACGTTCCCTCGCCTCTGCTGCCATCGTGTGAAAGTCGGGAAAACTGGGACAGGAAGGAGCCCCCGCTGCCCTCGCTACCCCGAGCGGCTGGGCAGGGCTGTCGGGGGGCTCGACTTTCTTGTACCTATCCCCCTTGACACCAGCCCTGTTTTTCTCTTGGGTCTCTATTCATTGCAGAGCAACAGGAGCCCCAAAACACCGCCCAGGCCCCCCTGGCCTGGGGATCCCACCGGGATGCTTTACCCTACCAGCTCCCCCTTTTATTCACAACAGACACAAGCATCAGACACATTTTTATTACCCCCAGCTTTTGTGCTCCCCCCACCTTATTTTTAAGGCCACATCAGAGCTCTGGGATGCTCATGGGGCCGCTCACCCTCCACCCACGCCAGTGATGGTGTCAAAGCCTGGCAGCACCTCAGAGCCCTCTGCTGCCCTGCTCAGGATGCGGCCACCTGGGTGAGTGGCTCCTCCAGGTACTGCACCAGCGCCTGCGCCTGCAACCAGAGAGCAGTGTGAGCCGTGCCCACGGGGGTTTTGCCACCTTTGTGCCCACTGCCCAGGTGCTTATTGTAATTTATACTTCAGTTTAGAGCCTTAAAAAGGTGTGGTGTGGTGCCTGGGTGGGCATGGGCGACAGAGGAGCCTCTGCAAGGAGGAAAGAGGCATCCCAGGCATGGTAGCTTCCTCCAATCCTCCCATTCCCATCCTCAACAGCTCCTTCCCACACCACAGCAGGGACTCAGCCCTGCAGCCCCCCAGACTTCCTCCCCACCACCATTACCTTGGCCTTCAGCATCCCAAATCCCACTGTTTCCTTGGCATACATGCAGAGCAGCAGGTTTGCCACCCGTGTGATGGCCACTCGCCCCTCCTGCCCAGGGAGAAACAGCATCTGTCACATCCCAGCTTGGCCCGGACCACGGGCAGGGTCCCGGGGGACTCCCAGCACCCCAGGGAGGGGAGGGCAGCCCCCAGCCCCACATACCATGCAGTCCATGAGGATGAATTTGAGGTTGTCCTCATTGAACGCCTGGTGCCCATTCTTGTCGTAGGCCACCCAGATGTTGCTGGCGATGGCCGCGGTGACCCTGGCATCGGTGTCCCCGTAGCCAGAGTAGGCCAGCAAGGACCCCTCATTGTTCAGGAGCCTGGAAACGACATGGGGGGGGAACTGGTGCCTCTAAATGGGCATCAGACCCCACTGCAGTGCCAGGGGCAGAGTGAAGCCCTGCCCAGTCCCAAGCGCTGCTCCCTGGACACCCCCACTTGGCAGGGGGTGTGGGGGCTTCAAAGCCAGGAAGCTCTTGGGTGGCCCCAGGCCCAAGCAGGGTTTGAGTGGCTGCGTCTGTTGAAGCAGTGGGACCTGCTGCAGAGCAGGCACGAGCCTGGTGGGCAAACCCTGTGCACGCACAGCCCTGGCACAGTGCACAGGGATCACAACACTGCACACCCGTGTCACGCACAGCCCCAGCACTGCCCATAGCCCAGCACCATGCAGGGTGTGTGGGCATACCCCTGGTGGGGCCCCTCACCCTCCAGGGCCAGGACAGAGAGCATCCCCGGGCAGGGGCAGGGACAGGGACAGGCAGCACCCCAGGCAGGGACAGGAGCAGGAGCAGGGAGCATCCCTGGGAAGGGACTGGAGCAGGGGCTGGGGGCAGGAGCAAGGGCAAGCAGCATCCCTGGGCAGGGCCTGGGAGCATCCCCAGGGCAGGAGCAGGGGGCAGGGACTGGGGATGGGGCAGGAACAGGGGCAGGAGAAGGAGCAAGGGCAGGCAGCATCCCCAGGCTGGGGAGGCATCTCTGGGCAGGGGAAGCAGCATTCCCAGGGCAGGGCTGGGGCAGAGGCTGGGGCAGGAGCAAGGGAAGGTAGTATCCCTGGGCAGGAGCAAGGGCAGGGACAGGGTCAGGCAACATACCTGGGCAGGGACTGTGAGCATCCCCAAGGCAGGGGCATGGGGGGGACAGGGACAGGGGATGGGGCAGCAGCAAGGGCAGGCACAGCATCCCCTGGGGCAGGGGCAAGAAGCATTCGCAGGGCAGGGCTGGGGCTGGGGCAGGAGCAAGGGTAAGCAGCATCCCTGGGCAGGGCCTGGGAACATCCCCAGGGCAGGGGCAAGGGCAGGGGCAGGGGCAGAAGCAAGGGCAGGGGCAGGGACAAGGGCAGGCAGCATCCTCGGGACAGGGACAGCTTCCCCAGGGGCAGGGCCAAGCAGTATTCCCAGGGCAGGGCGAGGGCAGGGGCTGGGTGCATCCCCCGGGGCAGGAGCAGGAACAAGGGAAGGCAGCACCCCCGGGCAGGGGCAGCATCCCCTCTTCGCACCGCCCGCCGCAGCCCCCGGGCGGGGGAAGCCGCCCCGCTCCCGCAGTGCCCCCCGCACTCACAGCGTGCTCTGGACGCCGCCGGTGTTGGCCTGGCTGAGCACCTGCGTCAGGGCCTTGGGCCGCAGCATGGCCGCCCCGGCTGCGCGGGCGGGGCCGACGCGGGGCCGGCGCGGGGTCGCGCCGCGCCCGGAGCATCCCGGGGACTGTAGTTCCCGGCCGGGTCCGGACCCCCAGAAAGGCCTCGGCAGCCGGAGGGGACACGGCGCGGGCGTGGGACCGCGGTGACACCGCGGGGATCGGGGATGGAGCCGCGTACCGAGGGGGTCATTGGGGGCACCGGGGGGCCCCTGCGGGCAGCACCCCCTGTCCGCTTTGCCCCTGCCCGCTCTGTCCCTGCTCGTTCTGCCCGTGCCCGCTCTGCCCGTGCCCGCTCTGCCCGTGCCCGCTCTGCTCCCCCACCCCTTTCCTCCCCTCTTTGCCCCCCGAGCCGCCCACCCCCTGGCCCTCCGGGACGCCGGGGGGCGCTGTCGCGGGACGCGGGGAGGGGGCCGGGGCGGCGCTCGCTGGTCTCTGTGGTGGCGGCGGCCCGGGCTGGCGGCGGGCGGCGAAGATGGCGGAGCCGAGCGGCGGCGGCGGCCCCGGGCCTGGGCCCGGCGGGGAGGGCCAGGCGGGGCCCGGCGGGGCGCTCATCCGCGTCACCGTGAAGACCCCCAAGGACAAGGAGGAGATCGCCATCGCGGACGGCGCCTCCGTGCGCGAGGTGAGGGCGGGGGCGGCCGGAGGGGGCGGAGGGGCCTGGCGGGGGCGTGAGGGGCGGGGGGGGGGCTGGTGCGGGGGAGTTCACGGGGCCGGGGAGCGAGGTGAGGGGTTTTTGGAGAGCGAGCTGAGGTTTGTGACGGGGAGGACTTTCGGGGGGACGTGAGAAGCAGGGGAAGGGGAGCTTTGGCTGGGGGGGTGTCAGGGCGTCCGGTGGAGCTCTCGGGGACCAGGTCAGAGCTGGAGGGGCGGCGGGGGGGTCCTGGGGGCAACCCGGGCCTTTGGGCCTTGTTGGAGCCAGGCTGGGAGGGAGCCGGGAGACCGGGGGAGGGCAGGTGCTGGCGGGCTTTAGGAGAGGACAGTCCCGGGCGGGGGCAGTTGGTCCGGGGTGGGAGGCACCCGTGGGAGGGGTCGTGGATGTCGAAACCACATTTGTTGCGGGCGTGTGAGGGGTGTGTGAGGGCTCGGAGCGCGGCTCTTGGGGGGGTGGCGGTTGTGGGAGGGGTGTGAAGGACGGGGTGGGGTCTGGGGGCTCGGCCCGTGGGCTGGGCAGCGGGGGAGTGGGAGGGGAGGAGTTCCCTGAGCGGGGCGGGGTGGGAAGGGTTTTGGAATTGCGGGCAGAGCCGGCTGGGTGCGTGGGGAGCTGCAGGGGGGGAAAGGTGGGAGTCGTGGGGTGGGTCTGGACCCCCCTGGAGGCGGATCCCCGAGGCGAGGGGAGAGGAGCCGGGCAGGTGTTTGGGGACAGGGTTGGATGGGGAGGAAGAAAAGGAGCATCAGCCCTTCCAGGGGGGGCTGGGGGGGGGTTCTTCTCCTGCTAGGGAGCAGGAGGGGGCTGGGATTGGCAAAGGCTGGGATTGGCAAGGGCTGGCTCCGGGGCTGGCCCCAGTGCCGTGGAAGTGGCAGTGCCCACTGGGATAAGGTGTCATTGCTTGGTCGGTCGAGCACAGGGCATGAGGTCGGCCTGTGAAGGACCTGGCAGGAATCTCTGGGCAGCAGGTCACGGTGTGGGCACGGGCTGTGCACATGTGGCCCTCCTGCTCCTTCCTCTGCCGGCTCCAGGGAGCCCATGGCTACAGGGAGTGTGGAGTGAGGGCTCTGTGCAAGGGTGGGACATGGAGCTGTGCAGGGAAGGCACAGAGCTGTGGGGCCAGGGTGATCTCTGGGCCTGGGCTGTGCTCTCCCCAGCCTTGTTTTTAGGGTTCTGGCGTGAAGATTGTGAGCTCTGGGGCAGACATGGGCTTTGCGCTCTGTGCTGGCCTTCCCCTCTGAATTCCCTGTAATTTGTGGCTTTCAAGTGCAAGGCTTTGTTTCCTCCAAATCAGTTTGGGAATGCCCTGGTGGGGCCAGCAGTGACAGCGGTGTTGGCAGGTGTTAATCCCAGCACACCACCCAGTAAGGAAGAGATGCCCGTGCTCCGTGGCGCGCTCACAGGGAATTCGGTTGCAGAAATAGGCATTGGAGAAGACCTAGTTTATTTCCATTGGCTGATATAGGATTGTTCCCTTTTCCATAGAGCTCTGTCCTGTATTGAATCAGAGTTAGGCTTTCCTTAGGAAAAAAGCTCAAATAAGCAGAGACAAAACCAGTTCAGTCATTCAGAATAAATGGTGTGTTTGGGTTAGGCCTGAGACACACTTGGTCTGGCTTTGGAAGCCTTTAGCTCTTCCCGAGGGAATGGCTGTGTTCTTTCCAAGATTTACTCCATGTTTTGTGAGTGCAGAGCTTGTCTTTGCTTTGTTTTGGTTTTCCTTAAACACCTCAAACATGCTCAGCAACTGGTGCCTGAGTGGTACCTGGGCTCCGAGGGCCTGTCACTCCCTTGTGCTGTTCCCAGAGTGGATCTGGTCCCTGGAGCTTTATATTTCTGGTCTTGGTCCTTTGCCTGAAAAATGCTCTGTTTGTTTTCCAGTTCAAAGAAGAGATTTCCAGGCGGTTTAAAGCCAAACAGGATCAGCTGGTTCTGATCTTTGCTGGGAAGATCCTGAAGGATGGAGACACGTTGAATCAACATGGGATCAAAGATGGGCTGACTGTGCACTTGGTCATTAAGACTCCGCAGAAGTAAGAGTTTGGTCTGGGGGGCCGAGGGCAAATGAGGGCTGGGAATAGCTGATGGTGAGGTTCCTGATGAGCTTTCCCAGGCTCTCCCTGCCTGTAATGGGGTTTGTCACCCACCTGTGTGCTCCATGGGTGTGTGGCAGGTACTTGGTGGGGCCGGTCCTTTAACATGAGTTTTGTGTGTGTGGCTTCATGTATTTTGAGCCTTTAGAATTCACTAATCTTGGAAGAAGCCATCGGAACTTGATACTGGTTCTAACAAAGCCAAGTTGCTGATAACAGAAATTACTTTCTCATGAATTTGTGTTGCTGTGGAAGCCAGCACCCAAGTTTTTCTGTCATCTCCTACCATGTACTCTGCTCTAAGCACAGTGGGTGCTCCACTTCGAGAGTGTGTGGAGGTTCAGGCTGTGTGACCACGTGCACAGAGCAGTGTGGGAGTCTCCAGGGCTGCCTCTGCCTTGGGCTCCTGCCATGGTGTGTCTGGGCTCCTGGGAAGCTCCAGGGTGGCATCTCTGTGCAGTTCTGCCGTCTTCTGGGAGAGCTGCATTAATCAAAATGGTTATTTTGCCCTTTTTTTTTTTTCCCACCTGTTATTTACAAAGACAGGGATGTGTATTATCAGGTCCTGCAGGAGCCTCTCCCTGGGTTCTGCCTCTCCAGGTAGCTGAAAAGCCTGATGCTCTTCTTCCACTGTCCCCACAGCAAATGTGGTACTGGTGAACCATTTCAAAGGGTGAATCAGAGCTGTCCTGAGCTGCTCATTTTTCTCCTGCCAATAGTCCTAAATACATTACAGTTTCTCCCTGTGCTCATAGAAACCAAGTGCCCTTTCTCCAGCTTCCTTCTTCCTTTTTTGTTCAGCTTCCTATTTACTTTGTTTCCCCACTCTCTGCCTCTCTCAGTGGCTGCTGGTTTTCAGCAGCAGTTGGGTGAGTCTGGACAGTGGACAGGGACCTTTGGGATTGATCTTACAAGTGCTAGAATAAGAGTGAAAAAGGAAAGGGAGTTAGACAAAAAGAATAATTCTTGGTTTGGAAAAGAAAAAGTAGAGAAATAATTGTTCTTATTTTCAGAGGTATAATAGCATTATTTGAGGCAAGTAAAGTGAATTTTCTGGTCTAAATTCATGTGAAAGCTCTTCAGCACTAGTCCAGGACTCACTGTTGTGACTGCAAAGGCTTCAGAGAATCTTTAAATGTTCTGTTTCAAATTCCTGGAACACTCCTGAGAAGGAACTGTGGTGACAAGGTACTGAACTGGGTTGGTGTACTTAGCAAAGCTGACGTCCAGCACCTACTGCGTAGTGGCCTATGGCACAGTGGCTGCGTGGGTGTGTTAAAATAAGCTCCAGACAACTTGTGTTGGATGCAGGAGTCTTGCATGAAGGTACAGCCAATGGCAGAGCTGGGAATTTGGAGCCAAACTGCCCATAGCTTTGTGGGACAGGTGCTACTGCCTCGTGCCTCAGTCTCCCTCTCTGTAGAGTAATGCTGGTACTTCTTTTTGCCCCAGGAGCACTGATAGGAATATTTAAAAGTGCAGAGTCTCGTTTACCCCTTGTACCAGCCCTGCTGTAACCTCCTGTGGTTTCTGTGGGAGCAGCAGGAGGATTTTCCTGTTTGGAGCAAACTCATTGCTCAAGGATATGGCTGAGGTAAATAGTTCAGTGGGATTCAAGGAAGAGCTGGATACAACTCAGGGTAAGACCTGTCCAACTGCTCTGTATGGGCGAGGACAACATGACAGGGGCTGCAATGCATCAGGATGGGAGGCAGAATCCAGCAGATGGGAGGCATCTGGGAGCACAGCTGGGATGCGTGCAGGCAGGGTTGGGATAGGAGCTGGGGCTGGCTCCTGCGGGGGTGACCGGTGTGCTGGGAGCTTGGTCAGCGTGGGCTGCATGTCCCGTGACCCCACAAAGGACTCTGCTCGCCCTTCCCTAGCCCCAGGAGTTTAACACCCTCTGATCCTTTGCAGGGTCCAAGATTCAACATCTGCTGCTTCTGCCCCCAATGCTGCTTCTGCCCCCACTGCAACCCCCTCTTCTCCTGCTGCCCCATCTCAGCCCTCCACATCCAGCAGTGCCGGTCCGGACACAGGGAGTGGCAGCAGACGGAGCAGCGGGTCAGGGACCATGGGAGGTCCTGCAGATGGAGGCCCCAACAGTGCTACATCCATCCTCTGTAAGTGGGGGCTGTGAGAAGGAAGGATTTTCTGGGATTAGGAGTCAGGGTTCTTGACCCCCGTTGTTGTCTCTGCTCGCTGTGGGCTTTGCCTGAGTCACTCCCGTAGCAAACCTCAGTGTCCCTGCTCAGTGTAATGCCACAGCCCTTAGTGAGGTGTGTTGTAGGGGTGTCTTCCCTCAGAGCTGGCTGCCATAGGAACGTGGGATACCCCTGGGTTTGTGGGGTGCAGTTCAGCTGATGTGCCTGTCCTCTTTTTGCAGCTGCCGACAGTTACTGACTCACGCCTCTCTCCCCGTGTGTTGTTCCCTCTCCAGCTGGTTTCGGTGGCATCACTGGGCTGGGCAATCTTGGGATGGGCTCTGCCAACTTCATGGAGCTCCAGCAGCAAATGCAGCGGCAGCTGATGTCCAACCCAGAGATGCTTTCCCAGATCATGGAGAATCCCTTGGTGCAGAACATGATGTCTAACCCTGACCTCATGAGGCAGATGATCATGGCCAATCCCCAGATGCAGCAGCTCATGGAACGAAATCCAGAGATAAGCCACATGCTGAATAACCCGGAGCTCATGAGACAGGTGAGTCACACCAGGGCCTCAGTAAAGAGCGTTCAGGAGAGTCTTTGTGGACCAGCTTTAGTGTCTGCTCTGCTGAGGGGGAGTGGGAATGCCAGAACAGTGGTTTTTGGAGCTCTCTTCCTTCCTGCTGTGAGCTCCCAACAAACAGATGGTGGTCTTGAGTTATGTGAATACTGATTACACAACCCACATCCTTGCAAATCTTGTCTCCCTTTCAGAGCTATTGAATCCATGGTGTGTTGGGGAAAAAAAGGATGCTGGGAGTATCCTAGCATGTTGCCTACAAGACTACTGTGTTCTGATTCAGGAATGGGAGTAAAAGCAGTGCTGGAGAAGTGAAGCTACTGCAAAAGCTCTTTGTTTCTCTCTAGTTCTCTTGACAGATAAAGTACAGAGCCCCGAGCTGTATAGTCAGTGTTTCACTACCTATATCAGTGGGGAGCACTAGTGTAGGCCGGGATCCCAGAGGGCTCTGATTTTTCCCAGAACAGAGAGGACCAGTTCCCTAGAGGACTGGCTAGAGGGAAGCTTAAGGGTTGAGTGAGAAGTTGAGGGTGTTAATAGGACTCTGCTGTTTCCTGGGAAGGCTTGTCAGAAGGGTTGTGCTGAATGGGCCTAGTTTTCATCTGCTTCTCGGTTATTCTGCTTTCAACTGTGTCAGCCATTCATGAAATTCCAGAGCTGCAGGACTAAATTGTGAATAATCCGTACGTAAGCAGATCTTCAAATGAGACCTGAATATTCCTTGTGCGGGAGAGACCCATCAGAAGTCTGGAGAAGGTGGAAGGATTCAGCCTTTTCCGCCTTCCCAGCTGTTGAATGTAGTCTATCCAGTGTGAGTCGGAACATATGGGTGTTAGATGTTTGGATGTCCTGATACTGCTTAGAAACAAAACAGTCTCATCCAGCCTAACTGAGGCTGAGAAGGAAGAGAGGCTGAGCAAGGCTGGGAGGAGCTGGGATCCCTGGGCTCTCTTTGCTTGGATAAATGATCTCTCTGCTCTCTGCCTGTGAAACGGGTTTAATTATCCTCTTTCTCCTGGGAGCTGAGATTTAACTCTTTCAGGACTTGGCTAGGGGATCAGTAGAAAACTGCTGGGCTGCTGACCAGGTTCTTGATCCACCCTGGTCCTCCGTGGCACACATGGACCTGAGCTTTCCATCTTTTCCTCCTTCTCCCAGACGATGGAATTGGCTCGTAACCCTGCCATGATGCAGGAGATGATGCGGAACCAGGACCGTGCTTTGAGTAATCTCGAGAGCATTCCAGGAGGATACAACGCCCTGCGCCGAATGTACACGGACATCCAGGAGCCCATGTTCAGCGCAGCCAGGGAGCAGGTATTGGCTGCCTTCCTCTAAGTGGGGTGTAGTGTGGGAAGGGGGATCATTCCCTGGCCCCCATGCTGGTGGGGCAGCTTTTCTAGAGCGTGGCTGTTCGTGTCCCTCCAGTGCAGGCACTGGCCTGCAGTGCCTCTTGTTACATGGGTTGGGGTGTCAGAGCAGAGACCTGCCCTGGCTCCTGCAGTCCCCCAGCAGGCTTGATGCCAGCCATAGCCCATGGGCAGGCCCCCGTTGCCTTGTTAGCACAGCCCTCTGCTCTCTGGATTAGCTGGAGCCTGACGCCTTTGGAGCAGAGCTGGCTCAGATCCAGCTGGCTTGGAGCGCAGGAGGAGGGAGCGCAGGTCTGGCTGCAGAGGGCTGTGCAGACATACTCCAGTCCAGCATTACCTACTGGTATGTCCGGGCGCTGGTTTTACAAAGGCGTTTTGAAGCCTTGCATTTAGGAGCCAAATCTGGAGGCTGTGGCCACTCCTGAGCCTGGTCTTTTTCCGAGCGAGGTGTGTTGTGGATTGCAGATTTCTCAGGAGGCAAATCATGGCACATGTTTAGCATATTCTGGACTTGGCTGAATGTGATCGGCTGTTCCCTGGCTCGCTCAGTGCTGGGGTTGGTCTGACCTTCTCTGCTGGGACTAACTGATTCCGGCTGTTTCTTTTTTCTTTCTCCCTAGTTTGGCAACAATCCTTTCTCTTCCTTGACGGGGAATTCTGACAGCTCGAGCTCTCAGCCTTTGCGGACGGAGAACAGAGAGCCGTTGCCAAACCCCTGGAGCCCCACGCCCCCTGCTTCCCAGAGCCAAGCACCCAGCAGCGAAGGGAGCACGGGCTCAGCAACCACCCAGAGCACCCCAACTGTATCCAATCCCTTTGGGCTGAACGCTGCCAGCATCGGGGCTGGTACGTGAGGGGGGAGCTGGAGGATGCTCCTGGCTGAACAGGTCACCCAGGCTTCGTCGGGGGGCCAGTCTCTCTGGCATTAGAGCCCTGTTCGGAGCTGTTCTCCAGAGGAATGGTTCTAGCCCAGTGGCAAGCACAAATGGATTGTTCTGGTGTGCCTGTCCGAGGGTCCCTTTGGGAACTCTGGTGTCCCTGCACTCTCAAGAGCAGGAGAGTGGCCAGCAGAGCACTGCCATGGTGTCCACAGTGGTGTTTGCTGCTGGCTGGGGGATGGACTACAGGCAGTGCCGTTACCAGTGACATTGTATTTCGGACATTGCAGCGGCACTCAGGCTCATCAGGGATCTTTTTCTGTCTTCCCTTCCCCTTGCAGGCATGTTCAACAGCCCAGAGATGCAAGGACTCCTGCAGCAGATTTCTGAAAACCCTCAGCTGATGCAGAACATGATCTCTGCCCCTTACATGCGGAGCATGATGCAAACTCTTGCCCAGAACCCGGACTTTGCAGCACAGGTAAAAGTATTGCAGTCATCTGCTGTTGCCAAGCAGGCTGTGAGCACAGTGAGACCAGTCTGCTGCGGGGTCAGACTGGTTCCTCCTGCAGACACCGGAGCAGAGTGAATACACACAGTTTGGCTGTATTTCTTGGTAGCCTGAAGGCAGCCCCAGCTCTGAGCCCTGTGTCTTAGCAGAGCTCCTGACACAAGAGGTGGCTTTCAGAGGGACATGGGAATGGCCCTTCTCTTTTCCCATGGCCAAGTGGCCCCTGTTCAACACTGCTGTCAGGAACTGAGCTGTCCTGGTTTGGTCCCTCTTAGCAGGGGAGCATGTTGAAAGCCCAGGGAGGGAGTCAGGGGCATGAATGATCTATTCTTCATGGCTTAGTCGTGTAGGGTTTAACAGCCAGTCAGTGGCAGCAACCCTCTGACCCTACCTACGTGTGCTGTCTCTTGCTAGATCATGGTAAATGTCCCCCTCTTTGCTGGGAATCCACAGCTTCAAGAACAGCTCCGCCTTCAGCTCCCTGTCTTCTTGCAGCAGGTAAAAGGCCTCTGGCTGGCCCTGTGCTGCCCTCAGCCCCTGGCTCCAGAGCTTCTTCCCCCCCACTGTGGGACAGGCAGGATCTCAGCTGCTTGGTCAAGTGCACTAGGAAGCATGTGGGCTTGGGGGGCTGGGCTGAGGAAGGAAAGAGGTTGCACAGGGGAGACAGAGAGGAAGAGCTTGGTTAGACAAGGCAGTCTGAATTAACTCATCGAAATTACTGAAAAGTGGACTCCAAATTACGCTCATTAAGCTACTTGGAACCCCTATGTGGACAGTCTCCCACTGTGTTGAGTTTACAAAAATTAACACAGCTAGTTGTGCTAGAGCAGCTGGTTCTCAGGTAAATTAGATTCCAAAGGCACGTGCCCCCAGTTCTAATCTGATTCACCCAGTTCATTTAGGAAACCTGATCTGAGCTCTGTGAGTGTCCCTGCAGATGAGCCCTGCGGTCTTGGAGCCTCGGAGGAGGATCCAAATGCGGGGGTCGGCGCTGGCCGCGGGCGAGAGGCGCAGCTCGGCGCCTGCTCGAGTGCAGCAGTGCTGGATCTGGGGCTGCCCGAGCTCTCGCTGGTTGGTACCATGGTGTCTTTCTGCCTTGGTCCCCAGATGCAGAACCCAGACTCCTTGTCCATCCTCACCAATCCTCGTGCCATGCAGGCCCTGCTCCAGATCCAGCAGGGACTCCAGACGCTGCAGACGGAGGCCCCTGGACTAGTGCCAAGGTATGGAGCACTCCGGAGTGGGGTCATGCAGGCGGAGCTGCTGTGCCTGGGACCAGCAGGCAGAACTGGCTGTCAGTTCACTGGGGAGATCTGCTTAGGGTGCTCTGTCCTGGGGCAGTTGGGTGTGTGCCTGCAGGCCTCTCTGAGCCTGGCTAACTAGCACTTGCTCCTTGCTTGTGCTTCGCTGGGAAGTCCTTGACCCTTTCTTTTTGGAGAAAAGGTTTGGAATGCACTTGGTCCCTCCCCCATCCTTTGTTTGCTGTATTCGGTGTGGACTGAGCTCAAGAACTGTATCTCTGGAGAGAGATGGACAGTCACAAGGCTGGGTGGGTGTGCTGGGGCAGGCTGGGCTGCTGGCCCTCTGCTCGCTGTCACTGTGTGTCATGCTCAATCTCAGCAGTTCCCTGCAGGCCTCTGTTGGCTCTGCTCACTCACAGCGCCACGTGTGACTGAGGCACGGACACAGCCGGTTCTGTTTCCAGAGCTGCCCCATAGCTGGCCTGCTGGCTGCCCTGCTGCCCAGAGCGCCAGCGTGCCCCTGAGCGTGCCCTGCCTTCCTCTGCAGCCTCGGCTCCTTCGGCATGCCCCGAATGCCCCCGTCCTCCACAGGAGGAAGCACAATCCCGGAGAACCCCGTTCCCTCTGCTTCGACGCCGGCCAGTGCCTCTCCAGCCGGGGGTGGTAACCCCCAACAGCAGCTCATGCAGCAGATGATCCAGCTGCTGGCCGGAGGAAACTCTCAAGTACGTAATGCCCAGTGGCTCCTGGGACAGGCAGGGAGGTCTCCAGGGGGCTCCCCATCCCACCCTGCTCGGGGGATGTGGTTCCCAACAGTCTCTTGTGGCTGTGGTGCTTCAGGCCAGGTTTGGTGTAGGGGTCTGGCTGGTTCTTTGGGGTGTGGAACCCTTTGCAGAGATTTAAGCTTGTAATGCTGGGGATCCTACTCCTCACACTGCTGCTGCCGTCGGTACCAAGCCAGGACTGACTCTGGTGTGGCTGCTGTGCCACAGCCTGGGGGGACATGGGGACTGTCCCCACACAAGCCTGAGGCTGAGCTGAGGGTCCCTGTGCAGCCGTGGCTGCCAGCCCTGCCCGTGTTGGATGCTGTCTCTGCTCTCTGACTCTGCTCTCTCTCCGTCCTTTCCCTCACAGGCGCAGAGCCCTGAAGTGCGATTCCAACAGCAGCTGGAGCAGCTGAATGCCATGGGCTTCATCAACCGTGAGGCCAATCTCCAGGCGCTCATTGCCACCGGCGGGGACATCAACGCAGCTATCGAGAGACTGCTGGGCTCCCAGCCTTCCTAAACTCTGTCCTGCTGCCCCACAGACGTCAGCACATGCATCCATACACATGCACAGGGGATCTTTCCGGAAAGCCCGCCATCATTTTCATATCTGACAGCTGTCCATGTATTTAAAACAAAAAGATACAGCTTAACCCCTGACCTTCCTACTAAGTTAAGATTTCATGTTGAAATGCTCTTTAACTGGCTTGTATGTGGATTCCAGTTCTCATCGTGGCCACAGAGACTTCAGATGTGTATTTTTTCCTAAATATGCCCTGTCTCAGACACTCTTCTCTCTCTCTCTAGATGGTAGAGGCGATACTTCTAGTTACTTACCTGAATGATTGTGTTTTGAGTAGCTTGATTTTAACTGTACATGATTCCCTTCCCTAGCCCTCCTTTCAGGCAAATATTTAAAAAATTGAGCCGAGTTTGGGGATTGGTTATTTCTCTCAGCATCTTGTTGGGAATGGATCAAAAGAAAAATTGAAATTACCTGGAAATTTCTGATGTCATTTGTCTTAATGTTCCCTGGGATGAAACGAGCCCGTATCCCTCACTCACAGGTGCCTCTGATCTCCTGGTAAAGGGTTAATGGGTGCGAAAACTGCATTTGAAGTGTGGTCTTTATGCTCTTGGGGTGGTATAACAGAGTCCAGGGGTCTGCAAGGACCAGGTGTGCTGTTCTTGAGCTTGAGTTGAGGGTGCTGTGCAGAGGAAGGTGTTTGGAAGGTGTGTTCTGCCCAAGCAGTGTGGTTCCTGAGCAGAGGTGTCGGGGGCCGCTGACTCCTGTGCTCGGTGGGCTCATTTCTCCAAGTGTAAAAACTAAAAAGGAAATGGAAAAATAAGTTAATGATCTTTTTCGCTTCACTGGAAAATGTTGAAGTTCATGTTCTTCCCAGTTTAGATCCATCCTCCACCCCCCCCTCCATTCTGATGTGTTTGAATGTTCTGACTCTCTCCAAGAGACTCCCCAGGACCAGCAGGGTGGTATTTCCCAGGAGCCTCCATGGCTGTGTAATTTGCATACACCATTTTTATCAAAGGAAAATAAATGCGCACAACCATCTGTCTCCCTGCATCCCTGTCTCGTCCTTGCCTGCCTTGCCTCAGCTGGGGCATTCCCAGTTCCCCAGGATTAATCCATTCTGTGCCCTGTGCTCACCTCAAGCAGGTAGTGGGGGTGTCGTGCTCCCTCCCCACTTGGCCCCTTCTGCTGCCTTCCCCTGTGGCAGGAAACTTCAGGAATGCTGCTGAAGGTTCCCAAACTCTGGCTCTAAATGTGCCTATTTGAAAGCTTCCTTTCAATTAGAATTGGCAATTAGCAACCCTTGGAACTGCTGTGAGCTGGGAGTTAGTGTTATTTGGTACTTTCAAGTTTCTTTCAGTGTGGGAGGATTGGGCAGTGAGAGGGAACAGGAGGAGTCCTGGCGCTGCTTCCTGCATACCTGTAAAACCTGTTGCACCCAGGGGCTCCTGAGCTGGAGCTGGGCTCGATGGGTGCTCATCTTGCTGAGAGTGTAGGTGGTGGTGGAGAAAACACGTGAGTGTGCGAGCTGGAAATGCTCCTGCCTGTGTGTGTGTATCCCAACTAGACTGGGATCCCTTGGAGGAAGATTTGGAAAGCAGCTTTAACCTCTTCTGGAGGCCGTGCACAGATCTGTGGACTGCTTTGTGTGACCTCTCCTCAGACATGGGAATTTTGCACACGGCTGTGTAGGGATGGGAGCTGGAGGGGTTGGAGCTCTTCCAAATGTCGCTGATCGGCCCCTGAAATGGGCTCCTGAAAAGGCCTGCGATCCTTGTGATCTCTTGGATGTCCCTTGCTGGCATTAAGGTCTCTGTCCCTGCACATGCCAGCGCTTGCTCCTGGGAGGATGGATGGGGCAAGCAGGGAAGGAAGGGAGAAAAGGGAGCACGGGGGGTCACAGGGAGACATACCCCCATGGTGTGTGTGAACCTCTGAGGAGCAAAACTAGTCCCAACCCTGTTGTGTCTGGCCAGGCAGAAACAGTTCTTCCACCCCCCTTGGTGTCAGCAAGGTGTGACTCAGTGGTGTCAGCGTGACACTGGTGTCAGCCACCCCAGTTCGAGGGGATCTGGGGTGAGGGATCCGCCCATGCCTGAGGGATCTCTGTGTGTGTGAGGGATCTGTGTGTGCAAGGGGGTTTGTGTCTGAACAGGGACTTTGAGGGATGGAGGGATCCAGTGAGTCCAAAGCTGGCTGGAAATAAATCCCTGTATGGTGGAGAGATCCTGCTGCGGTGTGGGCAGATGGCTGTGAACCACTGAGAAGAGTCCAGAGCAGCCTGAGAATCACAGAATGGTTTGGGTGGGAAGATGCCTCACAGCTCATCTCGTTCCATCCCCTGCCATGGGAAGGGACACCATCCACTAGCCCAAGTTGCTCCAAGCCCTGTCCAGCCTGGCCTTGACTTCCAGGGATCCAGGGGCAGCCACAGTTTTTCTGGGCAATCTGGGCCAGTGTCTCACCACCCTCACACCCTCACCCTCCTAACATCTCATCTCAGTCTCTTCCAGTTTAAAACCATTCCCCCCTGTCCCATCACCTTCTGCCTGTGTTAAAAGTCTCTGTCCATTGTTTTCACGAGTTCCCCTTAAGTCCTGAAAGGCCATGATGAGTCCTCACAGGCTGTTCGTTCAGTTCTTAGTGTCTCTTGCTTGTTGAAGCAGGAAAACACATTTCTCCTGTCTCTCCGTTCCTCACCTGCTGCCAGCCCACCAGCCAAGATGCTAAAATAGAGACACAGAGAAGCCTGCAACCTCTTGCATCCATCTGATGCCACCTCCCAGCTCTCCACCCTCCCCCAGCAGCCTGGCAAGGCCACCCACTCCGTGCTGCTCCCAGGGGCTTTGTTGTACTGCTCATGGGGAAGGAAAGCTGGGAGGGAAGGGCCTGTGGCTTCTTTGGTGTTGCTAGCAGGAGAATGGGACCATGGTGTGGGACATGGTGGGGATGAGATCAGAGAGCTTGGAGGTGTGATGGATGCAGCCACTCCAGCCATGGTTACCCACAGAGGATGGGGGGTTTGGCCCTTGATACCTGCAGGGGATGGGGGGCCTGGCCCTTGGTACCCATAGGGGATGCAGGTCTGGCCTTCCCAGCTCTGGAAATAAAGGTGCTTTGAAGGCTGATGCGAAGGAGCCATTTAGTGAAACCTTAATCCCCTCTAGAGCTTTCCCCAGTCCCTGGTAAGGTGCTGTTCAAAAGCCCACTTCCAAAGGAATGACCACACTTTCTTGCTCCCATATCCCTCCTTCCCGAAAGAATTACCTAAAGGTGTTCTCACTGATTTTTTTCCTCTTATTTTACTCCAATAAATAGAATTAATACTTTCAAAATATAATGGAGGGAGCAATTTCCACAGCAAGTAGTGGTGAATCCAGTTGATTGATTGGGAGAGATTTCTGCTGTCAAGGACGTATTTTCACTTCATTCCTTCCCCCCTTCCCTGGAGCAGATCTGCAGCCTTTTCCCACAATATCCCAATGTAACACTTCCAACTTCAAAATCAAACCTCCGAAATGTGGAGGAGGGAGAGATTGCAGGAAACCAACATTTACATTGCTTTCAAGAAACCATTTTTTTATTACTAAGATCCATGAGAGAGGTGGTTTCCTGCAGCTACAGCCCTTATTATGGTGTGGCAAGTTCAAAGTATCCCAAGAGAGGGTCAGTAGGGAAATACCCCGGGATTAGGAGGTCATGGAGTGGGATAGCTTGGAAAATATATATGTGTGTGCATGTGGAGCTGCTGCAGCACCTTTGCTCAGCCACAGGAGCCATGAGGAAAGACTCAACAATGCTCCTTGGCCTCTCTGCTCAATTCTGCAACATTTGGGGCAGAAAACAATGATTTAGAGCTTGGTTGGGCCACGGCCAGCCTGGGTGGCTTCCTGCAGCAGGACCCAACCATGGCACATTCAGGGCCATATTCATGTTGCTCTGACTTGGTTTATTTTTAATTCCTCCAGCAAGTTGACACCTGGTTCCCAGTCCCTGCCTGGCCAGTGCTGGCTGCACTGTTTCACTGGGGTTTGCTGGGGGTGTTCCCAGCTCGCAGGGCCGACTGTGCTGGAGCCAGCACCGCCCACCAAAGGAGGGAACCAGTTCCTGGGGCAGGACAGAGACTGGGATTTGTTGTTTGCTCCCTCTGAGATTGGAAACAACAAAATCACAAGTCTTCCAGCCTGCCCCAGAGCTGACAGAGGAGGGGTGGTCCAGAGACACTCAGTGGAGCTGTCCCGGGACAGAGGAAGGGAGAGGGGAGGCATTTTGGCACCTGCCCTTCCCTCCAGGTCTGCTGGGCCTCTATGTGGCCCCACGTAGGATCAGGCCTGGCTGGTGCCCCTGAGCTGGCACCCACAGGTCCACCAAGAGCTGTGTCACCCACGAAACCCAATGGATTTCTAATGTGCACTGGGAAAGGGTCCAGGGTGCCCGAGGGGCTTTGCAGCCCTTGGCTGCTCCTGGCAGTAGTGACACAAGGCCAGTGGTTGTCCCCAGTGTCCCCCCAGTGTTAGTGATGTGGCTGAGCCTGAGCTTTGCCCCCATCTCCTGCCCAGGACAGCTCCAGCCCAGCTCTGCTGAGGACAGATGAGAAGCCCCCCCCACTCCCCACGCTGCCCTGGGAAGGGGTTCTGCTTTTGGCAGATTTTGCAGTGCTGGGACCTTGCATCGTGCCCCGCTCCTGTTCCTGTTTCCCTGGCTGTCCTGGTGGGAACATCCCCAGCCTCGCTGTCTCCGTTTCCCTGCCCGTGAGCCACATCTGGAGTGCAGCTGTGAGATGGCTCCCCTGCAAAAGTTATTGCTGCTCTTTCATCCCAGCAAAGAGAGCAGAAAGTGGTGAAGGTAAAAGTGGCTGAGGCTGCTGCCCTGTGGGCTCTGGGCTGCTGCAGGTTCCCACCTTGGTGCTACCCTGGAGATAAGCCCCCAGTTATCAAGGGGAGCGGAAGAGAGGAAACAAAGCATGAGGAAAAGCAGGAGGGACGCCAGGGCTGGCGTAGGGGAGGGGATGTCCCTTGATCCCTCAATGCTGCTGCCACGTGCAAGGGCTCCAGCAGAGCCAAGTGTGGAGCTGGTGCCTTTGCTGTGTGTCTGCGGAGGCAAGCACTCCACCATGCAGTTCACACCCCACGTGCACCCCACTGCACACCTGGCACCATGTTCCCATATCCCCATATCCCTGTACCCCCACGTTCTCATTTCCCCATATTCCTGTATCCCCATATCCCCGTTCCCATATCCATGTATCCCCCTGTTCCTGTATCCCCATATCTGTGTATCCCCATGTTACTGTATCCCTGTGTCCCCATATTTCTGTATCACCATCTTCCTGTGACCCATATCTGTGTATCCCTCACCCCTGTATCCCCATTCCCATGTTCCTGTGTCCATGTTCTCATATCTCCCTGTGTATCCCCATTCCTGTGTCCCCATACTCATGTATTCCCCTCCCTGTATCCCTCCATCCCCATATCTGTATATGTCCGCTCCCATATCCCCATATCCGCGTATTCCCCTGTTCCCCATCCATGTCCCCTGTATCCCCGTGTCCCCATATCCCTTTATCCTCATGTTCCCATATTGTGCATCCCCGTCCTTGTATCCTCCTGTTCCCATGTCCCCGTGTCCACCTATCCCCACGTTCCCCTGTACTCGTATGTGTGTATCCCCTTGTTCTTGTATCCCCGTGTCCCATATCCGTGTATCTTCCTGCTCCCGTATCCCCATATCTGTGTATCCCCCTGTTCCCATGTCCCCATATCGTGTATCCCCATCCCTGTATCCCCCTGTTTCCATGTTCCCGTGTCCATGTATCCCCACGTTCCCCTGTATCTGTGTATCCCCCTGTCCCTGTATTCCCGTATCTCCATATCCGTGTATCCCCACACCCCTGTACCCCCACGTTCCCATGTTCCCATATCCCAATGTCCCCCCCCCTTCCCGTGTCCCGCCCCCTCCCCGGGTGCATTTCCCGCTCTCCGCCCCCTCTCGCGCACGCGCAGAGCCCCTTCCCGGCGGGCCCCGCCCCCGGCCGTGACCCCGCCCCCGGCCGCGTGCGCGGGCCTCGGTTCCGGGGAGTCCCCCGGGCCTCCGGGAACCGCCGGCGACCCGCCGAGACCCCCCGGGACCTCCCCGGGGCTCCCCGGGACATGAGCGCCCCGGGACCGCCGGGCCGCGGGATGCGCTTCGCCGAGACCCAGCTGCGGCGGCACGGCTGGCGCCGAGGTGGGGCCGGGCGGGGGTCCCGGGGCGGGGGTCCCCCGACTGTCCCGCCGTCCCTTGGCCCCTCCCGAGCGCCCCGCGCTCCGCCCAAGCCCCAGAACCCCCCGGACCCGGCTCCCCCTGCCAAGCCCCATCTCCCTCCATGTCCCCCCCAGCGCCCCGTTTTCCCCTGCCAGGCCCCAGCTCCCTCCAGCTCCCGGCTCCCTCCAGTACCCAGCTACGCCCGAGCCCCGGGACCCTCCAGGCCCCAGCTCCCCACCCCAGCCCCCGGTGGTCCCCAGCCCCCGGTGGTCCCCAGTCCTCCCCGGCGGCGGGTGATGAGTGGCTGTGTCGGCAGGGCAGGGGCTGGGCAAACGGCAGGACGGCATCGCCGAGGCCATCCGGGTGAAGGTGAAGTGTGACACGGCGGGGGTGAGTGCAGCCCCCCTGCCCGGCCGGGGCCCCGCGCCCACCGCCCGCCGCAGTCATTCCGGCGGCTCCTCTGCACCCCGCAGGTGGGACACGACGCGGCGGAGCCCTTCACCTTCCACTGGTGGGACCACGTCTTCAACAAGGCGGCTGCCAACATCGCTGTGGAGGCCGGGCAGGTGGGAGGGCTGGAGGGGCACCCTGCTCAGACAAGGGTGGAAAGCAGGGGAGGGGGTTGGGGTCCCTTTGGTGGTCCTTGTGCTGCCGCTCTGTGCGTGTCCCCGCAGCCCCTCTCAGCATAGGGACCGTGGTGGCAGAGACGTGCTGCTAGAGGGGTGAAGCCCCTTGGGCAGATCGTTCCCAAGCCCTTTGTCTCTCCCCTCCAGGATGGCATCTCCGTGAAGGCGCTCTCTGAGCAGGGAGGTGGGATCAGCAATAAGAAGCCGCGCAAGGCCGGTGGCACCAGGGACCTGCTGTACGGCCGCTTCGTGAAGGTAACTGGCCCTGGGATGCAGCTCAGAGAGCAGCTGGTATCTCTGCAAAGGTTGTGGAGAGCTCTGCACCCCCCTTGCAGCACGGCCCCCAGCCTATTGCTGCTGTGTCCCCCTTCCTCACGGCCCCTCTGTGTCCCTGGTGCAGTCGGCCACACTCACAGCCTGTGGGGAGGAGTCCGTGACGCTGCCCACTGGCTCCGCGAGCAGTGAGGAGGAGGAGGAGAAGCTGGACCTCTCTTCAGCCAGGAGGCAAGGCTGAGCCCCATCTCCACGATGAGGAGGGATGAGGGCTGCGAGGGGCAGCCCCGGTCTGAACCGTGCCCCTGCCACACTGCTGGGGGGTGACACGTCCTCTCTGTGTCCCGCAGGCTGACGGACGAGGAGCTGGTGCAGGCGTGTGGGGGCCGCACGGCACACAAGTGAGTGGCTGGGGGGGCTGCATGGCCGAGCTGGGGGGCACGTTTCCTGCCAGGGAGATGCCAGATCCCACTGCCTGTGGTCGTTGCAGGGGTGCCCGTCATGGCCTGACCATGAGTGCCAAGCTGGCGCGCCTGGAGGAGCAGGAACGAGCCTTCCTGGCCATGTACCAGCACAAGGAGCAGCAGCAGGAGTTCCTAGAGAGCAGCCCCCTGGCAGAGAGCCAGGGCAAAAAGAAGAATAAAAGGAAAAAGTCCAGAGACAGAGCTGACCCTGAGGTGCCCCAGAGCCAGGAATCAAATGGGGAGGAGGAGGAGGTATCAGGAAAAGAAGTGAAGGTTGTGAAGAGGAAAAAAAAGAAGATCTGGGAGCCAAGTGGAGAAGAGGAGCTGATGGGAGAGGGAGAGAAGGTCATGAGGAAGAAGGTCACAGAGCCATGCAGAGAAGAGGAGGCATCAGGAGAGGAGGGGAAAGTCATGAAGAGGAGGAAGAAGCCAGAGGCATGCACAGAACAGGAGGTGGCAGGAGAGGAGGGGAAAGTCATGAAGAGGAGGAAGAAGCCAGAGGCACACACAGAACAAGAGGTGGCAGAAGAGGAGGGGAAAGCTGCAAAGAGGAAAAAGAAGAAACAGAAGCAGGAGGAGGAGGACAAAGAAGAGCCAGCTGAGACAGACATACCTCTAGAAGGCACAGGTGAGCCAGACTTGGGACACAGCCCCAGGAAGAAGAGAAAAAAGAAGAAAAGGAAGAGGGAGCCAGAGTGAGTAAGTGCCACGGCTGCCGTGTTGTGCAGCTGCCAATCCCACCTTGCTGTGAGGGTTCTGATCCTGGTGCTGGTGGGTGCCCAAGGGTGCTCCAGGCTCGTCCCAGACAGAGCCCAAGCACTGTGGCTCAGCCTGGGGATGCTGGGCTGGGCTGGGTTGGTCTGGAGCTGGATCGACCTTTATTTCACCTCCTGAGCCTTCACTGGTCAGGGGTGACCCCAGTTCCCCCCAGGCCCTGGGGCAGGGACCCATTTGCTGTGGGCTCGTCACAGAAGGACACAAGGGGACAGACCCTGCAGCATATTGAAGTATTTTTTCAAGGGCACAAATAAATCTTTATTGCAGTGAGACCACCCTGAAGTGTGAGTGGTGCGAGAGATCACTTGGATCAGGCAGCAACCCCAAACAGAGCCCCCCCCAGCAGCCCCCCATCACTCCCACCTCCTGGGCCTTTGGTCTGCAGTGACCTTTGATCCTGCTGGGTTGGGCTGAAGCCCAGCAAGGTGCTGAGCACCCTCCCAGCAGAGGCTTGGGCAGAATTGGGCCCTGATGTGCAGTACTGAAGCCGAGCCCAGCCCCTGTGGCCCCAGCCCCTGTGGCCCCAGCCCTATGTGAGCTGCAGGACACAGTCCGTGCCAGGGTATGCTGGCAGGTTTAGAGCGTATTTCTCCTGCAGCGCAGGTGGCACAAACCTGCCCCCGAGGAAGTGGTACCGCCCAGCAAAGTGCGTCGCCGCCTTCTTGGGCGCCGTCAGCGAGATGAGCATGTCGGGCTGGAGGCCGTCTGCCTTTCCCTTCTCCACGTCCCAGCCTGCAACAAGAACCATGGTTGGGCTGGAGCCAAGGGACCACCTTGGCTGGGCACCTTCCTCCAGGGGGTGCGGCCGTTACTCACCCGAGGGGATGTCGATGCTGGCGATGGGCACCGTGACACGCTCCAGGGTGCTGAGGATGCTGCCGAAGGGCTCCCGCACCGCTCCCTTGAAGCTGAATCCAAAAATCGCATCCACCACCAGGCCGTAGAGCTCGTCAATGAATGCAGCCTGCAGCAGGGATGGCAGCAGGTGAAGGGCAGCCTTGGGCACTGCTCCCCCTGCTCCCAAGCTGGCAGCTGCCCCTCACCTCAGTTGGGAATTCTGGGAGGAAGGGGATGTCCATCTTCTCGCACTGGGTGATCAAACCTTCAAAGAGGGGCTTGCTGGGGCGCTTGGGGTAATACACGGTGGGCAGGTAGCCCTACAAGAGCATGAGGAACCTGAACTAATCCTGCTCTGGCACCAGCAGCAGCCAGAGGAACAGGACCCCAAAGCCTGCGGTTACAGGGGCACATGGGCATTGGCAGCCTCACGGGGAGTGCGCAGAGACTCACAAACATCTTCAGGTGCCGGGCACAGACCAGCCCATCGCCGCCGTTGTTCCCTGGCCCGCAGATCACAAGCACAGCGGGCTGGCTCGTCGTGAAGGAGCTGGGTGGGTAGGCCTGGTAGGAGATGTGGAGTTATGGTGGGAAAGCAAGGCCACACCACGGAACCAGGACTCCCACCTGCCTCCCACGATCCCAACCTTGGTGCTGCCACAGCTCTTCCCATGGGACTGGGACCCCACCCTAGGACTCTTCCCAGGATCCCCACTTGCCTCCCTGGTGTCCACCTTGGCAGTGGCACAGCTCAGTCCACGGTGCTGGGACCCCCCAGAACCCCTACCTTGGTAATGGCAGTGGTGCAGCTCAGTCCACAGTGCTGGGACTTCCCCCCCCAATACCTTCAACTGCCTCCTGGGCCCCCACCTTAGCAGTAGCACAGCTCAGCCCATGGTGCCAGGACCACCCTTGGGATCCCCCCTGTTCCCGAGGGCCCCCACCTTGGCAGTGACACAGCTCTGCCCACGGGACTGGGACCTCCATAGAACCCTTCCCAGGATCCCCACCTGCCACCTTGGTGGTGTCACAGCTCAGTACACAGTGCTGGCACCCCACAGGACCTCCCCTGCCCCTCAGGACCCCCACCTTGGCAATGGCAGTGGCACAGCTCAGCCCTGCCAGCTCCATCAGCTGGTCCACGCTGAACTTGTACTCAGTGAAGAGCTCCTGGTCGATGGCCTGGGCCTCCTCCTGCCTGGGGGGAGGAGGATGGCACCCCTGGGGACCCCGACACTCAGCCACCCACAAGGTCTGCAGGGCTGGGGGCTGCTATGATCCCCTCGACTTTGCATGAGCCATGGGGACACACAGGGTCCAGCTCCCCATGCTGAGCCCCCCCATGTATATCTGCACCCCAAACCTCAGGTCCTGCCCGATCCCTTTGCACCTCTCAGCCCCCCCATATCCTGTCCTCCTCGACCCCTTACCCCCTCACCGTGCCCCCTCCACTCTGCCCGCCCCCCCCGCACCCTGCGGACCCCCAGAACCCCCCGCCCGCTCTACCACCTCCTCCTTCCCCCCGCGCCTCCCCACCCAGCCGTACCCCAGGAAGCGGAGCCCCTTCGGGCCGGGCCCCCCGCTGGGCCCGTGCATGGCGCGGCTGGGGGGGCACCGGCCCCACTCCCGGCCCTGACCCCAACCCCGGCCCCAACCCCAGCCCCGGCACCGCCCGCCCGCCCGCGCCGCTGCCACGAGCAGCCCGAGCCCCAGCAGCGCCCTCGGGCCCGGCATGCGGCGGGCACGGCCCGGAACGGCCCGGAACGGCCCGGAACGGGGCGCGGAGCTCGGAAGGAGCAGGCGCGGGGCCGCCCCGGGGCGGAGCGACCGTCACCGAGCGCCCGGGCGGGGCCGCGCAGAGCCCGCGGTCCCTCCCCGCGGCGGGACTCGGCGGTCCGTCCAGGCCCCTCCGCCCTCTCCAGTCCCCTGGGGACCTCCGCGGTCCCTCCAGCCCTCGTCTAGGACCCCGCGGTCCATCCAGCCCCTCCTTCCACTCCAGTCTCCCCCGGGACCCCCGCGGTCCCTCCAGTCCCTTCATTCCCCTCACCGCCAGACCCTGGCATGGAAAGGATGGCAGAAACGGAGTGGGGTCAAAACCGTGTTGGCTCGATGGGCCCCCCCGCCCCAACTTGGGGCTGGAGAGCCCTCCCGAGAAACGGCATCTCCCACGTGTCCTGCTGGTCACACAAGGTTGCAGACAAGGGACAGTGTCCTGGTCCCTCTGCGAGGTTCCCGGCGGGGCCAGCAGCTGGTGACAGTGGCAGTGGGGTCATCGCCAGGGCTGCGAGATCACGGAGGCATCACAGGTTGTGGGGGTGTCCAGCGGGAAGCAAAATGGAGTTATGGAGTCATAGACTGCTTTGAGTGGGAAGGGACCTTAAATCCCATCTTGTCCCACCCTCCTGTCATGAGCAGGGACACCTTCCACTAGCCCAGGTTGCTCCAAGCCCCGTCTAACCTGGCCTTGGACACTTCCAGGGATGAGGCAGCCACAGCTTCTCTGGGCAACCCGGGCCAGGGCCTCACCACCCTCACAGGGAAGAATTTCTTCCCCATATCCCATCTACCCCTGCCCTCTGGCAGTGGAAAGCCATTTTCCCATGTCCTGTCACTCCAGCCCTTGTCCAAAGTCCCTCTCCAGTCCTCCTGAAGCCCCTTTAGGCAGTAGCAGGCAGGAGGTTCATACTGGGGTGCTGGAAACCACCCTCAGATCTACTGCCCCATCCACAGGGTAGGGTTTGATGTTGGCTACAAGGTGTCAAAATCCCCAGGCCCTGTGATTTTTGGCTTGGAGATTTGTCCATTGCAGGGATCAGGGGTGTCCCAAGCCCTGCTGGGGGTCTCCACCCCTCAACCCTCCTCTCACAGGACACCCTGGAGCCCAAACCTCCTGTCTGCTCCCTTGTCCACTCCCCTAGGGCATCACCTACCGCTCCAGAGGCCTTGGCTGGAGGGTTTGGTGGTCACGATGCCCTGTGGAACACAGTGTGAGACCTGCAGCCCTGGGCTCTCCACGGAAGTGACACTCCGGTTGTGTTCCATACTTACATGGCTGGAGGTCTGTGTGGGGTGGTGGGGCCAGGCACAGGGGGGTGGTCCTGTTACTGGCAACAAAGTGCAGCTCACGTGGAGGTGGCAGAGAGCATCTGCGTGACAAACTCTCCCCATCCCATCGTGACTGAGCCCTCCCCAGGTTCCAGCTGGAAGTACCCCAAACCCACTCCCCAGAATTACGGATCTTTAAAAATCTCTGGATTTTCCCCATTAACCAGGAGAAGTCCCCAGAGAGACACCACTCGTTGTGCTACATCTGCTGCAGGGGTATTTGGGTACCAGGGGCTGTACTGGGGTGACTCCCTCTCGCCCACCTACCTGTTAGCCTGGGGCTGACTCAGACACCCTGGAGCCACATCGGGACCACCCTCATCCTCCCCAGAGGTGCTCAGGATGCTGTGTGGGTTGCAGGACTCCAGCGCGAGGCCATCAGTCAGGGCCACTCCTCTGCCTCCGGGGAGGAAGGACAAACAGGCAAGAGCAGAGTATCAGACTGTGTTGAAGCCTCAGCTCCGGCAGGAATCTCCTGGATGGCTCAATCCTGCATTTAGTTCTAACCCTCTCACCTGAATGCTTGGGATGTGCTCCTGGCACATACATGTAGAGCTGGTCCTGGGCTTTCCCTCCAAAGGACCTGGAGTGAAGGAAGGAAGGTTTGTCTCCTGGGTGATGCTGGGAACTCATCCCAGAGGGAGGGAGAGGACAGCAGCTTTCCTACTCACACCTCACTCCTCTGGACCCGTGTCCCGCTGGCCTGGGGCAGCATGGAGCAAAACCGCAGCTGGCTGAGCTCCTGCTGGGATGGAGGGATGGCTGGGGCTCATATGTGTGTCCCTCTGCCCACCAAACCTGGGCACCTCTTGCCACCAACCCCTACTGGGGTCCCAGCCCCCAGCCCGCCTGTGTGTCCCACACCCAGGGTGATGCTCACCAGAGCTGGGGTGGGCACTCGGCCCCCACGCTGGGAGAGGCGGCCACTGAGGCAGAGCCGGTGCTGGATGGCATCCGTGAGCTTGTGCACAACCCGCTCTCGGGCAGCTCCGGGGGTGTCCTGTGGTGGACAGAGCCCACATAGATGATGGGCTGAGTGTGTCTGTCCCCAGGGCTGGGGCACCCGTGATGCATAGCAGAGTCTGGCCCTGGAGGTTCCCCAGTGTGTCTTACCTGGCAGTGGGAAAGCAAAGTCAGGGCCTCCTGGTAGTGCCCGATGGCTTTCTGGGGGTCTCCCAGGTGGAAGCAGGCTGTGCCTAGCCCCTCACATGCTTGCCACTGCCCCTGCACGTCCCCTGGGAAGCAAAGGGCAGCATCAGTCCCAGCACAGTGTAGTCGAGGTCCTGGGCAGGGAGCATCACCCGGCTTGAGTCCACTCAGCACCTGGATGCTGCAGACTGCCCGGGGGGGTTTGCCTGTGCCTCCCCTTACCTGAGTCCCGGAAGGCTTGCAGGGCGTGCAGGTAGTTCTCTGCGGCAGCCTCATGGTTCCCGAGCCGGCTCCAGGCATATGCCAGATTCCCAAAGCACTGCCCCTGCGCCCTCCGTTTCCCCAGAGTGCCTGGAATTGGGAACACGGGGCTCCATCCCAAGCCAGTACATCCAGCAAAGCCAAGAGCCGGAGACAGCGGTGTAACCTACCGTGCAGCGCGGCCGCGCGCTGGTGCCAGCCCAGCGCTGTGCCAAAACTGCACAGGGCATTGTGGGCAGCACCCAGGTTCTGCAGCAGTGCAGCCTCCCGGTGCCGGTCCCGCTCCAGCTCTCCTCCGCAGAGCCCGAGGGCCCGCTCGAAGCTCTCAACAGCCAGGGAGAAGATGTGGAGCTGGGAGTAACCCAGGCCGATGTCATTGTAGAGTTTCCCTGGGGGCATAGAGGAAATGTGGGTGCAGGAGCTGCTACCTGGGACCCTTGAGAGCAAAGGGTGCAGCACAGCGTTACCTCGCAGGGCCGGGTCGGGGACGGTCTCACAGAGCGAGCGGCACTGGGCGAGGACCCCTGCGATCTCTGCCGCTCGGAACCGCCGGCTCTGCAGCATGGAGCCACTCGCCCTGCTCAGAGCCACCGCTGCAGCCTCAGGGCTCTCTGCTGCCGTGTAGGTCTGTGCCGCGTCCAGGAAGCACTGCGCGGCTCGTGCCGGCTCCCGCATCCCCAGATAGCAGCAGCCCATCTGCATGTGGGTCCCTGCTCGACTGCCAGCCTGCGACACGTCATTGTGGCCGGTGGCTTTGCCAAAACAAGCCTTAGGAAAGTCCTGAAGCCCTTCCTGAGCTGCCCCAGCGTTGAAATAAAGGTCCCCCGAGTGCTCCCCATTCTCCCTCTCCAAGGGCTGGGACTGGAGGAGGAACTTAAGGGCCTTTCTGGGCTTCCCGGTCTCCACATAGGCAGCCCCCAGGTTGAAGGCACAAGCCCTGCGGAGCTGAGTGCTCACCATGTCCCTGGAGAGGAGCAGGGCCTTCCTGAAGCACCCCACTGCCTCCTGCCCGGCACCCAGTGCCAGTGCCTGGCGCCCGGCTTGTGTGAGCCCCTCAATCGCAGCCACCCTCCCCACCGCCTCATCACCTCCCTCCTGGGCATCTCCCCTGGCTTTGGCCTTCTTCTTTTTCTTCAGGCTCTTCTTGCAGCTGGGAGGGTTGTTGGGGGCTGTGGAGGCTGCAGGGGCTGCAGGGGTGGTGGTGGTGGTGAGGACGGGGTTGTCAGGGGCGGTGGGTTGCACTCCTGGGTTAGCAGCCTCCTCTGAAGCCATAAGCAGGGGCAGTGACCTGTCTACAAGAGAGGCAGAGGCTCAGGCAGCTAAGCTGGCATGATCCTGCCAGGGATCGCTTCAAATGAGCAGTTATTTTATATTATTTACGAAAAATTAGGGAACTCTTGCAGTTTGTTTGCTGCTAAAATTTCAAGGAGGAAAAAGGCCTTTCCACAGAGGACCCTGCTAACCTCGGTGGCCACCAGAGGTGAGAGAGGTCACTCTGGGGGAGCAGGGGAGATGCAGCAGCACGGAGGGGTGGGAAATTCCCGGGGTGCCTTTTTGGGAGGCAGAATAACCATTTGCACATACTTACTGTTTGCTCTTCAGGCGCAAAGGGTGCTGAGAGCAGGGAGGGGAGGGACAGGGCATCCCTGCCGTCGCTGCTGCAAGTCACAGCTCTCTGATGGGGATGGATGGAGGGGGTCCGAGGGGCCTCTCCACCTGGGCTTCCTGGAAAGTTGCCCCGAGCAAGTCGCAGCCCCCCAGTGATGGCCGCTGGCACCTGGTGCTGGAGCACAGCCGAGTTCTGAGTGGCAGGAGCATGGCAGGAGCTGGCACAGGCTGGGACAAAGCTCCTGGGGAAGCACATCCTGCAATGGCTCTGCTGACTCTGGTTTCATCCCTGTCACCAGCATGGTGTGCAGCGCCATGGCAACTCCGTGCAGCAGCACCGGTGTGAGACCTGTCATGGATGGACGGCACAAACTGGGTGACAGTGTCGTGGTTTAAGCCCAGATGGAAACTAGGCACCACACAGCCACTCGCTCAATCCCCCTTTTTCTCCCTTCCAACCCCATGGAATAGGGAGGAGAATCAAAAGTGAAACTTGTAGGTTGAGATAAGAACGGTTTAAAAATAGAAAACAAAGTAAAATACAATAATAATGGTAAGTAATAATAATAAAAAAAAGGGAAAGAAAAAACCCCCAAGTGATAAACAATACAATTGCTCACCACTCACTGACTGATGCCAGACTCCCTTCCCAAACCCAGATCAGCCCCTTCCAGGTAATTTCCCCAGTTTATATACTGGGCATGATGGTCTATGGTGTGGAATATCCCTTTGGCCAGTTTGGGTCACCTGCCCAGGCTATGCTCCCTCCCAGTTTCTTTTGTGAACCTTCTCACTGGCAGAGCATGAGGCACAAAAAACCCTCAAGGTCCTTGACTTAGGAGAAACACAATTTAGCAAAAACCAAAACATTGGCGTTATCAACATTATTCTCATTCTGAATCCAAAACACAGCACTGTGCCAGCTACTGAGAAGAATATTTTAGCTCCATGCCAGCCAGAACCAGGACTGATGGATCCTACAAACACATAGTGGAGGGCACAACTGTGCGCTGGGCAGCACCAGCGCATGATGGACAGGACACAGGCACAAGGGATGACACAACCACGCCATGGATGGCACAACTGGCCCCTCACTGTCTCGGCAGCTCATGGCAGGCGCTGGGGGCTCGGTTCGTGGCAGGGCAGGTCTGTGCTTTGGCGCAGGTTGATGGACAGTTGCAGAGCAAGGAGGGCACAGTGAACCCCAGGGCTGGCCCCCTGGGCCTGGCACAGCCTTGGCCCCTGGGCACAGCCCGTAGTGGGGTCCCTCAGCAGCCCCTGCTTGGACCTTCACCCACCAGTTCCCCCTGCACCCCGGTGCGTGCCAGCCCCTGAACCCCCGGGGTCCTCCCGCCCCCCGGTGTGTGCCACCCCCCGCACCCATAGGCGACCGCTGCATCCCGGCGTGTGGCAACCCCCGCACCCACGGCCTCCCCCCCTCCCCTCGGTGGTCCCCACGCACCCCGTTTTGTGCCACTCCCCGCACCCCCGGGCTCCCCCCGCTCCCCGGTGTGTGCCGGCCCCCGCACCTCCGGGGTCACCCCCCCTCTTCACGACTCCCCACTCCCCTCGGGGGGCCCCCGTCCCCCATCGTGTGTCACTGCCCGCACGCACGGGCCGCCCGGCCCGGCGCTCCCCCCGCCCGCTGCCGGTGCCGGTGCCGGGCCTGCAGCACCCGGCGGCCCCCGCGCGGAGCCACGTGGGCGGCGGGAGATTCAAACCGCGGGTGGAGCCGCCGCCGCCACCGCGGCCATGGAGGGAACCGGGACGGGGCGCTGTGAGTGACCAGCACCGGCAAGGGGGGACTGCCGGGGGAGCAGAGGCGATGGGGAGTGCGGGGGGCCGGGGGGACAGGCAGGTCTGGGGGTGCAGGGGGATGGGGGCCGGGTAAGTCTGGGGCAGTCGGGGGGTGGACAGGGAGGTCCGGGGGTAGGGGGGGATGAGGGGAGCAGGCAGGTCTTGGGGTGCAGGGCGATCTGGGGAGATAGGTAGGTCTGGAGGTGCAGGGGGATCTGGGGGGACAGGTAAGTCTGGGGGTGCAGAGTGATCTGGGGGGAGAGGGGGATGTAGGGGCTGGTAGGTCTGAAGATGCAGAGGGATGAGGGAACAAACAGGTCTGAGGGCGTGCATAGAGGAAGGGCAGTAGTGCGTAAGGTCCCAGGCACCTGGGGACAAACAGGGGGATGTGTTTGAGGAGTTGTTTGGTGGTGGGCAGCCGGGTGCCCCCCAGCAGTCATGGGTGCCTCCAGCACCAGCAGTGCCAAAGGATCCCAAACCTGCAGCTGTGTCCCCCTGAGTGCTCGCTCTGGGCCCCCGCTCCCTGGTGCCAGCTCTGGGTGCCAGCTGTGGCCGTTATTTGGGAAAAAGGGAAGTTGGACACTTTTCCTCCAACCGCCTGAAGGGCCTGGCTGGTGTCACCGTCATGCTGGTGCCTCCCCCATGTGGCTGTGGGAGGCTGCTGTGCCAAAAGCCTGCCTCCCTTTCCCAGATCTTAGTTTGGGTGGCCATGGGGGCTTCCAAAAGCCCCCCCAAGCAGAGGGCTCTGACGGGCACCCCCATCACTGCCCAGGTGAGCGCCTGACTGCGGCCGAGATGGACGAGCAGAGGAGACAGAACGTTGCCTACCAGTACCTCTGTCACCTGGAGGAAGCCAAGCGGTGGGGCTGCACCTGGGGAGCCCCTCGAGCTCAGATTTGGGGGGGAAAAGGGGTGCAAAGGGGAGGGGATGAGAGCAAGGGGTCTGGGTGGGGGGCAGCTATAATGCTGCAGAATCTTACCCAGACTCTGGGTCTTTGTGGCCCTCAAAGATGCTTTTGGGGGTGGTTTTTGGGGGAAGGCTCTCAGCCAAGCACCCAAACTGAGAACCACCTGGCAGCAAAGGGCTGGAGGCCAACCTCCCCTGCCGGGGGCATTTCCGGGGAGGGGGTTGAGGGGGTCTCCTCTGGGTGCTTTTCCTGCCTGGTGGGATGCTGGGATCTGTGATGTGCCCCATCTTTGCCCTGCCAGCTGGATGGAGGCCTGCCTGGGTGAGGGGCTGCCTCCCCCCACTGAGCTGGAGGAGACCCTGCGCAACGGGGTCCTCCTGGCCAAGCTGGGCCACTGCTTCGCCCCGGCTGTGGTCCCGCTGAAGAAGATCTATGATTGTGAGCAGACTCGGTACAAGGTAAGGCTGTGACACCAGGGGTGTGTTCCTTAGGGTGTACAAGTTCAGCCTGACTCTAGCTTCACTTTTCCAGGCAGCTGGGCTTCACTTTCGGCACACGGATAACATCAACTACTGGCGTGATGCCATGAGCCATGTGGGCCTTCCCTCGGTAATGTCCCCCCTCTGCTCTCCCCGGCCAAGGGACACGCTGGCCTCTGCCCTGTGGCAGCACTGTGGGGAGTGCTGGTGTGGCAGGGGATCTTTATCTCTGCCCCTCACCCTTGGGCACCATCCTGCCCAGGGACTGTCTCGATGCCATCCCCACCTGAGCTGTCTCTTGTCTTTCTGGCAGATCTTCCACCCAGAGACCACCGACATCTATGACAAGAAGAACATGCCCCGGGTGGTCTACTGCATCCACGCACTCAGGTGGGTGGCCTGGCCTGGCTGTCACCACTCATGAGCCGCTCATGTTTGTGCTCACGAGCCCTTTGGTGGCATCACCCGCCGGCCTTGGCTGCCACAGAAGCTTTGGGAGGGAGAAGCAGGTGATGTTATGGTCATGGTCTGTCTTTCAGCTTGTACCTCTTCAAGCTGGGGCTGGCTCCTCAGATCCAGGACCTGTATGGCAAAGTGAATTTCACAGGTATGCTGCTGTGTGGGGGGACCTGGGCTGGGGGCTGGTGAGGAGGGGTTTGCCATTGATGTTTTGGGATCCTGTGGCAGGAGGGGTGTGAGGAGTGAAGATTTTGGGTGAGCTTTGCCAAAGCTGCCTCAGGGATGCTCACCCCAGTATGGGGATTTTCTGCACCCCTCTGGTTTGGAAGGGGAACAGGGGCTCTGCTGGCTGCCCCCGCTCCAGTGCTGTCTCTCTGCTCTGCTCCAGAGGAGGAGATCAACAACATGAAGCGTGAGCTGGAGAAGTACGGGCTGCAGTTGCCTGCCTTCAGCAAGATCGGTGGCATTTTGGCCAATGAGCTCTCAGTGGATGAAGCAGCAGGTGACGGGTGCCTGGTGGGGAGCAAGGCTGGGCAATCAGCCCCTGGATACCAGGTCTGAGGCCAGCAAACTTGAGAGGTGGTGCTCTGGGAGGTGGTGGTGGTCTGGGATGCAGCGGAGGCACCTGGTTGCTCACCTTCAGCCCCGCACGTGGTTGCAAGGGCTGGCACAGCCCCTTCCCCGCTACATTACCTGTTCTTGCTGTGAGACACCGAGACTTCCCACGTTCTGGAGACTGCAGCTCACTCTTTGGTGGTTCCCACCATCATGCATGGAGTGGCTCTTGTCCCACTGCGTGCAGGGTTATAGCGGATGGTCCATCTCACTCCTCCATGTCTCATCTCACCCCCCTCCTTCCCACCTCGCCTCCAGTCCACGCCGCAGTGCTGGCGATCAACGAAGCTGTGGATCGGGGGGTGGTGGCCCAGACGATGGAGACCCTCCGCAACCCCAGCGCGATGCTGCAGGACCTGCGTGGGGAGCTGGCAGGTGCCTACCAGGAGGTGCTGCACCGGGCAAAGCTGGAGAAGGGCAGCAATGCCAGGAACAGGGTGAGGAGGGCATGGGGGGCTGGGGGGGGGGCAGCTGAGAGAGGAGCAGCCCCTTTGCTGATGGGTTCTTCAAGCTGGAGGGGTCCCTTGGCCACAGACCATATGGTGATTGCTGGGTGAAACACAACCTGGGAGCCCTTGTGCTGAGCAGAAGATGGGGGAGATGATTCCTCTTTGGGGGCCTAGTTGATCCCCAGGGCTTGGAATTGGGAAATGAGCCCAGGCACCTGCAAGGGACCCTGCTGTGTGCTGTGGGGTGAGCTTGGGAGGAAAGCTCAGGGTGAGGAGTCTCTCTCCAGTATCTGCAGGTGATCCCTGAGGGAGAGGATGTCTATGACCGGTGTCTGACCCAGGCTGAAATCCAGGGGAACATCAACAAAGTGAACGGTGAGGGAAGGTGGGGCTTTCCTCTTGGGGGGGGGCTCTAGGGCTTATGGTGGGACCATAGTACCCCAGGGCATGAGGAGAGTGATGGCTATAGCAGGAAGGAGTGATGCAGACCCATCAGGGATCAGGGCTGGATGTGCATTTCCAAGGAGAAATTAAAATGATGGGTATGCAGGCTTCAGCCATAGCTGCCTTTGCTCCCTGAAGCTGTGGGATGATTTACCTGCTGACCTCTGGGATGGACTGGCCTCTTGTAGTGCACGGGGCTCTGGAGGAGGTGGACGATGCCCTGCAGACACAGGATGTGCCAGCACTGCACCGGGCGCTGCAGGACCCCGTCCTGGCCCTGCGCTGCCTCCAGCGTGACAACCTCCAGCTCTACTTGGAGCAGCTCAGCATGGACCGGGAGCAGAAGGCACTGGTAGGTGCTGGCAGGAGCCCATGGTGTGGGGTACCTGTGCTGGGGGTGCACCCCCGTGGTCCTGAGGAGGAGGAGGGTCCCCTGGGTGGGAGTTGCTCTGCGGGTCGGCAGATTTCTGACAGGGTCTGAGCACGGCTCCTCCATCGGTGTGAGCAGGATGAGGTGTGAGACCCAACACCCATCTCTGCCCACTGCAGGACCTGGGCTACCTGGAGATGCTGGACCAGAAGGAGGTGCAGGCAGGGATCCTCACAGCCAACAGGAGGGGCGAGGAGGAGCGAGCCAGTGAGTGCCAACAGGGACATGGTGCTCGCAGTGCTGCCCTGTGAATGCCCAGGAGCTGGTGCCCTTGCCAGCAGCCTGGCCAAAGGGAGACCAGGCACGGCCACCTCCTGCAGCCCCCCTGTGCCAGCTCCCCTGGTCTGTCCCTCAGTGCTGCTGGCTGTCAGCCGGATCAACGCCGCCATCCGCCGAGGGATGCTGGCTGAAACCTTGGAAGCGCTGACGGACCCTGCGGCGCAGCTGCCCGATGTGCACCCCTCTGCTGCCCCCCTGTACCAGCGCCAGCTGGCCCTGCTGCAGCGCCAGCACCCACAGGTGAGAGATCCCCAGGCACGGGAGATGAGGGGGATTGGTGCTTCCCCTGCGCCCGGGGGTGCTGGGCTGGAGGAGGGGGTTATGAGGGATCAGTGTCTCCGTCTGCCCCGGGCAGGGTGAGCTGGCACAGGAGGAGCTGTTCGTGGCTGTGGAGATGCTCTCGGCTGTGGCGCTGGTCAACCAAGCCCTGGATGTCGGGGATCCCGACGGGCTCTGGAGCAGCCTGGTCAGCCCTGCCCTGGGCCTCTCGGGAGTTGAGGATGCAAATGCACAACGGTGAGAAGATGGGCTCTGTGTTTGGGGTCAGTGTGGAGAAATCCAGTGGGAGGGGATGGTCAGTCGGCCTGCGCTTTTCATGGGTTTGTTCCAGCAGCCTCCTGCCCTGTGCCTTGCCTTTCCCCTCTGAAGAGCCAGGCAGCTGGCTATGGCAGGCACCATCCTGCTCGGAATGCACTGAACCCTGCTTGGAATGCACTAAGCCATTGCCCTGTGTCTCTCCTTCAGGTACTTTGAGGACTTGCAGCAGCTGAAAGGCCAACCTAGGGAAGCGGGAGCTGAATTCCTGAGCTGGAATGATATTCAGGACAGTGTGAACAGCACCAATTCATTGGTGCAGGATGAAAATGACAGTGAGTCCTGCCCGCATGGAGTTTGGGCGTGCAGGGGGGTCTGCAGACACCCCAGGTAGGGAGGTTGCACTGGGATTCCAGCCCCAGAGAACCTTGCACCACCCTGGGCTGTGACTCCCTTAGGTGCCTGGAACACGGGGGGTTGAGCAGCATGTCCCTTTCCCTCCCACGCAGGAGTCCACGCGGTCAGGCTGGTCAATGAGGCGCTGCTGCAGGCAGACCCCGAGAAGACGCTGGCGGCGCTGCTGCTGCTGGAGGCTGCCCTACCCGACATCGCCCTCCCAACCGCCCAGCGCTACCACGACGTCCTGTCCCGGGCACGGAGGCAGAAAGCCCAGGTGGGGTGGGGGTCGTCAGCTGTGGAGTACCTCCATGGAAGCATGGCATCCCCCCTGGCTGTGGGGTACCCCACTGACTGCATGGCATCCCCCCTGGCTGTGGGGTACCCCACTGACTGCATGGCATTCCGCCCTGGATGTGGGGTACCCCACCTTGGTGGCATGGCATCCCCCAAGGCTGTGAAGTACCCCCCACCCCCATTAGTGCAGCACCCTGCGAAGCAGAAGGTGCTCAAGGGGGGCTGCCCAGCTTGTTGGACTCCATTTCCCCCCGTGCCCAACTCTGCTGTCTCACAGGCCATGGGGGATGACGGAGCTGTGCTTTGGTGGGAAGAGATCCAGGAAGGGGTCTGCCGGGCTAACCAGGACACAGTGGCAGCCAGAAGGAGTGAGTGCTCTCCCCACACAGGCTCTGGGTGCTGAGCCCCTGTGGGCTGGGGTGCTGCTGTGGGGGTCAGAGGACGAGAAGGTGCTGACGTGAGCCCCCTCTGTTCCCTCAGTGGCTCTGGGCATTGCTGCCATCAACCAGGCCATCAAGGAAGGGAAGGCGGCGCAGACGCTGCGGGTGCTGCGCAACCCTGACGTGGCCCTGTGTGGTGTGGTGAGCGCCTGTGCTGGTGCCTACCAGGAGCAGCTGGCGGCTCTGGTGGCCACCAAGAGACCGGCAGGTAAAACCTTGGGAGCTGCAGAACTGCCCCCCCTCCACCTGAGGTGTTCGAGGGGAGCAGCACCACCCAGCAGTTCCTGTCTGTCCTGGCGTGCAGGGAGTGAGAAGCTGTACTGGATCCGGCACAGGCTGCCAGACGGTGCCGAGTACTACCTGAGCCTGAAGACCTTTGAGGGCAGCTGGCAGTGCCCACACGACGGCGGCCTCAACACCACACACCTGAGCCGGGAGGAGATCCAGGTACAGGCCGGATGGGGCTGCGTGGGCACCGGTGGCATCACTGGGGCTGAGCTGGTGCCTCATGTCCCCACAGTTGGTTGTCACCCGAGTGACGGCAGCGCACGACCGGGAGTGCCTGTGGGCATCCAACACCGCCTTCGTGGTGAGGCTGCAGGCTCGGATCCGGGGCTTCCTTGTTCGCCGGGAGTTCGCGGCACGACGGCACATCCTGCGGGAGCAGCAGCCGGCTGCCGTCAGGATCCAGGTGATGCAGCCAGAATCCATCCCACCTCTGTGCCAGGGACACAGCATCCTCTGGCGGGTCCAGCGACCTCTGCCATTTCACTGCTGGGGCCCCCCGAGGTGCTGCAGAGGGTGGTGTGGGGCTTGTTTCTCTCACAGCAGCTGCTTTGGGTGCTGTTTTCCTCTTTTCTTGTGCTGCGTTATCCTCTTCCCTTGTGTGCTCCTGACTGGGAGTCATGGTGACCTCATGCAGGTCTCTAGCTGGTGTCTTCTCTTGTGCCCAGGCTTGTTGGAGGGGGTACAAGCAGCGCAGAGCTTACCTGGAGAGGCTGTGTTACCTGCGAGCCAACGCAGAGGCTGCAATCAAGGTTGGGAAGACTCTTCCTTCAGCCTTTGCTCCCTCGTTGGGCATTGCCACCCTCTTGCTCAGCTGCAGGGTGGCATCTACCCCCTGCCCAGTGCAGAGGAGCCAGGGAGGATATGGCAGCTGGGCCAGGGCAGCGTGTGAGGGGATAAGGGAGAACATCTTGCAAAAATCATTGAATAGAATTATGGACTTGTTGAGCTTGGTAAAGCTCTTGAAGATCATTGAGTCAAACTGTTCCCCCAGCACTGCCAAGGCCACCACTAACCCATGTCCCCAAGTGCCACATGTCTGTTAAATTCCTACAGAGATGGTGACTTCACCATTGCCCTGGGCAGCCTGTGCCATGAAGAAATTTTCCCTAGTGTCCAATCTAAACCTCTGGAAATCCTCAGTTTCCCCCCTCTCCACCCACTTGCTTTGGCCAAGTGACTCCTTGCAGAATCCAACTATTTGAACATCTCTTCCAGATCCAGGCGGGTGTGAGGATGTGGCAGGCTCGGAGGAAGTACCAGGAGAGGCTGCGCTACTTCAGGCAGAATGTCAGTGATGGGATGGGAGCAAAACAGCTCCTGGGAACATGTTGGTGGGGATGGAGGAGAATGATCTGGAGCCCATGGTTGGATCTCCTTCCCTGAGTGCTTGTGGCACAGCTGGAGGGAGAACTGCTGCATCCTGGCCAAGGGGGACAGATGGGAAGGAAAATGTGCCGGGGGGGTCTGGAAGCCAAACTATCAGGCTCTTTGAGGTGTGAGGAGAGACAAAAACCACTCCAGTTCCATCAAAACCCAGGGAATTCAAGATGCCCATTAGAGGGGAAGGAAATTTTGGGGGAAAGGGAGGTATTGGCTGCAGGAAGCGAAGCTGCACCTCTGGAGTTGCTGCAGCTTCTGAAATACAGTGAGCACAGGAGAACAACTGCTGAGGAGGGTGGAATCCCAAAATCCCTCCCTGGTTGTGGAGACCCTCATCCCAGGCCTTGGCACACTGCCAGCAGTGGGAGCAGGCACCCAAATGCCTGTCCAGCTCTCCTCCACTCCCCACGTGTGTCAGGGATGCTGTGAGGAAACATCCCCCATCCCCTTGTTTGTCTTGGCAGATTAAAGCTGTAATTAAAATCCAGGCTTTTGTGCGAGCGAACAAGGCCCGTGGGGATTACAGGATGCTGGGTAAGTGTCTGCTCATTGCTGCTCTGAAGTGTGAGGGCTAATTGGGAAGGGGGCTCTGCCTCCTCTCTCACTGGCCTTGCATGGTGGGGAGGTGGTGGCAGGCTGGCCATCGGTGCCCCTGTGGTAAGGACAGGAGTGACAGATCCTTGGTGGTTCCTGGGCATCAGCCTTGGAGCTGCCCCTCTGCCCCCAAAAGCTTCCTAGGGGCTGTTGTACGGTGTGGCCATGCCCTGTCCCATGTCCTAGTACTGCAAGAAGATGCTTTTTCCGGGAGGATGGGGTCTCTGGGTGAGATCCTGGGGGTGCAAGGGTCTGTGATGGGGGTGGCTGCTCTGCCCCCTGCAAGCATGCACGGTGTCGCTGTGTCTTGCTGCAGTCCATGCCAGGAGGCCACCACTGAGCATCGTCCGGCGCTTCATCCACTTGCTGGAGCAGAGCCAGCATGACTTCTGGGAGGAGTCAGAGGTGCTGCGGCTGCAGGAGGAGGTGGTGAAGAGGATCCGCGCCAGCCGGCGACTGGAGAGTGACCTGGACCTCATGGACATCAAGATCGGGCTGCTGGTCAAGAACAGGATCACGCTGCAGGTGGGGAGCAGGGCAGGGGTCAGGGGAGGATCTCAGACATCTCATGTGGTCCTGCCAAAGTGCCTGAGCCCGTTGGTCCTGCTCTCCATGGCATTGCAGCTTGGACTTATCTCTGCTTCACTCTTCAAGTGGTTGGAGGGGTTGGGAGGGGTTGAGGAGCACTGGGATGCCTCAGGCTCTTCCCAGAGGCTGGTCGGAATGCCGGAGCCTATGGCAGTCCCCAGCACTTCTCTCCCTGCCCACGTGGCTGCAGGAGGTGGTCTCCCACTGCAAGAAGCTGACAAAGAAGAACAAGGAGCAGCTCTCAGAGATGATGTCCATAGACAAGCAGAAGGGGCTCAAGTCACTCAGCAAGGAGAAGCGGCAGAAGCTGGAGGCCTACCAGCACCTCTTCTACCTGCTGCAGGTGGGGCTGGTGGGGATCTGCTGTGTCGCCCACAGTGGGGGGGCAGTGTGGGGACCTGGTCCCCCAGCACTCCACAACATTTGGGTTAGCTTGGTGTCCCTCCTGCCTGCAGACACAGCCAGTCTACTTGGCCAGGCTGATCTTCCAGATGCCCCAGAACAAGTCCACCAAATTCATGGAGTCAGTAATCTTCACGCTTTACAACTACGCATCCAACCCGCGGGAGGCTTATCTGCTGCTCCAGCTCTTCAAAGTGGCGCTGCAGGAGGAGGTCAGGTGGGTGTCCATGAGTGTCCTGGTCTGGGGACAGGCCTGGGCAAAGGCTGAACCAAGGGCATCATCTTGGATGCAGTTATCTCCTCTGGCTACTCCCTCCTGCTTGGAGAACACACATACTGGTCCATCCCCTCATCCCATCTGCCCTGTCTCTCTCCCCAGGTCCAAGGTGGACCATGTCCATGACATCCTGATGGGGAATGCCACGGTGATCCGGCTGGTGGTCAGCTTCTACCGCAACGCGCGTGGGCAGAACGCTCTGCGGCAGATCCTGAGCGGCCCAGTGCAGGAGGTCCTGCAGGACAAGGCCCTTGGCATCCGTACCAACCCTGTGGACATCTACAAGGCGTGGATCAACCAGGCTGAGTCACAGAGTGGGCAGAGAAGGTCAGGCCCTGGGCGAGGAGGCTTGGCCCGACCGCAGGGTGACAGGCGTTGGGATGGTGATGGGGATCTTCCTTTCACAGCAAGTTCCCATATGAGGTCAGCCCTGAGCAGGCTCTCAGCCACCCTGAGGTCCAAAGGCGGCTAGATATTTCTATCCAAAACCTCCTGGCAATGACAGACAAGTTCGTCTCTGCCATCACCTCTTCCGTTGACAAGATCCCGTATGTATCCCTATGGTTTCTGTGCCCGCCCGGGAGCACTGCCGGCTCAGAGGTGTCTCTAGCGAGGCCTTAGAAAGGAGGTTTGGTGACTGGGGTCCTCCTGCCCCTTCAGTGCTGCAGGGCTGTTTTACTGCACTGTCAGCAAGCTGAAACCAAATATCAGCAGTGCCCCATGGGCTGGCTCTTTGGACCACTCTGAGTGCTTTACTGCTGGTGTTGAGGTGTTGCCAGGGAGAATCTGAGCTGTGGTCATCTCAGAGGATGAAGGCTTCCTCCAGGGATGTCTGGGCTGGCAGCAGGGTAGAGGAGGGAACCGAGGGATGCTGCAGCTGCCGGCCCCTCCTGTGGGCTCCTCCATTGCCCCAGGGCTGGGGGTTTCCTGTATCTTGAGTTGTGGGTGGTAGAGAGCTGGGGCAGGGTGGTCCTTCATGCTGATGGACCTTTCCCTGCCCTCTCCTCAGCTATGGCATGCGCTACATGGCCAAAATCCTGAGGACATCTTTGATTGAGAAATTCCCCAAGGCCCCGGCAGAGGAAATCGATAAGGTACCCTGGGGCTGGGGGGCTCTGTGCCGTTTGGTGGGGTTCATCTGTGTCTGCACGTGAAGGGCCAGTATCTCTTCACAGAAAGTCAAGTCCTCTGGACTTAAAAATACCTCCAAGTCAGTATTTTCCATGAGCCACTAAGGAAATGCCAAAGGTGGGCTCTTCTCAAGGGTGCCATCCCCTCTGGGAGGCTCCCACAGGGCAGCGCAAGGATGCAACACCCTTCCCTGCTGAGCCACCACCTCCTCGGGCCTCAGCCTGCCTGCTCCTCCAACCCTCAGCCTGTCTCGTGCCCTAGATTGTGGGCAACCTGCTCTACTACCGCTTCATGAACCCGGCTGTGGTGGCCCCTGATGGCTTTGACATCGTGGACATCTCGGCTGGGGCGACCCTGCACCCCGAGCAGCGCCGCAGCCTGGGCTCCATCGCCAAAGTGCTGCAGCACGCAGCCGCCCGCAAGGCCTTCGACGGGGAGAACGCGCATCTCTGCGGGGTGAACCAGTACCTGGAGGACACCCACAACAAGTTCAGGTGGGCACCAGGACAGCATTGGGGTGAGAAGGCGACTGTGAGCCAGTGGCAGGGTTTTGGGGTTGACCGAAGGGGTCCTTCTCTGCAGGAGGTTCATCTCTGCTGCCTGCTGTGTCCCTGAACCAGAAGAGAGGTTTAATATGGATGAGTACTCAGAGATGGTGGCGGTGGCCAAACCAGTCATCTACATCACTGTGGGGGAGCTCATCAACACACACAAGGTAAGGGCATAAAGCTCACAGCAAGCGAGCTCTGTTTCCTCTGCTCCCACCTCCTGGGCTTTCTGCCGCATTTCCTCACACTCTTCTGTGTCCCACCCCCAGCACAGCTCCTTTCCTCCTGACTCTTTTTTCTTTTTTAAGCAAGGAAATAACCCAGATTCTGCAGGTTTGTTGCTGCTTGTCCTTCCCTGAACATCATATCTGCTCCATCCCCTTTCGGGTGTAAAGGATGCAAAGGGGGCCCTCTCTCCCTCTTCCTTTGCATCCTCCTTTGCCACTGACTCATCCCTTGCATCGTCCAGCTCCTGCTCGAGCACCAGGACTCCATCGCACCGCATCATGGAGATCCTCTGCACGAGCTCCTGGAGGATCTTGATGAGATTCCTACAGTCCAGTCCCTGGTTGGTAGGTCAAACTCTGGGACACACCACCCACACTGTCAGGAGGAGGGTGGACATGGGGACAATTTGACTTGCATGAAGCTTGATCTGGATTCCTTCTGTGTGGGAAACTGACCCTTTGGAGCCCAACACAGCTAGCAGGGCTCTCTCTGCCCTTGTAGGGGAAAGTGTTGCCAGCCTGGCAGACAGTGGTGCTGAGCAGGTGCTCTCTCAGCTCAGCAGAACAGAGATCTCCCTTACCCTCACTGGCAAGCTGCTGCCAGCGGCCAGCAGTGAGGAGAGTGACACGAGGAGCTTGCTGCTGAGGTGAGGATGGGCCCCACGGGCATTGGGATTGTGCTGGGGGCTGGGATACTCTAGAGGGGCAAGAAACCCTTGCGTGGAAAGTAAATATTGTGAGCCAGGGTGGTGGTCTGGAGTGGATGCCTGACGTCTCACTCTGGTCTCTAGCACCAAGCAGATGCTGGTGGATGTGATCCAGTCCCAGTCAGGAGATTCCCTCCCAGAAATCCTGTGGACACAAGCCTTGGAGCACGAGGTGGGTTGAGTGAGGCTGCTGCTGGGCATGAGCTAAAAATGTTTGCAGCGAAATGGCAAAAAAACCCTCAGCAAAAAGCTGCCCTGCTCCTCTTGGAGCCTTGGCCACTGCTCTTGTGCTCCAGCAAGAGCTCCAGCAAGAGCTCCAGAAACATGTGTTCTGGACCAGGAGAGATCCACATCAAACTGTGCGAGAGGGGGTTTGGTTGCTCCATCTCCTCGTGCCCCATTTCAGCTGCGTTCCAGGCTCAATGCCTTCTCATCCCTAGGAAGCTGCCCACGACCGTCTCGTGCACAGGCGAGCGCTGCAGGATGCTCAGACCCCCACCCAGCTGAAGTGGCACCGCTCCCTGGCTGCCAACGGTCAACTCTCCATGGAGGAGAAGAAGCGCAAGATCATCCGTAACCTGCGGCACTTGGAGAGCCTGGGGCTGGTGGACTCTGCCCACCAGTACCAGGAGCTCATTGATGCGCTGGCCAAGGTGTGCTGAGTCAGCCCCCCTGAGATCCTGCTCTGGTGCTCTGAGAAAGCTCAGAATGAGGTATATTGGCTTTCTTGCCTGGCTTTGTTCCCTCCAGGACATCCGGAACCAGCGGCGCCACCGGCAGCACCGCCGCGCGGAGCTCCTGAAGCTGAGGCAGACCCTGCACAGCCTCGATGCCAAGACCTTATTTTATGAGGAGCAAATTGATTATTACAACCAGTACATCAAGACCTGCCTCGACAACCTGGCAGCCAGCAACAAGTATGGTTTCTTACCAAAAATCAGTACTTTTTTAAAAAAACCCATTATTTGTTTTCATTGCTCCCTGGTTGTTGTGACTCCTGGAGATGTTGGGGGTCCAAGGGGACACAGATGGCTGGAGATGAGCTTTCAGCATGTGGTTCCTCCTCTTCCAGGGTCAGCAGGAAGAGTAAGAAGCTGCCGTCGCTGCACTACACGGCGGCCCGGCTGTTGGAGAAGGGAGTGCTGCTGGAGATCCAGGACCTGCCACCCAGCCAGTATGTAGCCCTGGCTCCATGGGAGGAGCTGTTACTTGGGGTTGTCCTGTGTCAGGGCCAGGAGTTGGACTCGATGATCCTTGCGGGTCCCTTCCGACTCAGGATATTCCATGAAAGCTTGAGCAGGTAGAGGAAAATAACCCAGGAGGAGAATGCATATGAGCCACCATTGTTCTCCTGGGATGGGGCAAGTAGTTTCATGTAGGAGAACAAGGGACAGTTGGGATTTGGAGGGGGGATTTGGGCTGTGGGTCTGGCTGCTGTGCTGAGGGGTTGTGCTGGGTGGGTGACCAGCTCCTTGGTTGCCTTAAAGCCATGAAGCTCCTTCTGGCAGTGAGTGGCTCTGTCTCCTCAGGTTCAAGAATGTGATTTTTGACATCATCCCCTGTGAGGAATCGGGCAAGTTCCAGGTGAAAGCCAAATTCATGGGAATTGACATGGAGCACTTCCAGCTGCACTACCAGGTGGGGAGCCTGTCCTGGGGCTGCCGGTGCCCAGCCAGGCCAGGGGGTGCAGGGGACAGGTGGTGTCCCCCCGCCTGCAGTTTTTGGGGGACTCAGAGCCCATGGGGAGCCCTGCCCTGAGCTGGGGACAGCCTTGTCGTGCATCTCCCACTGCAAGCCCAGCTCTGAGCTGATCCTTCTTCCCGGGCATGGGGCTGGTGGCAGTGACGGTCACCTCTCTCACAGGACCTGCTGCAGCTGCAGTACGAGGGCGTAGCAGTCATGAAGATGTTTGGTAAGGCCAAGGTCAACGTTAACCTGCTCATTTTCCTCCTCAACAAGAAGTTCTTCAAGAAGTAACAGGGGTGGGGGGGTGGAATGGGCTACGGGGACGGGGGGACCGATGAAAACCTGCCAAAGGCACCTTGGGGTTAGTGATCCTGGGGTAGGGAAGTTTCCGCTGGCCATGCATCTTTCCTGCCTGGACACAGAGTGCTTGAGCACCTGCAGCTGGCTCAGCCCCAGCCCTGGGCACCCCAAGCTCGGTACTGAGCCGGTACCTGACCTCCTCGCAGAAGGATGCGGCTGCCAAAGCTTTTGCAGCACGTGTTGCTTTTAAAATCTATTTTTTTTGTGGGTATTTTGGCTGTTTAGTTCCTGTGTTGCCAACAGCCAGCTGCTCAAGGACACTGGATTTCTGGACACTACACAGGTTTTTAGTGATGTAATAAAGGTATTTTAATATATATATATTTTTTTCTTCCTCACAGTAAGGCTGGAGAAATGTCAGAATCAGTCTTTATATTGGGGGGTAGGAGAGGGGCAGAACATAGAGGCAATAACTGCTTGTGAGGACATCCATGGCTGTTCCCTACTAAACTGAGGTGCAATAGGAGAATGTTGGTTTCCAAAGATGAATTTCATTGCTCTCCAGCCAGGCTGAGAACAGATACAAAGCAGGGTGGCTCAGAGCCACTGCTCTCCCATGGATGCCACAGGGCACCAGAGCAGGGACCTCCCCTTTCTGGGTTTGCCTGGTATTGGATGTGGAGCAATCCCATGGCACTGTCTCAGCTGGGATGGTGATGTCTCTCTCCCCTCTTTATTTGCTCTGGTGGGAGCAAAGTTTTCAAATGTGGATAATGATCGAGTTTGTCCACGGATGCATTTAAAGCACTTTCTCTTCATGTGAGTCCCTTCCCTGGGATGGGAAGGGAGCTGGTGGCAGTCCCAACCTCCTCCCAGCCCTGTCTCCATCAGGCATAGGAGCAGCAAGTCCCAAACCTGCTCATAAAGGAACTTTTTGGGGGGATCGGATTTGGAATCTCCCTCACTGCTCAAGTAACTGCCTTGGGTTAGGGTTAGCCTTGAAGCTGGCTCAATGGTACCTCATCTATTGCCATCTGGGGCTCTGTCTTGTCTTTGAAAAGTGATGTTTGTTTGTGAGGGTTTTATGTGTTTTTTCTTTCCCTTCTGTCATATAAAAGCTGCAAACGGTGCTTACCCTCATCCCTGCCCATGCTGGATTCCTGCTGTGCTGCCTCTGCTTGTTTACTTTAAATAAAGTTGTATTAGAAAATGCAGAATTGCTCTGGATCATTGTTTCCCCGTGGTCCTCACAAGCCTCTCCCCTGGCTTATCAGGGTCTTTCAGACTCATGACATTCTCTACAGTCTCCCATGTCCAAAGAAGGTGCTTGTGGCCGTGGGCACCAGCCATTAACCACCGTTAGATGGGGACCGGCTCCCTCGCAGTGGTGCCGAGTCAGGCACTGAGGCACCGACTCAGCTCTTGCACGGGGAATTTAGGCCACTTTCAGACACATTTAATTCTTAAATAAATACTATGATTACATCTCCTAAAGACTATGATTATATCTCTACAGGAGTGAAGCAGGATCAAGCTGCAGCACTCTTCCGGGTTTAAAACAGGATCTGTTGGCTGCTGTGGGTGCTGCTCTGTCTGCAGGGAGATGATCCGGAGGAGTTGCTGCTGCATGTTCCCATCACCACGCTGGGGTTTTTTTTATTCCAGTTAGTATATTTGTTTATTTTTCTTACCTTCCTTGCCTTCAGAGGAGAATCCAGCGTGTCTGGCTGTGGCTCGGTGTGGTTTGTTGCCACCAGCCACCTCCCAGAGCAGTTGCTGGATTTGCAGCAGCAACATTTGGCACACTAAAACCATTTATTTGGGATGTTTTGGGGATGGAGGAGAACCTGAGGTAAAGACTCCACATAACGATAATAATCCCTAGCTCTTCATTAAGCACAGTCGCAGCACGACTGGAGGGGACTCAGTTTTGCTGTGGAAAAGGTGATTTTTTGGGCTCCCAGGAAGCTGTGCTGTGGCCAACCATGACTCAGAAATGGGGTGTTGGCTCTTGCCTCGTGCCCACACGTTTTGGAGAGAAGGTTGGAGGGGAGAATTCAGCCCTGGGAGCGCTGGGGGAGGCCTGGCGCTGGCACTGGCTCGCTGAGCTCCTCCCGAGGTGGCTCCACTAGATGTCATTGCAAGCTGGGGATAAGCTCGTGGCTGTGGCCACCTGGGCACCAGCCGCAGGTGCTTGGAGCACCCGACAGCACTGCGGGTACCAGCAGCCCCCCCACAGGATCCTGAGGGACCGTGCTGCAAACACACATGGTGTGGCCCCGGCTGGAGGGGTGGATCCATCACAGTGATCCCAGGACATCCCAAATGGGACAAAGCGAGACTGAGGCTCACAAGTGACAGGGATTCATCCTCACAGCACAGCCTCTGGCCTCTCCTCTGCCCTGGCAGCTTTTCCCAGGGCACTGGGCTCACTAGGGGCTCTGTGGTGCCTGCCCAGGCTGGGACTGTGAAAGGGGCCTGGGAGGAAAGCCCATCCTGAGAGGTATTCTTTGGGAATGGGGAGAAAGGAAGAGATTTGGGCTCCCCCCGAAGCTCATATTTCATATCAGAGGATCCTACAATGGTTTGGATGGCACCTTAGAGCTCATCAGGCTTATCCACCTTAGAGCTCATCCATGAGCTCATCAGGCTCTTGCGATGGAGCACGAACATCTTCCACTATCCCAGGTTGCTCCAAGCCCTGTCCAACCTGGCCTTGAACACTTCCAGGGATGGGGTAACCACAGCTTCTCTGGGCAACCTGTGCCAGGGCCTTACCATGCTCACAGGGAAGAATTTCCTCCCAATATCCCATCTAACCGTGCTCTCTGTTAGTGTGAAGCCATTCCCCCACATCCTGTCACTCTTTAGGTACAGAAAGGTACTGTTTCACCTTGTCCAGCTCCTGCAGGTCCTGTCCAATGCCTGACCCACGAGTATTCTCTGCATGGACAGGGAATCATTGTGCTTGCAGAGAGTCCCTTCACTGACCTCCCCACTCTGCACCTTATACTATAAGTATGTGTATAGATGTGTGTGTGAGAGAGAGAGAAAAATGGCACCCGGATACTGGATATGTGTTACGTATTTCACATCTCACCCAGCTGGACTGGGTATAAATCCTGCAGCCTGTGGCCCTGTATGTGTAGGAATTAGGGAGATTGGAGGCAGCTGCCAAGTGTAATCCATGGGGAAACGTGCCACCAAACCCACACTGGGACACTTGCTGCCCTGGTCTGGGGTGGGAAAGAGGCTGCTGAGGTTTCCCAGGTTTTGGGAGGGAGAGGTGAGATATGATGGAGGAGTTTTGGGAGGTTCAGGGCTGGGAGCTCACTGTTCTGGCAGCATTCTCTGTCCACTCCAGCCTGCTCGTGGGAACCCACACCCAACAGGGATGAAAAGTTGTTAAACTGGGCTCAGAAAGCTGCTGCCACGAGTCCTGATCCTGCCAGCTTGGGACTGCATGGCCTGGTGCAGCAGGTGCTGGGGGCTGATGCTGGGAGTTGGTGCTGGGTGATGGATGCTGGTTCTGATGGTGGGTATTGGGTGCTGGTTCTGGGTGCTGAGTGCTGGGTACTGGTGCTGGACGATCGTGCTGGGTGCTGGAGCTGGTGCTGGGCAGGCCGGCTCGAAGGCAGAGCTCCCCCAGAGCCGCTGTCCCCGCTGTCACGTGCCACAGCGATGCTAATCCCGTTTTGAAAGCCCGCGTCCCGCACTGCACCCGCTAATCCCCCTCAGTGCCACGGCTGCGGGGCTCCGCGCTGCCTCGGGGAGCCCCAGGGTGTCCCTGCCCCTGGGTTCCTCTACAGGCACATCTGCCTGAGCCCACATCCTCTGCTCCAAGCCCCGAGGATGCTCAGGTGCTCCCTGCCCTGTGCAAACGGGTGCTGAGTCCTGGACACCCGCAAAACACACCTTGATAGAGGCTGGGCCGTACCGGGTCAGGACATCTCAGCAGTCCCTGGAAGCGCCGCGCTGCCCAGGAGGAGGGAAGAATTCACTTACTTGGCCAACCTGGCTTCGGCACAGCCCCGGTCACTCAGCACGACGACCTTGGCGGCAGCACCGAGGAGGCAGGTGAGCGGCTCGAACCTGCCTGTGTCGGAGCGGGGCCCCTCCCCGGGAGCAGCCGCCTTCCCGGCAGCGCCGGGGGCTCTGCACCGCGGCTCCTGCTGGGGTGGCGCAGGCTTCGTGCGCCGAGGAGCAATATTGTTGTTCCCTTCCGATGGCAGCAGCTTCCTCGTGGGAGAGGGGGAAAAAGCACAAACCGAACTGGGGAGAAAATAAGAGGGGAATGTTTGCCGACTGTCTGCTGTGTGTTGTTGCTGTTTGTTGTGTTTCTGCGGTTGCTTTGGCAACCGCGGGAAGATATGCCAGGCTGTAGCATGGCGGGTACCAGCGCGGCGTGCGAGAAGCCGGGGCTCCGCTCCCACAGGGCCAAGCTGCCGGCCCGGTGGCAGCCCCCGGTGGGGCTGGAGGGCTTCAGGCAGGGGATTGATGGGGTCACGTTGGTGCCCAGCTCAGCTGCTGCCCTCCTGAGCGAGCCTGTGGTGGGCACTTGCTTCGCACCGCATGGACCTTCCGAGAGAGACCTGGCTCAGAGACGAGCAAAGGAAGAGTGACTGGAGGGTCCGATGGGTTATCTCTGCCATGGGGACAGCAGCCAGCCCCACTGTTCCCCAGGAGCCTAGGAGTGTCTGGGCTCATCCCCTCCCTCCTTGTCCAGAGGAAAGGGAGCGAAACAGCCGTGTTGTGGAGGGGCAGCCGCTGCCATGCAGCGCTTGCCAGAGGGGCATCAGGAAATGCCGAGTGTGAGGGCATCTCTGTCTATCCAAGGAAGGAGCCATTCCTCTGGTACTGGAGCACCAAACCGTGGCCTAACACAGGCAGGGTCATGCTGCTTTCTGTCTCCTGTAGCTCCGTCTCCTGCATTGTGGGGCAGAGAGGGCTGCTGCCTGTGTGGCAGTGGGGGATGGAGCCAGGATCCTGAGGGGCAGCGTGGGACTAGGGGGACCAGGGCAGAGGAGCCTGGCCGAGGAGGGGACGGGGCCAAGAGCAGCTCGGGGAGGATGGGGATGCTCCCAGAGCCACTCTCTCCCTCCTGCAGCCCCGGGATCTGTGCAAGCTGACATCCGTCAGAGCAGGAGTCGGTGTGCCCCGCGGCATCCCCAGGGCAGAGCAGTCAGGGGGTGGGTGAAGGCTTTGCCCCTGGGAACCAGGAACATTCTGTGCAGCTCCAGAGATGCGTGTTAACTCTTTGGGGGCTGCAGCAGGAGAACTGAGCTCCTCGGGGCTGTGGGCACCATCCACCCAGAGCCTGCAGATCCCAGGACTTGGATATTTAGATATTTCTGCAAACCAGTGGTTTGGGGGCTCTGCTGCTTCCTGTCCCACTTTGCACAAGAAGTGCCAGCGAGGAAAGGTTCCAGCCTGCTGCTGGTCAGAAGTGCCAATTTAATGAAATTATTTAATTGCCGCATCTCCAAATGGCGCTTTTTTAACTGAAAGGAGAGGCCTGATGAGGAATCCTGCCCTGAGCTGGAAGCTGACTCATTCTCCTCCCAGTCCTGGGGTCAGCGCTGGATTGCAAATAAACACACCAAATTCCCACTGCTGGGTTCTGGGAACGTGCTCCCGGCTCTTTGTGGAGGGCAGGGACCCAGGAAGAGGCTGAGTGTCCGCCTGCCTCCCACTGCCTCCTCCCACCCTTGGAGCAAGGGGGGCTTTGGTGACACCTGGAGCTGTCTGGGGTGGGGGGAAACACCACTTTGCTCTGATGAGGGTCTGAAAAATCCCAAAGGGCAGAGATTTGCTGCCCTGTTCCCTCTTCCAAAAGGAGGTCCCAGCTCTGTGACATCCTTGCTGTGCCCACCAGGCGAGACCCAATTCCCATTTCTTTGCTTACAGCTCTGGTATCTCCATCCCCTCTTTGGCACATGGTTTCCATCACAGGATCTCTGGGTGCAGCTTCAGCCCAAGCCCAGGTCTTGGGAGGAAAGGAAAACGGAAGCAATAAGAGGTTGGAGCTGGACTTGAATCCACATCCCAGGATGAAAGGGCAGCACATTCCACCCCAAAAACTTCCCCCCGCGGGGCTAAGCAGAAGCTGGAGCCAGCCTGAGTCACCCTGTGTGGCTGCTGCCGAGGCAGGAGTGACCTTGTGCTGCTGAGCCTTGTGGGCTGGGGGCCGTGGCCCTGTCAGCTACGGAAGGGGAAGCTTTTGCTCAGCATGGATGCTCCAGGGGAAAGAATGAGCTCTGGGGCTGAAATTGCTGTCTGGAAGGGACTAGGGCAGAGGTCAGAGAGGGTCTGGGGTGTGCCCTGTCTCTGAGGGGAGAACATCAGGGCCTGCTGGAGCAGGGAGCAGGGTTTGGGCACTCCTGTCCTGCTGGCAGTGTGCTCTGGGACTTGATGAGCAGCATCTGTGAGCCATGCTGTGACAGGACTCACTTTCCTGTGAAACTTCAGGGAAAAACAGATGAAACTCCCCTCTGCTCCTGCCATCCTGTCCTCAGCCTTGGGATCCTTCCAGGCTGGTGCTTGTGAATGTTTTCCCCCCATCAACTTCTTTTGCTTGAATCAGCGGACATGACTCACTGGGAGGAAAGAAAGGGCTTGGATGAGCTGCTCCATCCAAGGCACCGGGGCCCTTTGGAGCACGGGACACCACAGGAGCAGCGTCCACATCCCCCTGGTTGTGAGGAGCCAGACTGTGGGCTAACATTCCCCTTGTCCCATCGCTGTTCCCTCCCCGTGCCCAGCCCAGTGGGTGCAGCAGAGGGGGAACTGGTTGAGCCGGTGCACCCCGTCCTGGCAGAGAGGGGAGATTCCTCTGATGGGGGTTGACACTTGGGGGGCTGTGCCTTTGTCACTGGGGCGGCCACCACACCCCAAGGGGACCAGGTGCTGGGGACATGCATCGCCTTTCCCAAGGGACCTTCGGAGGGGAGCAGCAGGCAAAGCCCCTCCGTGGCAGGTCTGCGCTTTGGTGGGGGGGTGGAAGATGGGGAAAGTGGCTCCGTGGGGGGGGGGTTACTCCTCCTGGCACTGGGTTAGGGGAGCAGCCAGCCAGGGTGCCGAATCTTGGCTGGATTAGTTAAAGAGATCAAGCAGCTGAGGGATTAGGGAGTCAAGAGAGCCAGGCCACCTGCGGAGGGGAGGGGGGAACCTATGGAGGAGAAGGATATGCCAGAGCTCTGGAGAGAGGTGTGCAAGGCCTGGGCTTTGGAGTGATTAGATAAGTGAATCAGGGCCTCGGAGCGATTAGAGAAAGAAATCAGGTTTTACACCAATTAGGTAAAGTCCCTGAGTGATTAGACACAGTGGTGGCTGCAAGCAGAGGTCTCCTGGCGGCCCATGGAACTGATAGGGCCGAGCATTGATTAAAGGAGCATCAGAGGCTGAGAGCAATTTGATAAGAAAACAAAACAGTGGATCAATTAGCCTGGGAAAGAGGAGGAGGCTGGGTGATAATGGGAATAGGGGCCAGTCAAACCAACCCCTACAGCTCCAAGCGTGGGACTGGTGGAGCAGAAGGGAAGGGATGGAAGGAGGGAAAATGGTCCCAGCGGGAGCCTCCAAGGGCTGCGGGCACCTGGGGCACTGGGCTGAGATTGGTGGGCTACTTCAATTTGGCCTTGGCACAGGTGAATTTACACCTGGCCTACAGGTTCATTTATTGTTGGCTGTGGCTGGTGTGAGCCCCACACAGCTCATTGTGGGCTGCAGCAGAGCATTTCCAGATGGCTGCTCCTCCAACCAAGAGAAGCAAAAAGTTCTGTATTTCATAGAGTCATGGATTCATGGAATGGTTTGGGCTGTAAGGGACCTTAGAGCTCATCAGATTCCAACCCCTTTGCCATGGAGCAGGGACACCTTCCACTAGACCAGGTTACTCCAAAACCTGTCCAACCTGGCCTTGAACACTTCCAGGGATGGGGCAGCCACAGCTTCTCTGGGCAACCTGTGCCAGTGAATTGCAGAGAATTTCTTTTTTTCGAGCAGGTTTTGCTCTGGGCTCACACCGTCGCACACCTGGAGCAAGTTTATCCACTGGGAAGGCAGTTACACCAGGATAACTCAGCCCTGCGCCCCGTCCCAGATGCTCTGGGAGCTTCCAGATATGGGTGCCAGACGAACAAGCAATTAAGTAACTCAATGGAGCCTTGAAATAATTAGACCAAGGAATGCGGTTCCGGCAGATGAGTTTAGTGAAGAAATGGGAGTGTTGGAGAGATGGAGATGAAAAGGGTGATCAGGTCTCGGCACAATTATCTAGAGAAAGTCTGCTCCAGACTGATTAGAGGAAGGGAAAAAAGCTTTCTGGGCAATTAGGTGAGGGAAATCAACTCTGGGCAGGAAGAAAATAGACTATGGAAGAGATTGGGGTGGGAGATAGCGAGTTATCTCTGCCCCCTGAGTTAGACAAGGGACCTCGATAAGGGCTTTCCGAGGCAGAGGCAGAAATGAGGATTAGAGGGATTAGGGAGCAGAGGTGGGTGTGCAGTGTGTGCCTGGTGCTGGGGTAGAGGGAGTGGGGACTGAGGTGGCAGGAGAAACTGAGCCCTGCACCTGGAGAATGGGAGGACTGAAATCCTGGGATTAGGGCTAACACGGTAAAACAGGGGTGCTGGCAGTCAGGATGGCTGTGGGTCGGAGTGGGGAAGGGAGCCAGGCACTATTTCCAACCCATCACGTGGCAGGATGCTTCCTTAATCTGTAAAACGGGATTAGTCCCTTGTGCCCAGTGGTGTTGAGAGCTGTCAGGGTCTTTCTGCACGACTGCCTTTGACTTTAGGACAGAGGAACCTGCAGGGTGGGAGCGTGTTTGGGGATGAGCACGGGGATGGCAGAGCCCGGGATGCACTCCAGGATGTGCCTCATGGCACCCGGCGATCCCTGGCTGAGCCAGTGGGAATGGGCAGGCAGTGGGGCAAACTGGGGTGTCCCCAGCAGTGAGCTCTACCCTGGATTTTGGGGTGCTGAGCCACCATAAGAGAGGTGACAACTGCTGGCTGCAGCCCAAGGTCGTGCCGCAGGTCCAGCTGCAGCTGGAGAGTGCCGAATCCTTTGGGAACGGCTGCATTTGCTCTTTAATTAGCCTTGACGGCTGCTGGAGCAGATTTTGCTGGTCCTTTCCTCTCTGAGGCTGGCCCTGGCTTGAAGTCGCAGGGTTCGGTGAGGTCAGGCTCCTTCTTCCTTCCTTGCCTTTTTCTTTCCTTCAGTCCTTGCACACACAAAAGGCAGTGGAGGGAGGGAGCAGCATCACCAGGCACATGATGCTGACTCTGGTGCTGCGGGAAGGGGAAGCTGTGGTTTGGCTGCCGGGTCATAGTTTGGCCTCTGGAAATGACCCTTTTGGAAAGGGAAGTGGTGTCTTGCCAAGCTCAGGGCAGGAACTCAGGCAGGAGCTTGGCTGGGAGAGGCAGCAGCGTTGGTGGTGGGCGGCTGGAGTGGGAGTGAGGGACCTTGTGAGCAGCGACCAAGGGCAATGGGGAAACAAACCCTGAGTTAAGCCAAGCACCTATGCAGGTCATGGAAAGTTTTTAGATTTTAATTTTTTAAAAAAAATTATCTTTTCTCATTTTTAATTTACTGTTTTTTCCTCCCAGTTTGCACATGTGAGATTTGGCCACAGCTCCCAGTGGCTGCTGGCGAGTGACAGAGAGCAGTGCTGGGGCCAGCCAGGGAAGGTCTCATGGACACTCGTCCCTCCTGGGCATCACAGTCCTGCTTTTCCCAGTGGGAGGGCAGCTCTGACATATCTCCTTCACCCCTTGGCCTCTGCTGAGCTTGCTGGGACAAGCCTGGTTTCTCTGGGGTGACAGCGTTATCTGGGACACAAGCAGAGGCAGGCTCCACTCCGGTCCCTGTTCCTTGGCTGATGTGGATATCCTCAGGAGATAGCACAGTAAATTGTCCCCCTGGGACTCCATGTGGTTCACCTCCCTCTGACAGGATGGAAACGGGGCTTTATGGATGCTGCAGCCCAGCAAAGCCCCAGAGGCATGCGGAGCATCCCTTGAGGCCCTACGGGTGTGTCCTCCTCCTAATGCTTAAACACTGCTTTTGTTTGAGCCCTAATGTGGATTTCAATATTTTCATGGTTTTTTATTTTTTTCCCCCCCTTAGAATTCTGATGAAAAATGTATTTGGGGAAAATAGAAATATTTAGACATTTCCCTGACAGGCGGCAGAGCTGGAGGAGCTGCGGTGCAGCACCGTTCACGTGTGCTGATGAAAGCTCAGCACAAAGAGTTGGGCTGGGGGATGCAGTGTCCTCAGCACCACAAGCCCCACAGGGTGGAATGTCTGTGCTCACCCCACAGGTCATTTCTCCTGCCAGCAGCCCAGCACCAAGTTGCCTTTGAAAGAAAATGGGTTTGAGCTGGATTTGGGGATGTTTTGGGGGGGTGTGTATGTATGTATGTATATATATAAATAAAATCTTGGGTATATAAAAATATTCATAGTATATTAAAATATACTATATAGCATAATAAAAACCACTATAGTAGGAGTTTTGTATTGAATAAGTAGTAGTATATGTATTAAAATATATATATTTTGCATTATATTGTGCATCTGTCAAGGCTGGAAAGGGCTTTGGTGTTTGTGGTCCATACCAGCTCCCCATTTTCCTGTCAGTGGATGTCTGGGCCAGATGTACCTTGAAAAGGCCAGTGAAAAGCCCACCTGCAGCCCCAGGATGCTGCAGGGACCTCGGGAGTGTCAGTGAGGGACAGAGCAACCCTCCTCCATGCTGATGGCTCTGGGATGAGCCCAAACCTCCCTTTCCAGGAGGCAGAGAAATCCCCAGCCCTGAAACTTGCCTTCCCCACCCCATTTTTTCTCCTGCTCACACCCTCAGGTTTTGGTCTCGGGGACGTGTCAGCCCTGAGCAGAGAGCGGCCACCGCGCCCTGCACTGGGGAGGGAACAGTTCCCATCCTGTGCCCCACTCCCTTCATCCCAGCCCCTCAGGCTTCACCCATCGCTCTGCCTCATTCCAAGGGGGTACAGAGCCTCCTTTCTCACCTAGCAGGGCTGTGCCTTCCCAGGGCTGATCTCTGACCCACCACTCTCCCCACTGGGTCCCCACTACATGAGCTCCCTGGATGTGGATGCCACATGCACGTGGCATCTCTGCAGCACTGTGTGTTTGGGGCTGCTGACCTGCTTCCTGGGGAGAGAGAGGGGCTGGAGGTCATAGAATCATGGAATGGTTTGGTGCTGGCAGGAAGGCCCTTAAAGCTCTTCTCATTCCAAGCCTCTGCCATGGGCAGGGACACCGTCCACTAGACCAGGTTGCTCCAAAACCTGTCCAACCTGGCCTTGGACACTTCCAGGGATGGGGAAGCCACAGCTTCTCTGGACCATCTGTGCCAGGGCCTCACCAACCTCATTGTAAAAGACTTCTTCCTTTTATCAAATCTAAATCAACCTCTGTTAGTTTAAAAACATTCCCCCTTGTACTATCTGGCCTTTTACTTGGATTTAGGAAGAGGAGCTCGAGGCCCCTGTGCCCAGAGACCTTGCAAAGATGTTTTCCTGCTCAAATTTCAGGGAGTTTCTCTGCAGAGCTGTTCTGTTGCCCCCTCCCTTTCCTCCCTTTTCTAACTTGTTGCTGGGGTGGGGGAAATAAATACATTTAAAGAGTTTTGTGGCTGCAAAACCTCTGGATTACACACAGGCTTGGAACTGCCAGGGTGGGGAGATCCCAGGGCAGGGCTATGGCAGTGTCTCTGGCCTCAGCCCCTGCCTGGTGGGAAAAATGAGGCAGCTGTTCCTAAACCACCTGAGAACCACCTCAGCATCCTCGTGTCCCTTTGGGAGATGACCCAGAGGTGTGGTTTTGCCCCACCATGTCTGTTCTGCCTCAGCCACCCTTGGTCTGGATGGACCCTGCAGTGGTGTGAGGGACTGGAGAGCTGGACAGACCCAGAGGGGATGGGAAGACTGGAGAGGAGAGGTGATAAGTCCATGGGATGGGGTGTGTAGGTTGTCTGTCTTCCCCGTTAGTGGGTCAGGCCCGCATGGAGCACACGCATCCTTGGGCCGTGCAGACATCGAGGTGTTGAGGCAGCATCAGTCCCTGGGCCAGGGTGGCCATGGCAGGGGAGCACTGCAGTGGTGGTTTTCTCAACTATTGGTGCTGGTTTGGGGGTCGGGGGGTGGCGTGGGGGCCGTGGGGTGGTGGGAGCACTGGGGCTGGCCACCTCTTCCCGCAGCCCCCGCGCATCCCGGCTCAGCCTGACCCCTGATTACACTCCGCAGGTTCTGCATCGCTGCCGTTGCCCCAGCAACGTGTCGTCACCACAGCAACCGTGACAACCTTATGTTCATTAATTTAAAAAGGTTCACAGTGTAACAAATGAAATAGTTATAAGCTTGTCAGGGTGTTAAGGAGCAGGGGCTGACAACTCGCCCCCCCACCTGTGCTGCTGGAGCAGCCCTGCTCTGCCATGAGGTCCCCACCCCAGGCCTGGCTTCATCCCATCCTTGAGTGTGGCAACTCCTTCAGGCCAGTCCCTGGAGCATCCTGGCAGTGTGGCATCTCTCGGTACCTCCCCGGGGATGACATGGGGCCAGACACAGGCAGGGGGGCTGATGCAGAGGTGGCTGTGGGGGATTCAGATCAAAGATGCTTCCCTTGGGGCATTCCAACTGCAGCGTGGCTGATGTCTGGGATGGAGTCAAGGTGATCCCACCATCCTTCCCTGAGGTCAGCATGGGATCTCACACAGAGGATAATTACTTTCATGCAACCTGTAGCACCTCAGAATCTGCACCATTAAATTGATATCTTTACTTTGTACCTAATGTGGTTGAGAGGAGGAGGATGAACAGATCAAATACATAACTATACACCTATATTCCTTAGGAAGCCTGGGCACATCACAGATACCCTGGATATCTGGTGGAAGTCAATTCTAGCTGGCTGAGCCCAGCACCTGGGGCAAATCAATGTTTCCCTTGAAGTCCTGGGCCAGGTTGCTGACAGGTACAAAAAGGTGTTGGAAAGATGAAGGTGCTGAAGCCTGGGCAGTGGATGCCAGTTGAGGATTTGGCTTGTACTTTATTATGTACCATTTTGCTGAAATCTCAGTGGACTTCAAGTTGACCAAACCCCTTTAATCTCAAATAAAGGCCATTCTCTGCCTTTTTGTAAGTGGAAACATGAAAGGAACCGTTTAAAAAAAAGAATCTGCCATTGCGATTCTGCTTGGTGAGATGAGAATAAGGTCACTTTTCAGCAAGAAAAGTGGCTGTTTTAGCTAAAACTAAAACTAGTGAATTCTGGGCCACATCCATTCCTGGTGGAAGCCAGCACTTGGATTGCACTGTTTTTTGCTGGCTGGGACCCAGCATTCCCCAGCTCCAACACGGTCCCTTTTGCCAGCCTAGTGTTGTTCTGGGGATGGGGTTTGTCCCTCATTTTGGCCCCTGAGCCGCTCACCCCGTGTGCAAGAGGTGGTTACAGCTCATCCGCCAGCTCCAAAGCCCAGCCCCGCTCCCTCCGTCCCTGTGGCCATCCCTGCAGGCAATGCAATGCAGGCTGGAGCTGATGTTGGAGGATTCGTGTGGCGACGGGGAGATGGCAGCTGTCATGGCCCTGCTCTCTGCCCTGTGCTCTGGGAAGGGAAATCTAGTGAGGACCCTGGGTGCTCATCTCCTTGCCTTCAAAAGATCCTTCAAAATCTTTCTCAATAATTAAACAAGCAAGGCCTAAAAATAGCACCAAGATCTACTATATGTGGCAGGATAATTTAAGGGGAGAGCAGGGAACAAAATGTCCTCAGTGCCCCAACCTTCCCCCTGATGCCTTGGTGGGCTCCAGCTGGGCACAGGGAGGCTGCTGGGTGTCAGGAGCAAGGGTCTGGTGGCAGGTGGCTGGGATGCCTTTCAAAGCTGCCTGGTTTGGGGATGTTTCATTCCCTGGAAGAGGCTCTTTGGCAGCTTCTTATGCTACGGTGGGTTTTGGAAGGGCATGGCAGCCTCAGCTGGGGGTCCCAGGCTGCAGCGAAGAAGGCACATGTTTGGGCACCCCAAACTTTGAGTTGGAGGCATCTCCTCCATTCTGGACAGTGGGCACCCCAGATCTACCCCAAAATAAGCTGGTGGCACAGTTGACTCCCAGCCCACAGTGCAGAAGCTGCCACATACGTCAGCCCAGGAACAGCATTCCCAGGCACGGCAGCTGGAGCCTTAAATCCCTGCTCTCCCGAGTTCTCGCCTATCTCCAAAGCTCCCAGCATGGAAGCAAGGCTGCGGTGGAGTAGATAAACCCATGGTCTGGAAGGGGATATTGGAGCCTCTGCTCGTAGGAGAGGAGAGGCCTTGGGTTGGGGAGGCTTGGCCCTGGGGGCCTGGCTGAGATTTGGGGCTGTGCCCCCCGGTCCTTGGACAGTGCTTGTGCTGCTCTGACCTGTGTGCAAAGCAAAACAGGACTCGGTGTCAGCAGTGCCAGGGCACCATGGTGTGTGAAACAGGGCTGCCACCACCACACTGAGAGTCAGTGAGGATCCCGACTGGGAGCTGGCAGAGGTAGCCAGGATGTTACAGCAGGATTTTCTGGGATGTTGTGCCAGGGTTAGCCAGGATACCATGGCAGGATTAGTTGGGATGCCATAGCAGGGTTAGCTGAGATACTGTGCCAGGGTCAGCCAGGTTGCTGCACCAGGGTTAGTTGGGACGTTGTGGCAAGGTTAGTTCTGATGACAGGGCAGGGTTAGCCAGGATGCTGCACCAGGGTTAGTTGTGATGCCATGGCAGGGTTTCTTGGGATGCTGTTTTAGGGTTAGCTGGGATGCCATGGCATGGTTATTTGGGATGCCATGGTAGGGTTAGCCAGAATGCTGTGGCAGGGTTCTCTGGGATGCTGCACCAGGCATGCTGTGAGCTTGCAGAAAGCTCTTCTTGCAGCATAGAGTCCACATGGAAAGGGAGCAGGGCTGAACCCTGGGGGACACCTGGAAAGAGGAGAAGGGGAATGGATTAGGAACGAATGGAAGCCTCAGGGACAGAGCAGGGAGGGGAACCACTGTGCTGCCTCTCAGTCCCCTTTTGGGGCACCCCAGGACCTGCCCACTCCCCAGAAGAGGGTACCCAACCCAGCCTCCCCAAACTCCTCACAGCGAAAGGCAAACAGCTCAGCCGTGCGTTGCATAACCAGGAAAAAAGGCGTCCTCGGAGATGAGTGGCTGCCGGCCAACGTTTGGCATTAAAGTGGAGCAGAGGATACCGGGAGGGGAGCGCGGATTAAGCGGGGAGGAGACGGGATCAAGTGAGCAGCGAGGGCAGCCTGGCCGCAGCCTCACGGAGGGTCACGCTCCCCAGGGCCGTGGCCAGGAGGGCTCCAGCCTCCCTCTGCGGGCAGAGCAGGGTGGCACACAGCCGGATCTGCGGTGCAGAGCCCCGGGCACCTCCCATCCCAGCCAAGGTTGGGTCGGGCCCACGGCAGCAAGGCTGCCTTGACTCACGGGTGATAAGGACCTCACCCAGGAGAGGCTTTTTGTGTGCACTGGGCTCAGTTCGTGCAGGTTTAACTGGCTGAGCAATGGGGAGGCGCTGGGCCCTTTCATCAGGGCCAGGTGTGCATGCAGGAATCATAGACAGTGTCTCGAGGATGAGGGGATGAAGATGCTCATGCTCAGCACTGAAGTTCTGGCTGCAGAAACCCAGGTCTTTGCTTTCTCCAGGCTGCAGAGCGTGGAGCTGCTCTGGATCTCGCACTGATTCAGCAAGACGTGAAGGCTTGTAACTTTTGGGAGTTCCTGGAAATTGGGCTGCTCCCAGTCAGCAGTTCCTCCTACACATGGAGGAGATGCACTTCCTTGGGGAGCTGCTGAAGCTCTACCCGCCGGCTGCGGCAGCCACCGCCTGCACCAGAACGGGGAGAGTGGAGCTGCAGTTCTCTGCTTGGGAAGAAAAAGGAGAGATCAGGTTAATTTGAAATTGCAAGGTGCTCCGAAGTGTTCCCAGTCTCCATTAGTTGATAAGCTTCATGCTGGGCTTAACCCTCTGAGGTGCTAAAAGACGCCTCCCTGGCTGATAAACCCCCAGCAGAAGGAGATGGGGGGGGGGTCTGCTGTGCCTGATCTGCCCCAGGCACTGCTGCTGTCCCAGCTGGAAACCTCCAACACAGACCAGCAAAGCTGCCACCAGCTTGGGCTGAGCTAAACCTCAGCTGGGTTTGCTGCCTGCAGAATCACAGAATTACAGGCTCATTTGGGTTGGAAGAGACCTTAAAGCTCATCTCGTTCCACCCCCTGCCCCCCTTCCACTAGACCAGGTTGCTCCAAGCCTTGTTCAACCCGGCCTTGAACACTTCCAGGGATGGGGCAGCCACAGCTTCTCTGGGTAATCTGTGCCAGGGCCTCACCTCCCTTACAGGCAAGAATTTCTTCCCAATATCTCATCCTCTGGACTTGCTCCAGCAGCTCCACATCCTTCCTATGTGGGGGACCCCAAAGCTGGAGTCAGCACTGCAGGTGGGGTCTCACCAGAGCCAAGCAGAGGGGCAGAATTCCCCCCTCATCTGCTGCCCATACTGTGGGGATGAGCACAGGAGAGTGTTGGTTTTCTGGGCTGCCAGCTTGTGTTGCCAGGTCACATAGAGCTTCTCATCCCCCAACAGCTCCAAGTCCTTCTCTTTTGGACATTTCCCAACCAAGGCTTGGCCACAGTGGTTACCCCATGGAGCATAAAGCATGGTGAGCAGACCCCACACAGTCTGTGCCACAGAGGGGTGGAGGCAGCAGCTTGCTGGGAGTGATGGCAAACAGTCCTAGACCAGTGGCCAGGTCAAGGCTACACTGATGCTTTGCAACAGCAGTGGGGTCCTCCCCCACCCCCCACAATTTATCAGCTGATCTCCAGGTTGGTCCAAGCTCGGCAGCCCTGGTAGCCCATGCGAGGAGTGGTCCCCACTGAAGGTGGCTGCCTTCTGCAACTTGAGTTTTTAAATTTTTTTCCCCTCTCTCATGGTGGCTCCTGTTTGAGGGCTTACCATGATGGTTCCCACTCGCCCATCTGTCTGCCTTTGGAAGCTGAGCATTCCACAGGCTGGGTGCAAATGGAGCAGTGCCAGTGGCACGGGGCAGAGGCTGGGGATGCTCCAGGGGAGGAGGTTCAGGGCTGCATTTTGTGCCTTGAGGAGCTGAAGGGCATCATGTTTGTACTCAGATTTGCATCAGAATCAGGGTCAGAGCCAGGAATCTCTGCCCCCCAAGAGCCTTGTGGTGCCAGCGCTCATGGCACGCTGCCCAGGCTTCCCGGCCTTGGGTCCAGGATCAGGGCGAATCCCGTTTTAAGGCAAAAGGTTATGGGCGGGAAGGAAGTAATCACAAAGCAAACACCACAGCCTTCTCCAGCCGCACATGGCTCTGGCACAATAAATAGAAGGGAAGGGACAAAAATAGCCCCCCGGTTTGCAGCGTGGTCACAGAGGGGAGGCAGGGCTGTGCTTTGGGGCAGGGGGTGCTCTCCTGCCCACCCTGACACCCTGAGTCACGGGGAAGGGGATGTCCTGCAGAGCTGGGGCTGTCAGACAATGTCCCAGAGCAGAAATGATGAGTGGGCTTCAGGGAAGGTACCTGAGCCCTTGCAAAACTCACTGCACCCCACATCTGAGCCCTTGGAAAACTTGCTGCATCCCACGCCCTGGCAGAGCTCTGGCACTTCCCCCTGCGTGCAAACCCCGTTCCCAGCCCCAGGACCCAGCCAAGCTGCACCGTAATTCGGGCAGAGGCAAAGCCCAGATGTAAAGGCACAAGGACTGGCTGGGGGCCCGGCAGCCGGGAAAAAAAACCAGGAGTCTGGCTCTGGCTTTGGGAGCAGGGTCAGGGAGCTCACACATCTGAAGCAAGCTGTCTTCCCTGGCCGCCAGAGCTGCTGATCCCCATTTGGGGTGGGTTTGGAGCGCGCCAGGGAGGGAAGGAGGATGAGGGCACGGACCTGGAAGCAAAATGTGTTCATGCTCCTGTGCAAACCTTGCGACAGGAGAGGAAAAAACCCCCTCATCTCCCCCCAGCCTGCACTGCTTCCTCCCAGAGTGAGGTGGGAAACACCTCCCGACAGCACCAGCACCCCGGTGCCGTTTGGGTGGGGGGGTTCACCGGGGCAGCCCCCCCCCCCCCCCCCCCCCCCGCTGGGCTCCCGCGCCCCCTCCCCACGCGGCCCCGCTTGGTGGGGTGCGCAGCTGGAGCCCTCCCAGGGCCCTGCCGCTTTAACCTGCCTCTCCCACGTGCTGTCTGGTTGTGCTGGAGACGGTGACGCAGGCAGGACGTCAATGGACGCTGTGGGAGAATTTAGACTTGGAGAGGAAGGGGGGGACAGGGAGGAAAGGGAGCGTTTGCAGGAGCGGGGGGCCGGCGGGGGTGCACGGCCGGGGCAAGGAGGGACCCCACAGCCAGCCTTGCAGGGTCACCCGGGAACAGCGCCGGCGGCTTTGCTCCGTGCAGTATTCCCCCCTCCCCGCCCCGGGCATATGCTGGGGCCTCCGCCAGCTGCGAGGGCAAATAATCCTCCTCCCGCGCCCGAGCCGGGGTGGGCGGCGGGGCGGGGGTGCTGGGGGGGCCACGTGAAGGCGATGCTTCCTCCCCGCTCGCACGGCCCCCCCGTCTCATCGCCACACGTGTGCCACCCTTGTCCTCCTGCGGGTCGGGCATGCAGCTGGTGTGCTGCGCTGTGCCCTGGGCAAGTCAGCCCGGCACGGGCACGGGGGTCACGGGAGCCGCAGCGACAGGGCTGGCAGGGACCCTGAGGGTCATCGGGGCTGTCCCTCGGCTCGGGGCTGGAGAGTTGGGATTGATCCTGTGAGTGTATCTTTCTGCACAGCTCTGCTCCTCTCCCCGCCCCCAAAGACAGGCTGTGTGACCACCAAGGGTATCACCCCCCCTACCCCAGGCCAGGGTCCAGCTCATGTGGGGCTGACAGGACCCCCATCCCCTCTCTCACTTTCAACTCTGCATCCCAAGGGCATCAGCATTGACAGGGACGAGCTGGCAGTGGCACTTCTACGCCAGCAAGTGATGAGATGAGCCACGAACTTTGTTTCCTCCCTGCATCCAACTCCGATCTTTAAGAGCCAAACTGGTCTCCCCAAAACTGGCATGGGAGTCTGCTCCTGCTTGGCTCAGAAGGAGGAATGGCGGCAGGGAGAGACAGAAAGTCGCGGCAAGGAGGGTGGAGATGCTGCTCCACGCACAGGACGCTGCTCTCGGCCTCCTGGCTTTGCCCCCAGCCCGCACGCTGCTCCTGTCCCTGCGCTCGGTGTGGGAGAGGAACAAATGTTTTTCCCACTTTAGGTTTTTGGGTGTCTTTTATGGTTTTATTTTAATAGCCTGAGCGTGTAGGTGGCTGCATATCTCAGAAGACCCAGGAGTCCTGCCTTCTTCACGCTGGCATAGGGCAAGGGAAAGCAGTTTCCACTGTCAAGAGGCTGCGTACCAGCTGTACGGAGCAGCAGCCTGGTGTGGGAAGGGAGTTACTCAGCATTTGGTTCCCAAGAGACCAAAAAAAAAAAACCCAGCTCAAACTGACTTTCCAAAATACTTTGAGGTTCATAGTAATGTTCTTGTCTTTGTCTCATAAATATCCTGGGTTGGATCCTTCCCTCATTTCCATCCCGTAACTCATGGAGAGGCACCAGAGTGTGGCTGCTGCGCGTTATTCTGACTATTTTTATTTTTTATTTCTTTGGATACATGATCTCAGTTGATTGGAAAACAAACCCCAGAGAATCCTTGAGGAGAGACTGCAAACAGCTCTTGGTGAGATGACTAATCCCATCTCTATCTAAACCAACAGCGTGCTAAAAATAACCCTATTTCTAACAATAAATATAATAAAATAACTAACTGACAACAAACAGCCCCAAAAAGCCAAACACACTGAAAAGTCCACTAGAAATATGTATCAGGATGGGGGAAGGAGCCAGCAGAAAACTGTGTCAGTGAGTCAGAGGGGTGGTGGAGGCTGAGGTGCCCGTGCCACCGGTGATGCTTGGTCGGATCCAGCCTCTCTGTCAGGACCATCTTTACCTCTCGCCCTAATGGAGATATTTGTGCCTTTGTTTTGTTTGCTCCAGATCAATGTGGGGAAGGTGCAGAGGCACCAGATCGTGAGGAAGCTCAGCCCAGAGTCACCATCCTGGCCCTCAGCACCTGCTGTCCCGCTGAGAGCCCTCGAGCGGGACCCCCTGCCCCAGCTTCGGGCTGCAGGTCCATCACCCCCCAGCCTGCTCCCTGCCCACCAGCCTCCCTGGCCCTGTGCTCACCACACACCTTGAATAAGTCGGATAATTTTCCGCCTACTTTCCACGCACCAGGAGCCTCCCACACCCAGTGTGTTGCAAAACAACCCCCTCAGCTGAGTCACTGGCATCGGGGAACCTCTTCCTGCCCTCCCGGCCTGGGATGGGGCTCAGGGCAGAGCCAGCCATGACGAAGAGTCCCTATGGGAGTACACCCCAGCCCCATCCTGTGTCACCCCAGGCCTTTGGGGAGGGAACTGGGTGTTTTGGGCTTGTGCAGTGCCCTGTGCCGTGGGGGCTGGCGCAGGGAGACCATGTGATGCTGTGCTAATGGTTATGGGCATCGTCTGGGTGAAAATGCAGTGACTCTGCCCCCATCCCCAGCAGCTCCCCTGCATCTGGTTTTGTGCTCCAAGGACATTGGGAGTGCCTGTATTCCCAGTGCTCCAGCTGAATGTGACCCAAAAGGACTTAGACATCCTTGTCATTGGTCCCCAGTCCCCCTTGTGCTGGGACAGTGGCCTTGTATGTGATAGAGTCATCACTTGGTATCCCTGACTTATGGGGCACTGGAGTCCTACTGGACTGGTGCTGGCTCCTTGCTGCTGGTATCGGAAGCTGGGCTGCATTCCACTGGTCAGGGGGACCCATGAAACATCTCCTGGGGAGGCTCCAACCCCTGGCACAAGCTTTTTTCCACCGGGAGCAGTCCCACACCAGCCTCATTTTTATTTTTACTGCTTTGTGCAGCGCGTGGGAGCCCGCCCAGGCCTGCCATGCCACGTGCAGCCCTGGGAAAGGAAAGCCTGTGCCCCATGCTGAGCCCCAGCTGTGCCATACAGCACTCCTCTGGCATTCCCAGTGGTGGGAGAACTCATCTAGTGGGAACACCAGCTCCTGCTGTGCCCCTCCTTGGGGACCTGGGGTGCAGGCAGGAGGTCTGCAGCCCGCCAGCCATCAGCTCCATCCGCACCCCCAGCCCCGAGGCTTCTGGTGCCAGCACTGTCCTGAGGCCGTGGATGCACAGCACCAGACATGGCAGCAAGACAGGGACAGCACCCCCTAAAAATCAGAGTCCTGCCCCAATCCACAGCCCCAAACTGTCCTGACATGGAGGTGGGAGTCACTGTTTGACCTGATGGATTTCTTGAGGGCAGCACAAAGCAATTTATCCAGGTTGCAGCTACTGGAGGAGCAGGGAATGTAGTGTCCCGACTTGTAGCAGGGCCTGGGAGCTGTGGCCCTGCCACCAAGGAGCACATGGAGCCATCCCAGTGATGGTGCCGTGTGCTCGGCTGAGCCCATGGCACTGCAGGAAGGGCCAGGACAGGACTGGGCACCCCAGGAGCCCTGGGAGCCCCCGGAGTCCTGTGCAGTGGGGATGCCAGAGGCAAGAGCAGCCCCTGGCCTGTGTCAGGGTAAAACGGGCAGGGTCATACCCACGAGGGGTCTGTGCTGGTGCCAGACACTGAACCGGGACCTTCCACTGCCTCTGATCCCAGATCCAGCATCCTGGCAGCAGAACTAGGACCTTCACGGGCGGCTGATGTCCTCCGTATGGCTTTCGGGACACTCGGACCTCAGAGACCCACTGCTCTGAGCATGACACCCTATGGAAGCAGGGGCAGAACCCACCGTCCCCCCACCACCCCGGGGCAGCTGCCTCGGCCGCGGGGATGGGCCGGACCCCCCTTGCCCACCGACACGGGGGGGCCACGCCAGACCCTGCGGGGGAGAGAGGGGAGGTCCCGGCTCTGCCCCCCCTTGGCCTCGGTCCCCTCCCGGTCGCCCCCCCCGCCGCGGCCATTGGCCGCCCGCGCCGCCGCCGCCGCCCCTGACGCTGGGCCGGGCCCGGCCATGGTCGCTCCCCGCCGGCTCCGCCGCAGCCCCGGCAGCGGCCGGTCCGCGCCCCGCTCAGGTGGGTCCCTCTCGCTCTTCTTCGCCGATTTGGTTTGTTTATTGTTTTGTTTCCTTTTTTTTTAATTGTTCTTTTAAATTATTTTTGGTGTTTTTTTTTAACGTTTCGCGATTCTGGCGCTACTTCCGAGAACGCCTCCCTCCCTTCCTCTCCCCGGGCAGCCTTCGGGGGAGGGGGGGCGCCTGTCGGTGTTTGGGGTGGGGGGAAGCGGAGAGACCCCCCCCGACCGCCGCGCGGTGCCGCCCCGAGGCGGCGGGGATGGGCGGGGGCGGCGGCGGCGGCGGCACATCCTCCCCCCGCGCCCCCCTCCTGCCTCCTCCCCCTGCCGCTTCAAAACAAACCGTCACCAAAATGGTGCAGAGGTGAAGGAGGGAGCGGGAGGAAGGGGAAGAGGTGGCGGCTCGGCCTGGGCGCTGCGGGGACAGGTGAGGGGGGTGCGGGACACGGGGCGGGGGGTGTGTGGCGCGGGGGGTGGTGCAGGACACGGCGGGATGCGGGACGCGGGGGGATGCGGTGGCCGGGTGCGACGCGCCGGGATGGTCCCGCTGGGTGCTGCCGATGGGGCGGGGGCAGCACTGGGGGTGCCCACCCCGCCCCGGGGCGGTGGGCTGCGTCCCCGTGGGACATCCGTGGTGACGGCCCACGAGCCCACCCGCGACACCGCGGCCACCCCCGAGTGGGACCCGCCGCGGCCTGGCAGGACCCGGGGAGAAGCAGGGCCCAGCGGCTTTCGGGGGCTGGGGGCTGCCTTCCCCCGGGATGATGACACGGGGGAGCTGTGGCGGGACCCGCCGGTGAGGCTCGAGGTGCCGGTGTGGGCTGCGGTTTGATTGGCAAGAGCAGATTTTGGGAGAGCCGGCGGTAAATCGAGTCCCGGGAGCGTCCACGCCTTGGCCGAGCGCCGGCTCCGGAGCCCGACAGCTGGGATTGTTTGTGCGGGGGGGCTCAGTGCCGTGGTGGGGGGCAAACCCCAGCACTGCCCCCGCGGCCACCCCGGGGCGGCGAAAGCTTCCTTGGCTCGGCGGTGCGAGGGGCCAGCGGTGCCGGGGCGGGATGCAGTGACAGGGCGTCCGGCATCTGCGGCTGTTCGGCATCCGTGACGCCTGCTTGCCCGCGGCTTATCCCTTCCCCGCAGTTCCCAAACCCCTTTGGCTTTGTCATTGGCTTTTATTTTTTTATTTATTTTCCTCCCCCCCCTCCCCCCGCCTTGCGCACGGGAGCAGCACCCCGTCAGCGAGACACACGTGTGTGCTTGCTTCCCTCTTCCCCCCGGGAGCCCCATGGCACCTCTGGCTCTGCATGGCCACCAACTGAGCTGACCCCCCCACTGCCCTTCTCATCCTCCCCGGCTGTCGGAGCTGCCACAAGGTTTTGGCCGGTGACTCCCTGCTGCTGAGGGGAGGGGTCCGGGCAGGCACACAGACACTGGTGCTGGTGCAAATTCCCCTGGCACTTTGGCTCAGCGCCTCTGTCTGTCTGCCTGCCTTCCAGGGAAGGCCTGATCTTGCCCCTCCAAAGCCCTTTCTCCCACAGTGCCTGTGGCCACACGTGGGTTTTCGGGCTGGCTCTGCTCCACCAAGGTGGGTGTTCTCAAAGCACTGTCCCAGGACAGCCAGCCTGAATCCTCGCTGCCGACAGGGACAGGGCTTTGCCAACCTCAGTGCGATGGGGATGCTCACCAGGCGAGGCTGCGGGTTTTGGGTGTAGGTAAGGGTTATTCTGGGTATGTTCTTCCCTTCCCTGAGCCGATTTGGTGCTGGTGGCCCTGACCTGGGAGTGTTGGGGCTGCTCGTGTCCCTTGGGAACTCAAAGTGAGCTGCCTGCCCTGCCCTCGGGATTGCTGTCATGGGCTCCTGAAGGTCATAGACCTCTGGACGGGCCTCATGGCTTCTCCTTTCCTCCCCCACCACCTTGTCCTTCAGCCCCTGCAGTTGTCGTGGCTTTGCCAGGCTGAGGCATCCACACTTGTGCTGGCTCGGAGCAGGTGGCTGATGTCCCCGCAGCAGTGGGGCCGCTGCTCGGGTTTCTCCAGTGCCTCTGCCACGGCAGGGATTTAACATGCTCGTTTTGAAGGGGCATTAGCTCCCGTGTCAGGTGGCTCGGTGCTTCCCCTCCTACCCCGGCTCTCCCCAGGGCACAAAGCGGCTTGGGGGCTCCTTGGGCTGAATGGTCACATCCGTGCACGTGCTCGGTCCTGCTGGGGGGCTCTGGGAACCTTGGGAAGTACCAGCTTTGTCAGCCAGTGACCTTGGGCATGTCCCTGTGCTTCCCCATGCTTTGGTGTTGCTCTCGGAGGGGGGGGTGGTTAATGAGTTTAATTGGGTTTAATTCCCCCCTCCTCACTGCTGTGGGGCTCTTGGCTGAGCTTGGGAAGTGTAACTGCAGAGCTGGAAAGGGCTGTTGCTATTTCGTGCTGTCCCCGAGCGGGCAGGACGGAGGCATGGACGGTGCTGGAGTCACCCGGGGTGGATTTTTCCCAGGCTGCCAAGTGAAACAAGTGGGGTCTGAGTCTCATTTAACGCTGCAGCCCTTTATTGCGACTCTGGCAACGTAAAGGAGCCTAAATATGGTCATAAACCACATCCACTTCAAGGTCCCTCCGTGCTGCCAGGGCAGCCTCACAGCGGCTTTGTGCGAGAGAGAACAAAGCCAAAAGTGTCGGACGAAAAGTACGGGAGTGGGACCCAGCTGCCGCGGTGCTGGCGCGTGCCGGGAGCCAGTGCTGGCAGCTGTCTGGCAGGGAGGTGTCAATGCTGGTGCAGGCCCCGGCTCATGGAGAGAGGACGGACATGAGGATGGGGGGAGATGCTGCCTAGCTCATCCTGAAGGAACAGGAGAGCTTGGACGAGGTGTGGAGGGCTCAGTATGGGCTCTTTCGCTGGGACCCTGGGCGAGTCATTTAAATCTAGAAAAGCATCTGTGGCGAGGGGCAGAAATTGCTTTTCCCTCTTCTTTCCAAGCCAGAGTGCTTCCCAGGGTCGGGTTGGCATCGCTTGGAGCATGCCAGGAGGGACCTGCCACTGGGTGCTGTGTGGTGTCCCTCCTGTGTCATGGATTGCAGGACCATGGCTGTTTTGGGAACAGAGGGGACAGAGGGGAGGGATGTGGGTTGCTGGCATCAACTCCACTTCGCTGGACCACTGCTGCCCCACTGGGTGCCCCCAACAGCCCAGTGCTGGTGACCTGCCATGTGGAGCCATGGTGGTGTGAGCCAGCCTGGAAGGTGATGCCTGAGGCTCGGGAAGTGAGCAGACAACATCCCATTTAAATCCCGTTAATACCTGGGAGTGCACACGGAGGTGGCCCAAGCCACGGTGAGCTGCACGGGCAGTGGTGGGGCTGCCGTGCTGATGCCATGTCTGTGCCGTGCCGGACTTCCCCATCTGCAACCAGAGCTAAAAATATCCCCCTGCCTCGCCCCGCCGTCGTCCCATCTGTTCGGAGGGCAAACTCCTCGGGCCAGGGACTGTTTCTTATTTTCATCACTATTTTGGCAGTTCCTGGAGGCTGAGCCGTCCCGAGTTCAGAGGTGACTCTATTGCAGATGACAGTCCTGCCCCTGGGAAGGTTCGGCTCTGCCGCTGAGCCCGACGCGGTGAGCAGAAAGCAAGTGAGTCAGAGGAGGAGGAGGAGGAGGAGGAGGAAGGCTGGGGAGGCACGGAAACCCGTGGCCATACCAGTGCCGCGGGGCAGGCAGCGGGTGCCCCCGGCCACACGGGCCCTCCCTGTGCTGGCAGGACTGTGGGATGCATCACCCCCTGCCTCCCCGCTGGTGTCTGAGACTTCACCACCTGATGCACCTCTCAGGGGTTTGGTTTTGTTTTTTCTTTTCCTTTTTTCCTCTAATTAGGGAAGCTTTCAATGAAGAGCTGAAATTTGTTAATCACTTTGTTTGATCAGAGCTCAGGCAGTGCTGAAGACCTCTAGGTTTTTCCCTCTGCCTGTGTGAGCAGCAGTTTGCTTTTGCTTTCAAGATGGATCTTGCCGTCTGCCTGCCAGCAGCTCTGCCTCCCTGGATCTGTCGGTTTGCATCTCGCACTCCACTTTGCTTTGCTTGTGGTTCTTCTTTAATTTTTCCTTTTTCCTCACTCTTGGTGTCTCCTTGCTGTAGGTCCTCACCACTTACAAAACAGACAAGAGGCTGCATCCTTTAAAAAATTGTTAAAAACGTGCCCACTTGGGGCAAGGGTTTGTTAAATATGCAGGAAATCAATTTGGGGTGATTTATTTTGGGAGGGGTAGGCTGTACGTTTGCTTTCTCTTAAATGGGGGCTAAAAAGATGAGGAAGCAGGACCACTGAACTGCACAGGGAGAGTTTTTTGGGGAAACTCAGCCTGTTTTTGTGTGGGTCACGCCGAGGCTGGGGGTGTGCAGCAGCTGCTTCCTGATTCCCTCGTTGCTTTCCTGAGCTGTAGGTGAGCCCTGTATAAAAGGGGGTGATGAGATGAGGTCTGTGCAGTGGTTGTGGGGCTCCTCGCTGCCACCTTCCTTGTCACCTGGAGGGCTCTGGTCGCAGTGAGATGTCCCGGTTGTCGTTGAGCGCTGGGATGCCAAAGCAGCTGCCGGGGCCTGTTCCTGATGCCGAGTGCTGTTGTGGCACCCAGTGGGACTTTAAACAGCTTCGTGCCACTCTGGTTCCCAGGGGAGCGGGCACGCGGTGCTGCTGCTCCCTGGCTGCCAAAAGCGAAGCCTGAATTGGCGGGAGCGGTGCCGGGCAGGTGTCTCGGTGCATGCAGTGAGGACGAGGTGGAAGGGCGGGGTGATGCCTGTGCCGGGATGTGTCAGGCTCCTGCCACCACCCAGGAGCCACCGTGGTGTCCCATCCCCAGGCAGCCGGACCAGACTGTGCCAGGGCCGTGCATTTCACTCCGTGCCGAGCAGGACACGTATGATTTCCCAACATGCAATTAGCCGTTGGTTTTCCTGGAGGCGGCGCACGGCTGTGCCCGTGGCTGCTCATGGAGGGGGTCGGCAGCACCCACGGCCCTGACCATCCTCTCTTTAATTGATCAGTGCTAATTGGAGTCCAGAGGGGGGGAGCTGAGTCCCTGCCATCTGTGCTGGCCGTGCCCTGGCGCCCAGGTCCTGCCGGCGTGGTAGCTCAAGGTCAAAGCCGTGCGCGGTGGCTTTGGGCTGCTGCCGGGCATGAGCCGGCACGGGGTGAAAGAGCTCCCCCCTCCTGTCCTGAGTCACTGGTGTTTGGGGTTGGAAAGGGGGTAATTAAGTGACCTATTTCTGGGCAGGGAGGAAGGGAAGGAGGAGGAATCGTTTTTCTTTCCAGAGCTTCAAGCAGCTTCCAGCAAGCGTCCGGCACAAACCCAAAACCGCTTCCAAGAGGAGGTGCCTCTGTCGCCCCCCAACTGGGGGGCTTGAGGCACGGGTGGGGGGCTGTGGGCTGTGGGGAAGGGTGACCTCCCACTGCAGCACTGCTGCCGCATCGGCCTTTTTTTTTGGAAGGAGGCAGGGCAAATCCATGGCTCCTGAATTTTTTTTCCTCCCAGCCCCAAAAAATAGTAACGAGATTTGGGAGGCAGCCTGTGGGGTCCCCGACCTGAGCCCACCCCAGGGCTGCCAAGGGATCATCTTAGAATTCCCAGTAGGATTCCTCCTCCTCATCCTTCTCCTGCAATACGGGAGATTATCAGCAGGAGGTGGATCCTGCAGCCCTGGGGGTGCTGGGACTGTCGGCAGGGGGGTTCCTGCTCCGGAGGATGCGGTGAAGCTTTGGGTGGAAGGTGCTATTGGTGGATATAAGCAGTGCTTATAAATAGCCCTGCTTGAAAGTTTTCATCTTCCGTTTTAAATGGAAGTGCCTTTTGGAACAAAGTGACTTTCCTCCATCCTTTTGGAAAGCATCTTTTTTTTTTTTTTTCTCTTATTTTGAAGATGAAATTTTTCTTTTTACTTTTAAATGTTTTCCTTTCCAATTATTGGAAGACTTCAGGGAAAAATTGCTAGGCGCCATATTCAGGAACACATCCCATGTTGTGCAGGTGGAGAAAATATGTGGGGTCAGATTAGTTTGGTTTGGTTTTCCTTAGAAAAGAAATTGAGAATGGAAAATGTTCAAGGCATCAGTGACACTTTTCTGTTAAAGCTGACAAAATTTGGGGGGCTGAAAAAATGGAGTTTGCTTAAAACCTGCTGCATCAAGTGTAAGAAAAAACCCCTTTAAATAAATTAAATAAATTGGATGAAGAACTTTAGTTTAGTGAAAAGCTGGCAACATTTCTGGGCTTCTGTCTGGAATTTTTCAGTTGTAAAACCTGAAATCCTCCCCCACCCCAAGCAGTAACCTTGAGACACAGCGCCGGAGCAGGAGTTTCCACTGACAGGGAAGAAAAAAATTAAAATGAAGAATGTAGACAAATTATTTTGACCGACCAGCCTTTTTTTTTTGTTGCAAGGGCAGTCACTGAGACCAGCCTGCCCCTGGGCCGTGGTGGTTAGTCCTGGGACCAGCAGATAAACCAGCATCATGCAGGGCTGGGGCAGGGAGTGGCTGGGATTTGGCTCCAGGCACAGGTGCTCCTGGTCTGTGGTGGCATCTGTGGGAGAGGACTTTCTGCAAGCTCGGGACTGCCAAGAAATGCATGTTTTTCACCAGTCTTGGATGGTCCGGAGGCAGAGAGGGGTCATGTGTTTGTGTAACCATAGGCTGAGCTGTCGGTGTGTTGTCTAAATATCCCGATAAATGTCCCCATGGAGCTGGTACCCACAGGCTTCCCACTGCCATGAGAGCAAGGTCCCAGGCTTGAGAGGAACAGCCTGTCTGGTCTGAATGCCAGTGGTGTCCATCCCTGGGCTGTAGTGTCCTGTGACAAACGTGGCACCTCCTCCAGGAGGGGACCCCGGTGCTGCTCGGGTGGACAATGAGTGGCAGGTTGGAGTGGCTGAAGACCCCAGAGCTTGTTAAAATCCTGGCATTGCTGGAGCCTGGCTCTGCCACCAGCACCCTCTCCCTGCTGGGCACTGTGGAGGGAATTTTTGCCTTTTAAAATTCCACTGCAGGGAGCTCTGGCTTTGGCTCTGCCATGAACATGGAGCCTGGCATGTGGCACTCGGACCAGTTCAGAACTTGCTGGAAAAACCATGGGGGAAAGCAAATCATTTGTGTGTGTCACCGAGCATCTCCTTCGGCACTGGCATCACCAGGGAGGTTGTGGTAGAGGCGAGGAGGTGCCTTCAGGCATGGTCATCACAGACTCATGGAATGGTTTGGGTTGGAAGGGACTTAAAGATCATTTCGCTCCAACCCTTGGGTTTATCCCAGGGGATAAACCACATTTTCCCTGGATATGTGTCTCTGCCCTTAGGAAAGCCCTCTGAAAACAGCAAATTTATTTCAATAACTGGGACAGGGTAGAAGGGTTGGGTGGAGGCAGAGCTTGCTTGGACGTGGGCTTAGGACAGTTTTCCATCTGGTATTCTGGTGAGGAGCAGCACTTGGGATCACATGGACAGTGTGTGCATGCCAGGCTCTCCTTCAAGAGCAAAGACCAGTGTGGGGGCTCCCAGGAAGGGCTCAGGGCTGTGGGTTGGGATGTAGCCGGAGTCAGGCCTTATCTCCAACCTCGTTTCTTGGGTGATGCTTTCCCAGAGAGCTCCGTGCACTGCTGGACATCTCACTTTGTGTGACTTAGGAGGACTCGATGCCTCGTCTCCAGGGTTTTAAGCACAGGGATCAATCATGGATCCATCCTCAACCTTCCCTGACTCGGCATGGCCGTCCTTCCCACGCGCCGGCAATGAGCTGCCAGGAAAACTAGCACCTCTCGGCTCGCTCGTTCAAAAATATCCCCGGCCCCGCGCGGATGCCGCTGCCAAGATGGGGAGCGGAGCCGGCGCTACCTCTTTGCAGAAATCTGTCGCCTTGCTTGGCGGAGGGGAGGCTGGGAGCGAGGCTGGGAGGGAGGCTGGGAGGGAGGCTGGGAGCCGTGGAGAGCCAAGCCCCAGCGCTTTCTAAAATAGAAGCAGAACAAATGGTTGGAGCAGGATGCTGGTGGCAAAGGCAGCCAAGGCTCTTCCCACGGCAGCTGGTGGCTGCTTCTTGCTCCTCCATCAATCCTCTCCCCAGAGCTGGCGTTTCCTTGTGGGGGGAGAGGCAAGCATCTGGCTCTTGGGGCAGCCTGGGGCACAGCGGTGGTTTTTGGGGTTTGGTGTGACCTCCTGGGTTTTTGGAACAGTTGAGCTTTGAGTGGGCTGTGAGGATGGTGGGCAGGAGGGGGTTTGGTCGGCGTGTGCCACAGCAGCGTGCGCCAGTGCAAGATAAGGAGGAGATGAGTTGGGTGGCGCCAGTTGCTGAAGGGACTTTGTCCCAAAACAATGACACAGGTGCCGGGTTGAGCCGTGGGCACGGCGTGGGCAGTGGGTGCTGACCTGGTGTGTCAGAGGGCTGAGCACGGCTCCGTGCCTTCTGCCTGCTCCCACAGGAGGGGTGGGGGGTCCTGGTGGGGTGAGTTCCTGGTTGCTCCAGGGGTCCCCAGGTGTTTTGGGAGCTGCATTCGGGCCAAACTCTCCTTCCTCCAAGGGACTGCTGCTGGGGAAAGGCCAAGGGCTGGGTTCCTCACTACCCTGCTCCCCTTCAGACGCTGCTCCTGAGGGGACTAAGCTGCCCGTCCTTGCTCTGGCCACTGGCACCCAGGAGAGGAAATGGTGAGCCCAGGTCTCCTCGCAAATTGAGAGAGTTTGGAAAAAACCTGTTAGTTGCCCTCAGGTCTTTGAGCTTTAGAGCCAGACGTGTGTGTGTTAGTGAGGAAGACTTCACACCTGGCTTTGCACCAGAGAGGGTTGCTCCACCTGGACAAAGTGGAAGTGGGAAGGTCGGGAAGATGCTTCCCATAAGGGAAGATGTTCTTGCCTTGTCCTTTCCAGGGAAGAGAACCGGCCACAGCAAGCTCAGCATCAGCCGGGGTGACCTTGAGTGCCTTTGCTTGGTGAGGGAGGCTGCTTTGCATGCCCTGTCCCCACCAAGCATCGGGGTCTTTTTGTTATGCAAATGCATCTTTGGTTTTAGCTTCACGGAGATAAATACCTTTGAGGCTAAATCTGGAGCTTGGGGCACTGCTGAAAGCGCCCTGATGGCCCAAGGGCTGACAGGTCGGATGCTGAAGGTGGTGGTTTGGGTGTTTGGCTTTGCTTTGGGCATGGAAACAAAACGCTCTCTCTGTTTTTCCGCCTGGAGTTATACAAGAATTTTTTGCAGCGAGGAACATTGCAAGCCCTGGTGGGGGGTCCTTGGCACTCACTGCCCCATGCCTGGATTTCCTACTTTTGCAATGATGTGCTGTGGGTTTTTTTTAAGCATTTAGAACTCAGGAGACCCTTTTGCCCCAGCATCACATCGCCCTCTGAGGACCCCCACTGAGCTGTTCCCAGGCACTGTGGCTCCAGTGCAGGACCGATGGTGATGTCTCCATTCCCCCTGGTGCTGACCACCTGGGTTTTGCTGTTGGGGTCCTTCTCCTGCCCCTCAGAGCGAGGCTGAGGGGTGCAGGCTGCACGGCCGGATCAGTGCCGGACGCTGTGCCGGGTGCCGCGCACCGGACCGGAGCCTTTTTCTCACCTCCCTGCTCGCGCGTGGGCGAGCGTGGTGTGGGCCTGGCGTTCCCTGGGGCTCTCTGGCTTCCTCTGGGACCCTGTGAGCCCCTAGCAGCCCGTCTCCCTCGTGATGGGGGGTCACAGGCCGTTAGGCTGGGTTTGGGCAGAGGTGTTTGTGTGCAATCTTATTTTTATTTGTGTGTCTTTCGGAAATTTTTCGTCACGGCGGGTGCCGGTTCAGTGCCTGACGATGGGGTGAGAAGGGGGGCGAGAAGGATGGAAACGTGGCTAAAACTGGTTTAGCTTCTGCTCATGCAATTTTACTGTTTCTGTGCCGTAGGAGAGCTTGAGGCTGCTGGGATTTGGGGGGGCTGAAGCCCTCGGGTTAACAGTCCAAACCTCCAATGGGGTCACGGGTCACCTACGAGCCTGAAAACTCATTGACATCAGCCCAGGGGCTCTTTGGGGCTGAACCATGATAGTGTGACACTAAGAGCACCCAGAGGTGTCTCATGACCTTGCAAAAACACAGGGCAGTGGTGGTTTTTTTTCTAATTGGGAGCTGGACAGGAACTCAGGATCTCCCACATCCTGCTGCTGATGGGATGCCACTGGGACCTGCCATGGGCAGAGCAGGGCAGAAAGGAAAGATGGTGGGGAATAAAGGTAAAAAGGGGAGGGCAGCTCTTTTGGAGCTGCTTCTTTGCAAAGTAGGTTGGTTTTGCCCCATCCAGGTGCTGAGCCATGGTGGGCAAGGCTAAAGCCACCCCAAAATAGGGTGTTCCTCCGCGGGTTTGCCTCGAGTTCCGCAAGGTTTGCTGCATCTCCCAAAGCCCTGCAGGGTCTGTAGCATCCATGCCAGGGAAGCTGCTGCCCAAACAGTGCCCCAAAGTGGGTACTCTGGCCCGGGGACAGGAGCAAATCCACATTCCAGGGAAGAGAAGGCTCCAGGGAGACCTTGGAACCCTTTCCAGTGCCTAAAGGGGCTCCAAGAGAGCTGGAGAGGGACTTTGGACAAGGGTCTAGAGTGACAGGACAAGGGGGAACGGCTTCCCACTGCCAGAAGGCAGGGTTAGATGGGATATTGGGATGTAATTCTTGGCTGTGAGGGTGGTGAGGTCCTGGTCCAGGTTGCTCAGGGAAGCTGTGGCTGCCCCATCCCTGGAAGTGTTCAAGTGTTGGACAGAGCTTGGAGCACCCTGGTCTAGTGGAAGGTGTATCTGTCCATGGCAGGGGGGTGGAGTGAGACAGGCTTTATGGTACCTTCCAACCCAAACCATTCCATGATTCCCTGAATCCCTCCAGCTGCAACACAACCCTGCTCCTCCAGCCTCTGCTGCTGAAGCCAAGGTGCTGCCTTGGTTCTTTCTTTTTTTTTTTAATTCTTTTTCCCTAAATGCGTTACCAGTGCAGCTCGTCCATATTTCCACCACCTTCTCCCTCCTGTTCTCGTGCTGAAGTCTATAATGCTGAAATTATAGCATCCCCCTCGTCACCATGGCAACGAGCAGGGATGTATTTAAAAAAAAAAAAAAAGGACCAGAAGCCCTCCAAGGATTATGACTTCAGTGAGGGATCAGGCTGGAGGGGAATCTGGGTCACGGCTGGAGCAGACTTTTCTTCCAGCCTGTCTTCAGTAATTCCCCTCACAGCGCCCGGGGCCGCGTCAGGGCAGGGCAGAGCTGCCGCTGGCACCCATGGGTGCCCCCGGGGGGTCCAGCTGCCCCAGGAGGTGCTTCCCTCCCTCTGTATGAGATCACTCATCACCCGTGTACACCCTGGGAAAGAGCATCCTCTGCAAGCTCAGTATTCCCACCCAAAATCCAGGCATTTTAACCAAAAGTCTTTTTGATTCCCAAGTGTGCGGTGCCTGCAGGAGTGCCAGAGCCTTGCTCCCCCTCCACCCCGCTTTGTGCAGTGCAAGTTTTCTCTCTCATCCCCCAAAATAAACAGGACTTTTTTTTTTATACAATTTTTTTTCTCCTCTTCTTCTTTTTATTTTTTTTCCTCCCTTTTTCCACACCCCCAGAGCCGCTGTTGCTGGTGGCAGAGAGCCCAGACTCTGTAGGAACTCAGAAATGCTGCAGATCCAAGCCCCGGCTGCCCTCTCTGTTTCACAATCCTTTGGAGTGGAGCTGGGGGGAGAGAGAAGGAATAAAATGGGAGGGGATTTTTTTTTCTTTATTAGAGATTTATAGACTTTCCCACCAGTAGGGACAAGGAGCTGGAGCCGAGCGGCCAATTTCCTACAGTAAGTTTCCAACACTGCTCCTCTCTGGCCTCTGTGAAACCCTCTGCAGCCTCGCCTACGGTGGGTTGGGTTGGTTGAATTTTTGGAAAACCACTGGAGATGCTGGCGGGGGGGGTTGGCGGGGCGAGGGCTGCTGGCGCGGAGGGTTGGAGTTTGTCTCCGTGGGCTGGCACCTCCCACGGGTTAGGTGATGCTAAGGGCCAGGAAAAATCAGCTCAGGTGGGTTTTCTGAGATGTTAAAGCCTTTTTTCTACCTATTTTTTGGTCGCATGTGAACCCTTCGGCTTGGGCTTCCTGGTGGTGTCACAACAGCCACTGGCAGCTGCCGGTACCCCCGTGCTGCTGGGGCACCTTCCCCGTCATCCTCATCCCCCTCAGCCATTCGGCCTCTTGAGGTTTGTGGTCCGTTTATTTTTAGGTAATTGCAGTGTCCGAGTGCTGGAGTGGCTGGTCAGTACCACGCAGCCGGACAAGAGAGGGGTTTGTTGGCCAGTGTATTTTAAGCAGTTGGTTTCTTACAGACGAGAGCCTGGCGAGCTCCTTGTGCTGGTGTGGAGGAGCTCAGCTGATGCAGTGGTGCCTTCTGTTCCCACATGGGCCACTTTACCTGTGCCTTGTGCCGGGCACAGGGCAGGGTGCGAGGGTTCAGCTCCTGGCTCCGCTCTGCACCTTCGCGCAGGATCTGCCCCCCCTCCAGTGCTCCACTGGGGGAAAAAATCCTCCCTTGAGCTGTGCCTGTATGAGATCTGAGTGCTGGCAGCTCTGCTCCCAGTGTCCAGTGATTAATGGGATTAAACTGGTGCCCCTAGTGAGGGTTTTTCTAATGTTGCATTTGGTTTTCTCAAGACTTTTTAAGCAGGGGGAGGCCAGGGCCATGTCGCACTGAGATCTGATTAGATAAGGGAGAGCTGCCTGTGAACAAAATTCCTACCGGATAATTATTTATACCTCCATGTGCGTCACTAATAAACATCTGGATCTGCTCCAAACATCTTCATTTGATTTGTTTTGTAGTTTCTCAACAGGGATGTTTCTCAGCTCCCCACCTCCCTCTCGTCGTGTGGCTTTTGAGGACTTGGCTGAAATGAGGGGTGGGCTTTGAGCAGTTGCCCCACTGCCCATGAGATAAGCCCATTGCCAAGTGCCAGCCTTGCTCTCCCATTCCTTTCTCTGCCGGGGCGTTACCACTTTTGGTTTAGTGAATTCCCACTCCTGGATTCCTGTGATAGGGTGACAGTCACATTGCCCTTTCTTGGGAGGAGAAAATTTGTGGTGTTGGTGGTTGCAGAAGACAATACGAGTGGCCAAAACAACCCAAAAAGCAACCCCAGATGTGTTGCTTTCTATTTTAAACATTCTCCTTTGATTTGGGGGCGAACCAGACTCCTGACCTTTCGGAGCGCGTGGGGCTGGCAGTCACGCCAAGCTCTCCGAGGCCAGGGCTGACTTCTTGCTCTGTTTGTGTAGAGCCAAGAAATTACTATTAATAACTTTCCCTGAATGAGAGCTGAGTACCTGCTTCCCTGGGGCTCCTTGGAAGGCTCTGGCTCCAGCGGATAACATCAACAGTCATTATGAACAGGACCGAGAGCATCGCGCAGCTGGGATGCAGATGGGAAGGGACTGGTGTGGGAAGGGAGAGATGAAGAAAGCCTCTGGCTCGCTGTGAAGTGCCTCGGGCAGGGCTTGCAGGCGCCACGAGCCATTTTAGCCATTTTTTGTGTGTTCCTCCATACTTTTTGCAACCCCAGCCCCCCTTTGCATGAATGCAATGGAAAAACCATCCCAAGTTGCTGGAGCTGGCAGTGAATACCAGCTCTGTCCGTGTTGGCTGTAATCTGGGTCTCACCTCTGCGGGGCTCTCAGGAAAAAAAAAATTAAATAAATAAGAAAGTTTCAGTGCTGCACCCAGCTTTAATCTCTTTAAACTGTATTTCGCTAATCCTTCATTAGGATCTCATTGTGAGCTTGTTATCCCGTTAGGGCTGAGCCGTGTGCGGTGGCGCCTGCGGAGCCGAGTGGGAAGGGACTGTGTCAGCCCTGCCATGGCCACGTGCTCTGCTGGGATGTGCTGGCAGAGCTGGGCGAAGTGGGCTCTGCCCGTGGGGATGGGTCCTGTCCCTCTGTCCCACTGCTGCAGAGGAGTGGGTGCTGGGCAGGCATCAGGCGCCGGCAGTCCCAGGGTCTTTGCTGTGGACTGTGGGGATGCCATTTCTGTTCATCTTCCCCTCCATCCCTGGACATGCCCATCTGGGGTGTCGGAGCTGGGGATGGGGGTGTCACATTAAAAAGTGCTGGGTTTGGTTGCACCAAGGCTTGGTTGGCCTCGGGAGAGTTTCTGGGAGCCCCCACTGCGGCGGGGCCAGGTGCCAAGGGTGAGGTTTCAGCTGGGGTTATGTGGGGAACTGGTGGGAGGTGATCCCGAGGGGCTCGCCAGGAGCCAGGTGAGCTCAGCACATGCTGAACTCCCTTCCCACTGCCACTGGAGCCTTATAAAAGGGCATCGTTTGGCCCCAGTGTGCACAGGCAGATTCCTTCCCTTAGTGAGCGGCTGCTTTCCCGCTGGGAGGCTGAGCTGGTTCCCTGCTCCATCCCGCCGGCTCCCCCGTCCCAGCCTGGCACAGCCATGCTCCCCCTCCACAGCACCCAGCCCTGACACCCCCCTAGACACAGGGACCTTCTTGGGGCGACTGGCAATGGCAACAGCTCTGCAGCACCCAGGGGCTGGGATACCTGCAAGCCGTGTTTCTGGAAGTTTTTGAAGGAGGAGAGCAGCCTCGCATGAGGCTAAAGCTGGAGAAATGGGAAGTCCATCCTGCCGGATAATAGAGCAGGGCCGAGCCTCGCAGGCTGCGATCGGCGAGAGCAGGAGATGGTCTGCAGAGCCTGTGCAGAAAGCAAAACAAAACCCGCACACCCACACATTCCCACATGCGCAGGCACACACGGCAGTGAGCAGGCAGGGAGGGGATCTGCCAGCAGCCGGAGTCGAGACTCGATTTGATTTGGTGGAAAATGAAAACCATTGCGGCAAGCGAGAGAGTTCCTGGCTTTTCTTTTTCCTCCCTCAAGAAAATAATAGGTGGGATTTTTACCTTACCTGGGTTTTGTTTTGTGCAGCAACGTGGCTCTGAAGAGGAGACTGGTGGCTAAATGAGTTGCTGCCTGTTTTGTGCTTTCCTGCCCAGCCTCCTCCGTGCTGGAAGGTCTCGTGGGCATGTGTGTCTCCGTGTCCTTGTCCACTCCTGTGGCGAGTCGGGGGAGGGAGGTGGCTCCTGTGACATTGCCCAGCAAGCGACAATGAACTTGGCTCTAAGCCTGTGTGTGGCTTTGCCTGAGAGCCTTGGCTGGCATTTAAATTGATGCACATTTATTTGCCTCCAGGTTGGGGAGCATCTCTGCAGGTTGAGCTTTTGGGCAGTGCCAGGGCATGAGGGCATGGTAGGGGCTTGTGGCATCGCTCAGCTATAGGAGATGGGGTCTCCATAGGGAACCCAAACTCAGATTCCCGACATAGCATTGAGCAACACTGCTTCTTGCCATGTTTATTCTGGCAACCGGGGCAGTGCTGTGCTGGCACTTGTCCTGTGCCGGGGCAGCGTTGGTCCCACTCCCCGTGAGGGGCTTCTCTTCTACACCAGAGCACGTAGGAATTGGGGAGTGTTGTGAGCTGAGATTTATGTTGGCTTTTATCCTCCCAGAAAAGAGGGATAGTGATGCCCAGGAGCACCTATCCCTGGCCTTCTTTCTCCTTCCCTGGGTTTCGCAGCCCTTTGGGGTGCTCCTGCCGTGGGCTTGGCTGGGGCTGTGACGCCCCACTCCCTGCTGCTGGGAAGGTAGAGCTTTTCCAAACCCTCTCTCCCCTTTTCCTGTGCCTATAATTAGCCCTGGCTCCCCGCCACCATATACTGTACGATCCTGGAAAGAGGTCATGGCTTTGCTGAAATTCTTGGGAACAGAGCTGCCTTTGCAGCTGGGAAAGCGGTGCAATTTCCAAGCAGATAAGAAATAGGGCAAATGCAACTCTGTTCCCTGCTGTAACTTATGGGCTCTGGGGATGGCATCTGATGGCCTCCTCCCTGCTCTGGTTCTCCACGTGTTTGGGGGAATGGATGAGTCCGTCTGGGTTGGCGAAGAGGTTCCAGCCAGCTCCTGACTCTGGTGTGCTGCTGGACACTGCCCCGGTGGCGGGGGGTGAGGAGACCTCTGTCTTCTTCTGGACTGCTGGGTCTGGTTTTCCCCTTCTGCTGGATCCTGTCAAGGTCTTGCCCTGGGCTGGAGAAGGAAACAAACCCATTCTTGGGTGTTTGTGGTTCTTTCCACTTTTAAAACTTCCCATTTTTATGAATTTCCTGGGAGCAGGACTCCCTTTGCAGCAGGAAAAGCATCATCTTGATGACCTTAAAGGTCTCTTCCAACTGAAATGATTCTATAATTCTGCGATTCCACGACCTCTGGGCAGATGACGAATAGGACTTAGCTTTTTTCCCAAGAAGGGGCAAAACCCATGGGAGCAGAGAGGTCTGCAGGGGCTGGGGAGGGTTTTCCTGCCTATGAACCCTCCTGTGCAAACCAGTGAAAAACTCAAAGTGAAAAGAATATTTTGAAAAGAGAAAACTCCCCTTTTCAGGAAATGTAGACAAAAACACAGCAAAATCCCCTGTTCAGAAGTTTCCCAAAGCTCTGCTATTGTTTCTCTGCCTCTCTACTGTCATTCTGAGAAAAAGCCAGGATAAATCCACCCAAAAAGGACAGGAATGGAGAGCGAGAGCTCAAGTTGCCATCCCAGCTGGGACTCTGCACGTGCTGTATCTCCCCAGCAGCATCTCACTGCTGAGCTGATCGTCCCTTTCCAAAGGAGAGATTAGCTAAAAAATCACGAGATTAAAAAGCAAAACACTTTCCGTTTGTTGTAATTGGCTCCTGGGCCAGCGAGGAGCTTTTACATCCCTTTCACATCCAAGCACTCTGATTTTTGCTTTAGCTGACAGGACTGAGGGGTTCTGAGGGGAAGAAGCACTGAGGATGCTGAGGTCTGTGAGGCCACTGCAGGGTCCCCTTTGGCAGCACCAAGAGTTTTTCTGGGGATTGCAAGACTTGATAAACTCTTTTTTTTTTTTTTTTTGCATTTGCTGGTGTCAGCGTGTTCAAACTGGGGATTGCATTTGGGATTTGGGATTTTTGCAAGGGTCATTGGTGTAGATCCATTAGAGGCAGGTGATGCTTGTACCAACCACGGATGCTTCGTTGCCCCACAGGCGACTGAGTCGTTTGGGGAGCACAGGGCAGTTTGCTATGGATTCGTGCTGTTCAGTTGACTGATTAACCAAATTACACAGAAATCTTCTTTTGTCACTGTAGGTGCCTATACACCCTCTTCTGCTCCCCCCTCGCAGTGGCGTACGTGGGGGGCAGTGTAGGAGTTGCTGACGGTGGCACCGAATGTGCAAGTGTTTCTCTGCACCTCACTGGGGAGAAATATTTTAATCTTTTTTTTTTCTTTTCTTTCTTTTTTAATAAAAAAATAGTGGATCTGAAGTTTGAGGAGTAGGTGCCCACTCCACAGAGATTCACTGAGGATACGAGGGGGTCTGGGGCTTGAACCAGGAGATTTGGGTAACCCCAAGGATGATTTTTAGTCTCTGGCTTGGAGTTTTCCCCTGCTGGGTTTTTGGAGGCGGCTGGGTGGCAGAGTCTCACTCCATCAGGATGTGACTCCCACTTTTCTGGATGCAACCCCCGCTTTGCAGCTGGTGAGGAGCCGTGCTCAGCTGCTGGACTCAAAGAGTTTGCACGAGGGGTCAGGGTGTGCACATCGGCTCGGGAATGAACCCTCTTTATGCTTCCCAGGGCTGAGCAGCCCCGGCTCTGGCTCAGGTCACACCTGTGCCAGGTGGTTTTCCAGCCCCTCTCAGGGGTTGTATCTGGTGGGTGCTGAGGTCCATGGCTGGCACTGGTGGGCTGGGTGCTGGAGCGAGGCCAGGAGGTGTTGTTGAAGGGTACTGCGGCCTGGAAGGTGGCAGCAACCCTGACTGCGGCCGAGTCTGCTCAGGGCACACCAGAAGGGCTGTAGCACAACCCAGAATTAAGTGTGAGTCTCCCAGGCGCCGGCGTTTGACCACGGAGCCACATCCCCTCCGCACAAGGAGCTCCCTTTTCTTTCTTGTTTGCGAGTCGCCTTACAAGCAGGTTTAAAAAAAGCTCTCGGCTTCCAACAAGGGCCACAGAGCTGGGTTGGGATCTGTCCCCATTCCCAGGGTGGGGGACAGCAGTGAGGGGCAGGGGGAGATTTGCCTTATCCCCCTTCCTTGTGCGTGCCCACCTCCTCCCTCTGCCTTTGCAATGGTGTTGGCACAGGGTTAGTCCGCCCTGGGAAAGCTCTGTGCCACCCCAGCACATCACCCAATCGCAGCCGAGAGGTGACTTAGGACCTGCCACCATCTGTCAGAGCAGGGAGATGGATGGGCTGGAGGTTTTGGACGTGGTGATGGTGTTTGTTTGGTTTCCATGGGGAGAGGCCGGGCCCGGTGGCCGGTGGCAGCCCGAGCTGCCCGGGGTTTCTGTGGCGATGAAGAATGTCCCGGGGCTGGTGGCTGCTGACTCAGGTGACAGCAGAGCAGGGCCATGAGGGGTCAGGGCTTTGCTCTTAACGATGACGGTTGTCTCCCATCCTCCCTCCTGCCCGGCTCCAGCGCCACACCTCATCCAGTGGCCCTGGAGTTTGGACCTGCCTCACTGAGCCAGAGCCGGGGCTGGGGCTGAGCTGGTCTCGATGCCGGCAGGTGCAGGGACACCCAGAGCGGTCGGTTTCCCATGTTCTGGGAGGGGACAAGTGCTCCATCCACCTGGGTGAACTCCCTTGGGGTCCTTGGGTACCTGCCCACGGGGGGTATTTCCCGAAGAGGCGGTGAGGGGAGCTGGTACCCGTTTGCCGTGACCCCGTGTACTTCACCCGTGCTGGGCACACACACAGCAACTCCTGTTGCCTTCCATGAGCCGTTCACATGGATCCACGTCAGCGCTGCAAACACGCGAGCCCTGCCTGACGGGAGGCCACGGTGGTGGCCAGGCTGGTGCCGATGCGTGCCTGGCGCACCGGGACGGGGTCATGGATGGGGTTCCTTCCAGCATCTTCTGCCTGGTCCTTGCTCCTGCCAGGACCCCCTTGGACCTGCCTCCCTCCGGGGGCAGTGGAGGCTCTCTATGTGTGTGTTGAAGAACCAAACTCAGCGTTGATTTTCCTCCAGCTCCACTTGTGCCATCCATGGGCAGTTGTGTTGGTCCGGTTGTGGAGCATCAGTGATGAGTTGCTGTTTTACCTGTGTGTTTGTGCAGGTGGGATTTGCATCCCCCCCGTGCCTTGCGTGGGGTTTACACTGATGTAAAGCGGCTGCAGAGCAGTGACAGAGGATCTGTCCCCCCATGCGACAGAAGGGAGAGCTTGGCCTGACAGATGAGTGAGAATCGGATCCGTGGCCTCTGGGGAGAAGCAGCAGAGGGCAGGAGGGGTTAGTGGGGAGTCAGGAAGGCTTGGAGGAGTCTGGGGGGCAAAACATCTGATGGTACTGTCTCTGCTTTACCTCTGCCTGGAAATGCCAACAGGAGCTGGAATTAGAAATCCGGAGTGGCTGTCAATGCTGCTGTGAAATCTCCTGCATCCCTGGAACAGCACCGGGGCCTTTCACATGGTGCCCTGGCAAGTACGGAGGGCTTTGAGCACGGTAGAGGCACCTGCAGCCCCTCTTGGCACCCCCGGGAAGGTTTTGCACATGCACCATCCAGGCTGCCATGAAGTTAAATTAGATAATTGGATAAAATTAGTTCAGGAAAGTGAGCGGTGGCTGCTCTGATCAAATGTGGCAGCAGCCAGTTGGACGCAGACCTGGACCTGAACCTGGACCCGGTGCCTGGCACAGAGTTGCTGCCTCCCTCGGGGAAGGTGCTGGTGCCCTTGGGCCCCAGGGCTGGTGCCAGCAGGTGGCAATGTGGTCTGAAGCATTGTCACTGTCACCAGGGCAAGGGCAAGCACTGGGTGCTTGGCATATGGGACACCCACATCTTGGCATCCCTGTGCTCTCATGGGAGTCCTGGTGATGTCCTTGGCTGTTTTGGAGTTGGTTTTGGGGTCTTCCTGGTCCTGGTGGGTGAGCAGGATGAGACAAGGAGGGAGTCAAGGGGATTGCTCAGGGGGAGGTAACTGGGAGTTGGGCTGGGGGACGCTTGTGTGTCAAGCTCTGCTGTTACCTTCCCCTCTCCGTGCCTCAGTTTCCCTGTACTGGAAGGCTCAGGTGGTGCTGCTGGCGGTGAGACCACCCCGTGTGGGCAGCTGTGGTCCTGCTGACCAGCTCCTGCCCAATGTGCAGGGGCGTCCTGCCAGGCTTGTGGAGTGGAGACGTGCCAACCCAGGTGTGGACACCCACATGCCCCGGGGTGCTTCTGCTCCCGTCAGATGTGCCGAGTGCAAGGAGATGGGTGGCCCAGCTGTGCAGAGAGGGCAGAAGCAGGGTGGGTGCTGTGAGCCAGAGGAGACTCCTGCCTGTCTGTCATCTTCTGCTTCCCCTGGTCCCTCCAGCACCCCTTGGTCACCAGTGTGACGGTGTGTGGCCGTGCTCCGAAAGCCGTGCCAGTCTCCAGCCCTCCTGCACCTCCGGCCGCCCCCGCGTCCAATACAGCTGGAGGTTTCAGTTCTGCATCTCCGCTGCCCAAGGGGAACTCAGCCAGCGAGAGCGAAACTCGGTGGCTCCAACGGTTGCACATGGTCGCCGCCCCCCCGCCGACACCCCCTCGTGTCCCCCAGGTCCTGGCAGGGCCAGCAGCCGCTGTCGCAACACCTGCAGCGACAGCTGTGCCACGCTCGGCCCCTGTGACCTTCCCTGGAGCGCAGCTCAGCAGGGACAGCCCAGGGACTCGATTTGGGCAGGGAGCCCGTGCTGGGACTCTGTGGGGCAAAGCCTCTGCAAGGTTACCTGGAGGAGCAGGGAAATGCCCCTCCACGATTCCCACCCTGCCTCGAGCTGGGGACACCTTCACCTCATCCCTGTGCAGGTTTGGAGGAACTCCAGTGGTGGTGGTTGCATTCTGGGTGGTGTGAATGTGCGCTCAGCACAGCTGGCTTGTGCCATCACTCTTGGGCCGTTGCTCACCCCTGTGCTGTCATGCCAGGCAGCTGAGCATCCCGTGCCACTGGAGGTGGGTTTCTCCCTCCTGGCTTGACACGCTGCCCTCCTGTCCCCCTTTCCACAAAGTGGGATCTCTCCCAGTTTGTCCCTTCCCACCTCTTGATGTCAAGCCAGAGGAAACCCAACTGTAAAAGACTCATCAGGTCTAATTAAGCCCTGGGGATATTCCCAGTGGCTGGTGCAAGCCAAAGGCCAGGCCATGGCTGGGATGCTTTAGTTTCATGGACTGGAGAAATGGAGAAAATTGGAGAAACATGGAGAAAGTTCTTTTTTTTTATTTTTTATTTTGTCTGCTCCTTGCTGTTGCTGGGATCCTCCCAAAACCAACCCGGCACAGCCTGGGAACTGGGATCTGGGATCTCCCTGATTTGGGGTGGGCGTCCATGGACTCCTGGCAGAGGAGCGGCGAGCTGAATTGGGAGCCCAGGGTGGGGAAGTTCAGGTTTGGCATCCAAATGTTTGCAGCCCTGACCCCATTGCTAAAGGAAACATGAAAAAAGAGGAAGGAGAGATTGCGGTCGCTGCTCTTCCCTTCCGCAATCTGCGCCTCCCTCTTGGCCCCTTTGGCTCCGGGGCTGTTTTTTCTGCCCATCCATCTCCCCTTGGCTTTCCTGCCATGGCAGTGGCCATGAATTGTTTATTTGGGGGTATTACATGTATATATCATGTACACAGGACTTGTATATATTGGGGGTTTATATATATGAGAATAAATATATATTTGGGGGGTTATATATAGGAGAATATGTATATTTGAGAGGGGCTTATATATGTGGGAATGTATATATTTGGAGGGTTATATATACAAGTGGGAATACATATATTTGGGGGGTTATATATATAGGAGTATGTATATTTTGGGAGGGTTGTATATAAGGGAATATGCATATATTTTGGTGGCATTATATATATGGGAATATGCCTGTGTTTGGGGGTATTAGTGAAGACTGGCTGTGGCTTGGGGGCTGCTGAGCATCAGCTGAGCAGATATCCAGGGAAGTCTCCGGAAGCCATCCCTGCACATCCTCTGGGATCCTTCTGGGCAGGCTGGAGCAGCTCCCAGCATCCACTGCCTTTGCATGGCAGGTTGTGCCAGCCCTACTGCATCAGTTAAAAACGGGGGTCCCAGGAGGTCCCCCCTGCCCTGAGGAGTTTTGGTTTGTCGCTTGGCGAAACCGAAGCTTTGGTTTTCAAACAGGAACAATGGTATCGCCTGCTCAGCATTTCTGCCCCAAAACTGGACATAAGGATTGTCTCCTCTTTCCCCTTTTTCCTCCCCTCCTCTTTTCACTCAGAAAGGGGAATTCACTTGCTTTTGCCGCCTCCATCCCTCCCTTACGTGATTTTTTCCCCTCAGCTTATGAAATAACAGAACATTTTGAAAACACGATACTTTTCCCCTTTCCTGGGCAGCATTTCTTTGTTTATAACAAGAAGGCTTCAAAGGCAGATGTGTGACAGGGGTGAGAGCTGTGGGTTGTATGGGGGCTGCTGGTGGACCAGCCCGGCCCAGCCCCAGCCCCTCACTGGGAGCTGGTCTCACAGAGCTGCAGCGGGTGAGACGGTGACCTTTCAAAATACTCCAGAATCCAGAGTTTCTGGGAGCAGTGCCGGGATGGTCATCCACCGGGGCACAGGATGTGCATGGACAGACATGGGGAGATGGCAGTGCTGGCAAGTGGGGGCTTTGATCCTTTGCAGCAAAAAAAGCTGCAAAAATGGGGTTTACTGGTGCTGGATGTACCACTGGGTCCAAAGAGCAGTGGCTTCTGCAGCTTGGCTGGGGTGTGAAGCAGCCCTGGAGCTGTGGGGCTGGAGAGGGTCGAGCCTTTGAGCTGGTGTCTGTGTGCACTGAGGGCTCCAGACTGTCACTCCATGCATGCCGTTCATCCCTGTCTTGGGTGACATTGGGGTGTGACCCTGCACTGTGGGCTATACACCCTGAGACTGATCCTGGTCCCTCTGGAGTTTCTCACCCTGCCTTGCCCCAGTGGTCGGCAGAGGCACTGCCATTAGTTGTCATAATCTGGGGACTGTGACACGGCCAAAGGCTGCATGGAATTGGGTGTTGTCTGACAGTTGTTGTCCTGACAGCCTGGTGGGATCTGGGAGCTGAGGATGTGGCTGCTGCCAACAACCAACCATGGGCAGTTCCGTCGGTGCGAGGGTCTGTGTGAGCAGTGACCGCGTGGCTGTACCAGCTGTCCCGTGGCACTCTGGGGATCCTGGAGCCCACGGAAACACACGCTCAAGGCTTGTCTACCGGCGTCCCCCACGGAGGGGAACAACTCTGTGTACAGATATATGAGGTCTTGCTTGGCCAAGTGTCCCCCATTGCATCCCAGGAGCTGGCAGAGCTGGCCTCGAGCCCCCCGAGGCAGGGGGGGTTCAGCTGCGCAGAGCAGAGCCAGCCTGGGGCAAACCTCAGCCACATCCTCCACCCAGTCTAGCCCGTGGTCCCTGGTCCCCGTGTGGCTCTGCCACCAGCCCTGCAAGGCACTGCTGAGACCAACAAGAGCTGCTTGGACACCAAGGGGGAGCTCAGAAGCCTGTCGAGAGTCCCTTTGCAATAAACACCAGCCTCCCTCATCCTGGCTGGGAGTGTGGCATTCGCAAGGTGGAGCTTCTTCTATGGGTCCCCTTGTCCCCACGTGGTCGGTCATTCAGTAGAATGCTCTGTTTTATTCAGGGAAATAAAGAGGTGGTTCTGGGCGGCTCAACAGGTTGGTCTGGGCATTGACAGGTACAAATGGGGCAGGAGCCCCACATCATTGTACCCACTACTCCCCCATTGTGGAGGTGACAGTCAGACTCATCTGTTTGTCCTGATGAGAGAAACCTTGTGACTAGTCCATCTGGAGGACCCCAGATGATGTGGCATGACGTTGGAGGCTGGAAAGCTGCTTGCACCTTGGCTGTTTTGGGGTGTCCCCTCTGCTCGGCTCCTTGGGAGCGAGGGGTAGGTGCAGCCCCGACTGGAGCCACACGCTCCTCACTCGGGCTTTGTTCAGGCTGAATTTTGTAATGCCAGGAAATGAGCTGGCCGTGGGAGGGGAGGCAGCCGGGGGAGGAAGGCTGGTTTTGTGGTTGGAGCGGAGGATGAGGACGCCGGAAAGCCGAGCACAATTCCTCGCTCTGTTGCAGGCACTGGGGGTGAGGCTGCAGCTCGGGAGCTGATGGTGTGTTCGGAGAGCGGGTGTTGGCCTCCATGCCTCGGTTTCCCTTTTGTTCAGCAACGCTCCTCTTGCAGGAGTGTGCCCTGGGGATGGGCTCTGCACAGGGCAGGGCTTGTCCCACGTAGGATGGTGACGGCCACTGGTAGATGAAATGATGAGACTGGCTGAAGCTGCTGGGCTTTGCCCTGTGGGTCACCTCCTATCTCCCAGTGGCGAGTGGGATGAGTTCAGCAGCCACATTTCCTCCTGGGCCATGGCAGTTTCTCCTCGTGTGGGCTGTGCTCGCTCTCCAGAAGGGTATCTGAGCACGCAGGTTGGTGCTTTTCCCTGTGGGATGTGTGTGAGGGTCTTCCCAGAAATTGCCGGTTCACCTAAAACCTTGAGTGACTTGCTGCTGGCCACGCTGCCAGCCTGAACTGTGTCCCTCATTAATGATAACTTTCGGTTTACCATTTGTTTCATTCCTGAACTCTTTTTAGCTACTTTCCCCCGGTCTCTTTATACATGTCTCCCTCACTCCTTTTCCCCCTTTCCTTTCACGGTCCCACAAGTTCCTGTATCCTGTCCCCACCTCGGACACTGGGATGCTCTCCATGCATAGCCTCAGGGCTCCTGGTTCCCTGCAGGCTCCCAGCCAGGTCCCACCCCACCTGCGTGGCCTTAGCAGTGATGCTCAGGTTCAGGGCAGCGAAGGAGGGGACCTGCCGCCAGGACTTCAGCAGGGGACACTGGGAGCCCCTCACTGTCCCCTGTGGCCACCATGCCAGACAGATGGGGTGTGTGGGGAGCCCTGTCCTTGCCTCCATCCCCTCAGACTGATGGCTGCTCGCTTTGTCTTTGCAGTTGGATTGAGGAGTGGTGGCTGCAGCTCATCCTTGGCAGGAGTAGAAGATGCAGGAGGCTGCGTAGCAGGTACAGTGGAAATCCCAGCCTCTGGGCTCCTGCCTTCCCCCTTGGCTTCGCTTGCCAGGGACTGTGTTTCTGCAGGCTGGGGGCAAGCAGGGGGTCCCCACAGAGGTCACCCCAGCTGGGTGCAGCTCAGGGGCTCAGAATCCCACAGTGGTGCTGACCAGACCCTGCAGCCCTGCTCTGGTGGCAGGAGGAACAGCAGGTCCTGGTGCTGCAAGGGCACAGGGAACATCCTGCCTGGCTGTGCACCCCTCACGTGCTGCCGCACACGGGGGTCCCAGTGAGTGGGACGGGGCAGCAGAGCCCCCAGAGCAGGGCAGGAAGGTGGCACCCAACAGTGGGTGTCACTGCTGTTCTCCAGTGCCCATGCTCCCCTTCGTTTCCCTGCCTGGCACAGCTCTGCTGAGTCCCAGCCATGGCCCCAGCAGTGATCTGGGACTCTCTGGGTTTTTTGCAATGCATCACTTTGTATCCGTGCAAAGGAGGGTTTTCCTGACCTGGTTTCTCCCTGTGTGGACGAGACATGTGGCTAAACCTGCTGTTATTTTGTCCCTTGCATTCCTCTGAAATAAGGTGCCCCTGGGAGAGGGCATCATGTCCAGGTTTTTTCCCTTCTCAACCTTCTTGGCCTGTTTATTGCTCTTACAGTAAATGTTTGCATCTCCTGTGTCTGCAGTGAGGTTGTGGTACAGACACCACCGTGGGCCCAGTTTATGAGGGCTCTACAGTTTCATGTAATGCATCTTCTGTACCTGAGAGTAAAATCAATAAAAAGGAAAGATTTTTAAAAATAATCTGCCCCCAGCTCCTGAACGGAGGGAGCTCTGTTGCCGCTGCTTAGTGAGCAGTTTTGTGGGGTTGTGATGGCTTTTTAGTGCCGGAGAAGGGGCAGGTAATTTATGTAGAGGCCTGATGCTGGGAGATGGGGACAGCATCGCTGCTTCCTCCGCAAGGTCAGCACCAAGGGCTTCATCTGCTGATAGAAACCAAGAGCAGCTCCCCAGCCTGGATTGGGGTGAGTGCAGCAGACAGGCCTCACTGTATCTCAGTGGTGCTCGGTGTGTGCCAGGGATGGGCCGTGGTGTGCTGGAGGAGAGCAGGGCTGGAGGGCTTGGCCGGGTCTGTCCTGCTGCAGCTCGGCCGAGCACGGTGTTGTGGGAGTGTTCCAGGGGGTGGTACGGGACCGTCTCTGGTCCACTCGCTCTGCGAACGTGTTTTAGTGCAGTGAATGACTACACGGAGCACTGTAGTGATGGGTCTGTCTGCTGTGGGGGGTGTGTGAGGGCAGGACCCTCCTTGGGTCCCAAGTACTATGGTCCTGGTGCTCTGTGCATGTTCTGTCCCCCAGCCCGGATGCTGGTGGGCCCTGGCAGGATCTCTCTGTAACTGCGTTCTCCCCCACATCACGGTTTGCTGCTGGAGACAGGATGCTCAGCTCCGCCGGCTCCATCCTGACCAGTGACAATGGCTCCTTATTTTTTAGGCTCACACAAATTCTTGTTTTTCGGGTCGGCAGTGTCCTCCCACGAAGCCCCTCACTGCCACTGGCGCCGGCACAGAGTTTTGAGGTGGGGAGGAGCAGTTTAGTGATTTCTGCCACTGCAGAACTGCTCGCTCTGAGGAGCAGTGCAGCAAGTGGTGCGCTTAGGGAGGAGGATTTAGAAAAGCACCTCCAGGGACTGCTTTGAGACTCATCCCCTTCTCTCTGCGAGCAACAGGAGCCAAGCAATTAGAGGAGCAATATCGACCCAGCCTGGGAAGCGTGACACGGCCTGCACCGGGCGATTTAATCCCAACGAAGCCACGTCCTTGCGTCCTGGACGTGCAGCATCGCTGCCCATGATCAATAGGCATTTTGTCTTTCTGAGGCCAGTCCTGTTTGAGGCACACCAGGAAAACCTTGTTCTGCCGCAGAAAACTCTTCTAGGGCCTGTGACCTTAATTGAATCGACTCTTTTATGTCCTGAAGACAGTCGCATCGTCTCACTGCAGCCATGCTCGGTAAATCATGTGTCCGTCCCCGCATGCACACACCCCGGGGTCTGTACCAGCCTTACTTCTCTCCTGATGAGATTTTGCAGCCTGAGGCTGATTTCCAGCTGCTTGGGAAGAGCCCTTGGGTCACCAGATCTGCTCCTCTACTGTCTGAGGCCTTGCCTGTGTTCTCTTGAAGGTTTAATGGTGGTGGAGACTGGAGTTGGCAGCTTCCAGGCTCCAGCCATGCTCGAGGTGCAAGTGTGCCACCTCGCCTGGCACCTGGCTCTTTGCATCTGGTGGGATCTTCCTTCTCTCTTCAGGGGGAGCTCATAAAAGCCAGCTGGTGGGCACACCAAAACCTAAACCTCCACTTCTTGCCCCTTTGGGACATGGGATCCTGGATTTGGTAAAGCAGTGGGTTCCCGCTGCCCTTGTGGCAGCTGAAATGTGGCCGAGCTGCTGGAGGTCACCTTTCCAGTCCCTGCGGAGCCGGGCGGCCTTTCCTGGTCACGGCTCTGCCCTGCGCTTTGGGTTCTGAGCTCATCCGCTATTTTGCCACTGGCAGGGGAAAAAAAAAATGTCTTCAAAGCCCTTTTCCCTTGGGGAAAAGCCAACTTGGTCAGAAATGTCTGCGCAGAAATGTCATCTAACCCAGCAGCTGGCTCATCCTCCCCGGGGGTCCTACGGCGACCGTCCCCGCGTCCCCGGGTTTGGGGTGGTGGAGGAAGCGAGACCAGGGCGCTGTTTTTGGCAAGCTCTGGCCGCTCCCTTCCCCCCACACGCTTCACCACCCCCTCCTGCCTCCGCATCTGCCTCTGCCCTTCAGCCGCCGCCGAGCGCCCCGGTGCCCCCCAGGCAGGGTCTGGAGGGGACTCGGGGGCCGGCCAGTGGCCTCGGCAGCGGTGACGGTGGCTCGGGCACGGCGGCTCCATCCCGTGTGCTTCCTCCCGGCCGCCAGCGCGCAGCAGCCGTGGAGAAGGACGCAGCCACCCTGTCTCCTGTAAGTACCTCTCACTCTTTCCACTGGAGAGTTAAAATTAGCAACTTCTTTTTTTAAAGCAGGCGTCGCTTTAAACCTCGCCAGCCCAACTGGGTTTCCTTTTATTCCCCCCCCCCCCCCGCCCCCGGCTCCTTTTCTCTTGATTTTTTTTTTTTTATTTTGTTGTTATTGTTGAACGTGTGCGTGCACTTTTCTCCTTTTTTATTTCTTTATTTTTTCCCCCCCTTCGTTTCGTTCCTTTCTTTTTTAAACACGGGTGACGCTGCAGTGTCGGTGCGGAGTTCGGAGCCAAATAAACAGCCCGGCGCACCCCCACCCCGATCGCCTTACAGAGCCTGGGGCAGAGCCCAGCGCCGAATTTAGACCCTTATCTATTGTCAGCCTCCGCGGTCGCCGCTGCTCTGCCAGGGGGGGTTGCCCCGGACCCCCCTGTTGCTTCTGACACAGATCCTCGATGTGAGTTTGCCTCTTGTTTTCCCCTCTCCTTTGTGTTCGTGGTAAAGCACTGAAGTGCCCGTAAATCAGGACCCGTTGCTTTTATCGAGGGCTGCGTGGGCAGGGAAGGAGAGGGGGGGTCTGGGTGATGGGGGGTTCCCCTGCTGGAGAGAGGGGGGAAACTGAGGCACGGAGGAGGGGAGACAAGGTTCACCGACGGGGAGTGGGCGAGCCGGGATTTCCTCCTCTTAAAATCAAAACAAACATAGACAAGGAAGGAAAAGGCAGCAGGCGTGGGCTCAGATGCAGGATCGGTGCCTGTCCCGGGGGATGAATCCCTTTGGGAAGCTCGCGTTCACGGGTCCCCTGTGGCAGGGACGGTTCCAGGGGTGACACTGTGCGGGTGGAGGGTGCTGCGGCCGGAGCTCTGCTGCGCCGGGACGGGGCCGGCAGTTGGAAGTGGACGTCCCAGCCCGGATCTGCGAAAGCAAACAGGAAGGCGAGTGGGGAGCAGCTGCCGTGTTAACTCGGAGATTATTTATTGTGGTTCCTCTGAGGTTGGTACCGGGGGTTTTTAATACCCTCCTGCTCAGTGCCGGATCCTCTTGGCCGGGGCTGGATGCCCGGTGCGGCGGGAGCTCACAGCGGAGGTGAGCCGGGTACCACGCACCGGGCATCAGGGGCGGCAGCGATGTCACACTGGGGCTCTCTCTCCAGTTCCTTCTCCTCCCTTGACTATTTCTTAAATGCTTAGTTTGCTCTAGAGCCCAGCCTGGCCCAGGTGGAGGTGGTGGGGGTGGATGTGATAGGGCTGGGACCAGTGCTGGGTTTGGCTCATCCTAGAAAAAGTTTTCTCTATTCAATTTTTTTTCAGAGGTTTTTGTGCTGTTGCTGCTTTGGGGTGAGAGTTAATAATACTGATAAATTGCTTATCCATGCCTGTGAAAATGGAGATGTGGAGCCTGTAGGAAGGGGGTCAGCATTCTTCAGAAGTGCTTTTAGTGTTTCCCTCCCAAGAGGGAGGGAAAAGTGTTTCCCTTCCCAGGTGTGCACTGCCCTGGCTCTGATGCTCATGGATGGCTTGAACACAACCAGGACTGGAGGCTAAACTGCACTTTGGGCTAAACACAACCCTTTATCCATCGCTGGGGGTGGATGAGGCGGGTTCTCCCCTCTGCTTGACTTGGGGGAACTTGTCACAGGATGGTCCCTGTTGTTGCAGGAGCTACTACAGGGTCCTGGAACCTACTACAGGGGTTTGGAACCGAGCGGCTGCCCCAATACTGCCCTGGGCTGCAGAGCCTTTCCTCCTCCTCCTCCTCCTCCTCCTCCTCCTCCTCCTCATCCTCCTCCTCCTCCTTCTCCTCCTCCTCCTCTTTTGGGCAAACAACCCATCAGGGCAATTATTTATTGACACAGTTTTACATCCCCACCCTTCAGCAAAACTTTTGACTGAAGTATTTTTATTTCTACCTGCAAACTTGTGCCTCACTTTTTCTCTTCCCCCCCCCTTTGCATGTATGCGTAAGAAACTGCCTTATTTGAGTTTTTTTCCCAGTATTTACCCTTTTCCAAGAGGGATCGTGGCTGATGTTTATCCGTGACACTCCTGCACTCATGATGGCTCTGCCCTTGGGATACATCTCCTCTGTGCTGCAGGAGCATCCCAGTGGCTTTGCTGCCATCCCTCATAATCCAGCTGGAACCCATGACCAAGCTGTTGGCCTGAGCCATAGCCGTGCATTGGAGTGGTGCTCCAGTGTGAGACTGTGGAGTGTGCCAGACCTGGGTGCTTCTGGAAAGTGCCAAATCTTGACATTTTCGGCAGTGGCTGGGCATCCCCATTGCTCTCCTGACCATTTCCCCCATGGTTTGCTGGGATGTCCTTGAGGGGCACATGGGCAGTGTCCACACCCCCAAAGCACAAGGCTGGTCAAAATCAGCACCCTTCTGGCACGTGGCTTTTGGTGCAGCTGCGGAGAAGGGCTCAGCTTGTTGGGGACCTTACCCCCACCTAAATCTTCCTTGCTGAAACACAGGCTTTGGGGTTAAAAAATCCCCTTTTAAAAACAGAATACTTTTCCCCACTGTTCCTGGAGGTTGTGTGCCGGGATGAGCTCTGGATGAATCCGTCTCTCTCTAGTGGGAACCATCACCCAGTGGGTCTGTCTGCGGCTGCCACTGTTGGCCACGGGGCTGGCAGACCTCGTGGCCTCACTGTGGTGGCCTGGCTGCTGCCAGGGAGCAGAAGGACAGGATTTGTGCACCTGGGCCTAGAATGTGCATCCTGTGAGTGAGTAGCAACAGCTGAGAGCCAGCTGTCCTGAAGGATTTCGGCTGCCTGATGAGCCGGAGCCGGATCCTCACCCCTCCGGCTTGCTGGCATTCAGCTCAGGATACATGTGGGTGCAAGTTGTGTCTGAGCTGGGGAGCGGGGCTGGATCCTGTCCTGGCTGACAGCAAAGCCTTTGGGCACAGTGGGCATCCCCTGGTCCCAGCAGCCAAGGGTTGTGCTGGGGACAAGGGGCCCTGATCTGGTTTGTGCCCTCCTCCCCACCCTGGCTTTGGCTGCAGCAGCTCTGGGCACCCCAGGTTGCTCCAGTGCCTGGGCTCTGGATGAGGGGCGCTGGTGGTGGCCGATGTTATTTGTGTGCCAGGAGACACCGTGTTTTCAAAGCAGTGCAGGGGAAGAGGAAGTTAGACCCGTTTTTGCCATGGAGCATCTTGTCCTGGTTCCTTCCGTTTGCTTAGAGTGAGTTCGGTTTGGGTTTGGTGGCAGCCGGACCGCAGTCCCTGGGCATCAGTGGCTCCTCCTCTCACACTTGGACTGTAGATCTTGGAGCCAAGCGACAGCTTCTCATGCCCAGGGCCTTGAACCCAGATAACCTAGCGCTGGGTTTGGGCCTTTGTTTCCTTTATTCACTGAAATAGCACTGTCTGGTGGTGAGCTCCCAAGTGTTGGATGGCAGTGCACTCTGCGTGTGATACTGTGGCTACAGACCGAAGTGGGGTTTTGGGAATGTGTAAAGGTGGATTGGCATGTCCACCTCTGAGAAAAGCAGATAGCCAGGATGACAATTTTTGTGGGTTTGTTTCCAGGCTGGAAGTGCCAGGGACAGGTCGGAGCTGTGATAGTTGAATCTGAGCATTGGGATGCAGGCAGAAGCCTGGTCTTGCCCGTTCCTGGTGGTGTTGGCCCAATCTTTCCCATTTATCACTCCAAGGGACTCTGGTGAGCTCTGCTGCAGCATCACCCTCCCAGTAATCAGCATTGCCATATCACTAACAAATTAAGCTCTTTTGCATCTTATCCTTCTCGTGGTCAAGTGGAGCTGGTGACCACCGTCTCCTTCCCCAGTGATGGGAAGCTTCTGGCTTCTTCACCAGCTCCTCCACACTCCAGATGAGTCATGGATCCTGCAGCCCCCGAGGAACCTGGTGCTTCCTGCCCAGGAGCTCAAGATGTAAACCCTGATGGAGAGCAATATCTGCTTCTCTGCTGCCTCCATATCTTTGGACCCGACGGAAGCGACAGTTGCCTTGGGCATGGATGCAGTCAGCAGTCACTAGATGCAAATAAAATCAGCAACCTCGTGACTTTGGTCATTGCAGCTGTTACTCACCAGTGCTTGAGGGTGAAAAACCAACAAAGAAGTGGTTTTGGGAGGCCGGTTTGAAAGATCTTGGTGGCCCTTGGGAAAGGGCTGAGTCTTTGGGAGCAGCGCTGCCGAGGTCACGCACTGGGAGGGAGGATCGTGTTAGAGGGCTGAGCTCTGAGGTGGCAACTGTGGGCCTCTGTCCTCTTAACAGCCCTGGCTCCCAGACTGAGCCTGCACTGGGCTTTGGGTGCTGGAGGATCTGCAAAGCTGCTCTGGGGTGTCCCTTCCTGGTTGGGGTCCCTGAAAGTGGGGCTGGGCTGGGGATGGAGATGAAGACAGGCTGAGAGAGCTGGGGCTGTTCAACCTGGAGAAGGGAAGGCTCCGAGGAGACCTTAAAGCCCCTTCCAGTGCCTAAACGAGCTCCAAGAGAGCTGGAGAGGGACTTTGAACAAGGACCTGGACAAGGGCCTGGAGTGACAGGAAAAGGGGAAATGGCTTCCTACTGCCAGAAGGCAGGGTTAGATGGATATTGGGATGAAATTCTTGGCTGTGAGGATGGTGAGGCCCTGGTCCAGGTTGCCCATAGAAGCTGTGGCTGCCCCTGGATCCCTGGAAGTGTCCAAGGCCAGGTTGGATGGGACTTGGAGCACCCTGGTGTAGTGGAAGATGCTCCTGCCCGTGGCAGGGAATTTGGAACTAGATGAGCTTTAAGGTCCCTTCGCACCCAAACAATTCTAGGATTCCATGATTTGTACCACACTGCTCTTGGGCAAAGGGACGGTGACAGCAGGATGTTCCAGGTTGGCTGCAGAGGACACATCCCCAATCCCCGTGCCATTGACATGGGAGGGAAGAGCAGTGTTTCCTCTGGGACAGTTTCACTTTCTGCCGTGTCCCACGGGGCTGCCCATGGATTTCCATTGCTCTCGTGGATGGCCCAGAGCAACAGTCAGGTCTCATGGAATTTCCCCTGGGTAAAACCCACCATGGGAGAGAGTTGTCCCCTCTGCTGCTGGGGGAAATCCTGTCCCCTTCATGGAGAGCCCCTAAATTCCCTGCAGGGAGGGTTTTACCCTGATGCTGCTGAGCTGCCCCTGGGAGCCTCACTGGGTCACAGTGGTGGGATCCTGCCCCCTGTGTGTGAGCTGAAGGCAGTGGTTGTCCCCCTTTGGCCTGTTGTGTTTTGGGACTCGCAAGCCATCGATGTCCTTGGTGACCATAGTGGTGACGGTGACCACCGTGAAGGTGCTGGCAGCAGGATCCTTGCTGGGCTGCACTAGGGCATGGTGCACCCTTGGGATAGGGGTGGTGTTGGGAGTGTGGGGAACCTTGGCTGCACCCACTCCCCAGGTTTGCATCTTGCCATGCTGTTCATTGACAGAGAAAACCCCTCAAAGTGAGACATTGCTGCCATTGGGCACTGAGGCTCTTCCTGGGCTCAAACCCCCCACCCCAGAGGGGGAGGCAACTCTGTGAGCAGCAGAACTGGGTGGACCCAAAAACTGTAGCGACATCCACTCTCTCCATCCCTTCCCTTTCCTCCATGTGACCTCAACACCAGCAAAGTCCCCTCTATAGGGCTGGTTTGGGGTGGAGAGCTGCTCCTGCTCCCCACCGGTGCGGGGATGGCTGTGACGGCCTCCAGATTTATGAGCGCAGGATCCGACCCCGAATTCAGCTCCCTCTCCTTCTCACTCTTTTTTTTTTAATGAGTCAACCTCTCATCTGTCATATTAAACCTCCTCATTACCAGGTATCTAAATTTTGCTCTGACAATAGTGACAGGGGAAGCTGCGATCTCATTGCCACGGCGCGGGGCTCTGGGGAGCTGGCAGGTGGTTATTTCATGCCCTGCAGGGAGCCGTGGGGGTGGGCGACGGAGCCGGATAATGGGCTCTCGCTTCCCATCATTTAGAAAACCCTACTTAGTGTAGAGGGGAAAATTACCCCCGGTCTCCAGCTCTGGAGCTGGTTATGGATAACCATGGGGAAGGGGAGTGGTTTTTGGAGGGTCCGGCTGCTCCTCCCTGGGGGTGTAGGGTGGTTTGGGGTGAAGGGGTGGGGTGGGCATGGAGGATGGATGGGGGCCAAGGGTGGGTGAGGATGAGGGTGGATGGGGATAGAGAGTGGATGGGGGTGGAAGGGGATAAAGGTGGCCGGGGACGAGGATGGATGCGGATGGAGGGTAGATGGGCATGGAGATGACAGGGCTGCCCTGTGCAAGCAGTTGGTCCCAGCCAGAGAAGGGAATGCTGTACCCGTATGGGGGTACCCCAGCCTGCTGTGCACACCCAGGGAAGCCACTGAACCACCTTGGAGACCAGAACCAGGCTTGGGGTGATGAGTGACCCCCACTGTGAGGATGCCACTGCCAAGGTCGCTGCTCAAGGTCATAGGACTTTTCTGGCAGCTGCATCAGCCTTTGATTGCTGTTCCCAGGGTGCTTTGAAGGTCACTTTAGCAAGGGGCTGTCTGAGCCCTCCATTTTAACACTGAGCCTTGCAGCAGCTCGTCCCTGCTAGTCCCTCCCTGCAGCATCTCCCTTCAGGAGAGAGGACCAGCTGCCACCCTGGGAAGCCATGTGGCATGAGGGGCTGCAAGTCCCTGCTTGTCCTGGTCCTGTGGGCTCTTCCTCCTGGAGGCCACGTCCTCACCTTGGCATGCGGTGACAATGGTTCCCTGGTTGACTTTTGGCAAGGGCCACAGGTTTGCCAGTGACCTCGCCCAGGGCTCCTGCCCAGCCTCCCTTTCCCATGTCTCCTCCAGCCTCTGCTGGCTCTGGCCACGCTGACAGTGCAGAGAAGGTCACCAGCTGTCCCTGCTGCCACCCAGCCTCTGCAGAACACATCCCCAGCCTGGGACGTGCTCCTGGTGTGGTGGATGTGATGGCCTCCCTGTGGCGTGGGATAAAACCGTGGGATTTGGGGTGCAGGGGACCAGGGTGCCTGGTTTGGGTGCTGCCTCCAGTCCTCGCTGGTGCTGACACTCTTATTGTGGGTGTTGTCTGGGTCCACACTGGCATACGAGCTGCAGGGGAAGAGAAGATCAACCCTGGTTTAATAATTTCCCCTAAATCCTTTCTTTCACCCGCCCTTGCACAGCAAATGCTGGTTCTCCAGCATCGTGTCAGGGCTGTGCTGTTCCCCAGCCTCTGCCGGGCTTGGCACCGCGCGAGGTTTTGTTACAGCTCAGCGGAGCTGGTTGCGCGGTTGGCATCTGCTTTTCTCCAGAGAGTGCCTGAATCTGGGTCAGGAATATATGTGTCTTTTTCAAATTCCTCGGGGGCCTGACTGGATCCAGCCTCGCTCCTGCTCCCCTCAGCTCCCAAGGTTTGTACCTGCAGCTGGCGGGACCGATCCTGTGCAGGCAGGAGGAGCCGAGTTTGGTGCCCATCTCGGGGAAATCGGGGTCCTGCCGCAGGTATGAGGTGTGCAGGAGGAGCTCTGCTTTGACACCTGCCAGGCAAGTGGGATTTAGCCCCAGGGAGGGTCAAGCAGCCGCATTTCCCAGCGGGAGGTTTGCTTTTCGGACGCCTTCCTCTCCCCTCCCCCTGCCTGCATCTGGAGGCTCGACACAGGAACCCAGATAACATCATCCTGAAACCAGAATAGAAGCCTTGGAGGAGACTTGAGCATGTTTGTGCGGTTTTGATCTCGGTTTGTAGATAAAGAGGTGCTAAACAATGCTAAGCTGCCGAGTTGGAGTCCCTCCCGGTGTGTGCAGCGGGGCTGGTGAACTCGATGGCAGCTGCCTGCTGCCCTGCTGGGGACATCCCCAGGCAGGTACCGCATTCCTCCAGGGTGCCACATCCCTCCAGGGTGCCACATCCCTCTGCTGGGGCTGCTTCTTCCAGTGCTGCCCCCCATCCTGCAGCAAAGCCAGCTCGTGTCCATCACCGGGGCGATGGCTGGCACCACGAGGGTGCCTTTACTGGAGAGGAAGACCAATGTTAACTTGGGTACAGGCACTGCGTTTTAGGGAAGAATGCTTTTCCCCCTCTGCAGAGGAGAAGGAAGTTGGTCCTGCAGATCCAGAAACCACCAAGAAGGAAACTAAAAGTCCTTGGTGTCAGCATGGAGGATATGTTAAAAAAACAACAATTAACTCACAAAAGGCAGCAGGAAACAGGAAGGCAAGAACTGCAGTTAAACAGGCGGGTTCAAGAGGTGACTTGAGCTAAATCCTCGTCCTTAAGGGAAAGGATCCAGCCCTGGTCGTGGGTGGGGAAGTGACTCCGTCAGTCTGTGCGAGTGCAGGACTCGGTAGCCTCGAGCCGAGGCTTGGAGACCTCGGCTGCGGCTGCTGCTTTATTTGCAATTGCTTTTATGGCTCTTTGCAGCGGGTGGGGAGTCAGAGCTGTGCCGGGGGCTGCCGGGGCAGGGCAACCACACTGCACCTCAACTCAGCCGCTCCTCCTGATAAGAGCTGCAGGTTTGTGGCGGGGAGCAATGCAGCAGGGCAGGGGGGCTGCTCTTTCTAAAGTATCATTGCCACCTTGAGAGCATCACTGCTCCCTCCCTCTGCTTGGCCCTTTCTCCCACACCCCAGCACAGGGTGGTGAAGGGCTCGGCAGTGGCTCGGCGTGGTGGGTGTAAACCACTTCCCATGGCAGGCCGAGCTCGTGGGCTGGTTTGCAGCACAGAAATCCAGCACTGTCATGGGCTCACCCCCACAGCGTGGGCAGCAGATGAGGGGGGGATTCTGCCCCTCTGCTCTGCTCTGGTGAGACTCCACTGCAGTGCTGCCTCCAGCCCTCCAGCACAGGGAGAATGTGGAGCTGCTGGAGTGAGTCCGGAGGAGGCCTTGGACATCCTCTAAGGGCTGGAGCCCCTCTGCTATGGAGAGCTGGGATTGTTCAGCCTGCAGAAGAGTCCTATGACACCTTAGAGCCCCTTCCAGTGCCTAAAGGGGCTCCAAGAAAGCTGGAGAGGGACTTTGGACAAGGGTCTAGAGTGACAGGACAAGGGGGAACGGCTTCCCACTGCCAGAGGGCAGGGTTAGATGGGATATTGGGAAGAAATTCTTGGCTGTGAGGGTGGTGAGACCCTGGTCCAGGTTGCCCATAGAAGCTGTGGCTGCCCCTGTATCAAGTGTTCAAGGCCAGGTTGGATGGGGCTTGGAGCACCCTGGTGTAGTGGAAGGTGTCCCTGCCCATGGCAGGGGAGTGGGATGAGATGAGCTTTAAGGTCCTGTCCAACCCAAACTGTTCTACAGTTCTGTAACACCCTGCACCTCGTACCCCATGTACCCACTGCTTGTGTGCTGAAGCTCTCTTGCAATGACCCTCCCATGGAGATGCTGCAAGACAGGGACATGTTATTGCAGTAACTTCTGTATGTGAATAAACCCTGAGCCCCCCCCTCCCCCGAATGTGTTGGTCCCGCTGGGCTGGGGTCAGTGAATTCAGTCCTGTTGGGTGCCCTGTGCCTTGGAGGGGGGTACCCGGTGGGGAAGACCCCATCTCGCTGCATTCAGACCTGTAACTCTCAGCCAGCCCTTTGACTTGATGGAGCCAAGTAAGGACAAACCCATCTTTGGGAGAATTCCTGCAAATCCTGGGTAAAAGGTGGATTAATCCTACAGTGAAAGCATTGGGTGCCTGGGCAGAGCAGGTGCTAAGTTGGGCTGTGCTCTGCCTGTCACCTGCATTTCTCCCTCCAAATTGGGGCTTTCTGTGCCATGATCAGACATCCTCCCATTCACCCCGTCCATCAGATGAGCTGCATCTTCACAGGACAGTGTTTTATTTCTTTCCCTTTTCCATCCTTTCTTTACCCAAGCTCCGACTGTCCTTTGAAGCTGCTTTTGCAGGTTTCCTCACAGCCAAGGACGTCCCCATGGCGCCAGCCCTGGTTTGGGAATGGAGATGGGGGAAACGTCCCTTGAACCAGTGCCATGTTGAACCCATCCCAGTTTTACTGTCACCCGTGTCGCTGGCTCTGCTGTGTGTTTCTGCACAGGCACGAGTGGACTGGGGAGCGTGGTGCCACACGCCGGGAAAAACAAAGAGCTCCAAAGGCAAATACATTTTTGGAAAGGATGCGTTTATTTCCCTTTATTTATCTTCCTAAAGCTTTTGGATTCATCTTTTTGATCTTCCCCCTGCAGCTGCACGGCCAAGGTTTGGTTTATCTCAGCTGACATTGTGCTGAGAGCACACGGCTTTGCAAGGCGGGCATTAAGGAAGGGCAGCTGAATTCCTTTGCCCTCGAGAGGAGCAGTGTGTTGTGCTAACTTTAGTAAGGAGCAACTAAAAAGAGATGCAATAAAAGTATATTAAAAATAGCAAATGGCCATAGAAAGTGGATGTGAGACTTTGAGTGTCCCTGCTCAGAAACGTGGGGCTGTTCAGGAGGAATGGAAAAGTGACAAATTACAGAGCGGTGCAGAGCACCCCACTGCTTGTGCAAAGCCAAGGTGAAGCCACTTAGAAACAGGTAGAATAGATCAGAAAAATATAGGTAAAAAAATACAGAAATAGAGACTTGGAAGAGTTATCAGCTCCCCTGTGTCCCCCAGCTCTTGGAGCTGGGGGTCCAGCCCCCCAAATGCCTTGTTTTGTAAAAACATCTCCCAGCTGACATTCCTCTTTGCTTTTTCTTTCTTCCCCCATTTGCAAAATGCTAACTCTGCTCCCTCGCCCGTCTCTCCAATTTGGAGCAATTTACTGGGAGCCGGGGATGAATTACTCAGCACAGAGTTAACCAGCACCTGCTCGGAGTTAATTGGCATGTGTGCTAATTGCTGTGATAGTCACACTTGTGCGAGTGCGGGGGGTGGGGGGTGGTGGTGTAGGGCGGGGGGTGGTGTGCGGGCGCTGGCGGCTGCCTCTCTCCCAGCGCTTCTCGCTGCCTCCCCGGGGCGATGCTGAATTCCCTGATCCTTGCCGAGATTCCCTGGGGCGGAAGAGGGACAGGGTGGCTTTTTGCCGGTGCAGTGCCAGTGGTTTGCTTTCCAGCAGGTTTGTAGGTCCCTTTCGATGCCCTTGGACCTTCCTCGTCAGGCTGTAGCATTTTCCTTGGAAAACCAGGCTCAGGAGAAGGAAGCTGCTGTCTGAGAAAGAACATGTTTTAATGACTGGGGTTATTGTGTTGAATAAAATCACCTGAGACCCCAAAGGCTGAAAGTTATTTAGGAGCTCAACTCCTTTTAACAGTCCTGTTCTCTGGGTGCTTCTCTATATACACGTTCAGGTGCTTAAATTCCACCTGATCGTGGAGGGGAGAAGAGTCATGGGTGATCCCAATGCCTCGGGTTGGGCAATCAGGGACACAGAGCAGTTTGGTGGTGAAGGAGAGGGAGCTCCAGGGGCAAAAGGGGTGCTCCTGGGTTAGGGCTGAGCTGGCAGTGGCAGTGCTGGCATGGGGGGCAGGAGGAACAAAGGCAGCTCTCCAGGTTTCTTGCACTTCCAGGTGCTGATCAGAAACTCGAGCCTGTGGTTGGACTTTCTGAAACAGCCACCCGGGCAGGAAACATGAAAATACCTGGGTTTAAAAATATGGTGGGGAAAAAACCCCAACCTAAAAACAAATAAACCCACCCCCAAACCCCAACTCCAACACCAGGAGCATAAAGAGAAAAGGGAGGAGTTTGAAATCCCCTCTGTAGGGTGCATTTGGAGGGCAGCAAACATGCCTTGCTCTTCTCCATCCCTCCTCTTTGTCCCATCTGATGGTTGCCCTTGCAATGGGGTGTTTTCCTTCCCGTGCAGGGGAGAAGGATCAAGAGCATCACACGGCAGCTCCTTTTCTCCCCATGATGATGAGCAAGAAACTGTTAAGTTGCCTTTTTCTTGTGGAGAACTTTACCCAGTGGCATGAGCAAACCCTGAGGCTGGGACAGCAGTCCCCATCCAGCCGAGGTGCTGAGGATGCAGGATTTGGGATTCAGAGCAGCAGGAGGAATCTGGTTTGGTGGTTGAAAAAGGGGATTTGAATTGAAACACTTGGGGTTTATTTGTGGCCCAGGGAGGGGAATGTGGTTTGAATCCCGCTGCTCCCATGCAAGAAGTGTCGGCTCGTGCAGAGGTCAGGGCAGGCATGAGCAGCATTGGGATCTTCTCAGCCCTACAAATATCCCATCTCTTTTTGAGCGCTCTGGAGCTTTTGGCTGCAATAGCATCCTGTGAACAAGTCCCACAACGAAATTGTGTTAAAATATGTTTCCTTTCACTCAGTTTAAATTTACTGCCCGTTGTTCTCCAGTGTTTATTGTTGCTTCTGGAGAGTTCCTCTCTGGTTTGGACAGTAAATCCGCCGTCTTTCAGAGGGTTTCTCTGTCCAAGAGCTGCAGCACTCGGAAAGAATTAGCATCTTGCCCTGGGTCCGGATGTGGAGCTGTTGCTACTTCGTGCTGCTGCTGGCGGTTTTGAAGATGCTGAAGGTGAATATTTTTCAGCCAGTTTAAAGAAATGGCATCTCTGAAGGGAAAAGTGGCAAAGCAAACCCGGCAGAAATTTTCTCCTCTGCCAAAGCTCTCTGTGCATGCAAAATGCTCACCTTGGCCTCAAGCCTTGTGCTGTGGACTCTGTCCCGTGCGGCCTCACAGTGAGGGAAACACTGAGCAGACACTCCAGGTGGATGTAACAAAAGTCCTCATTTTCCTTTTGGCTCTTCTCATATCACCAACCTTTGAGGGATAATCTTGTGGCAGCCCAGCACCTGCATTCCCTGCTTGCTGGTGCCAGCCAGGGCAGTGGTGCTCTGGAACTGGCAATGCTCTGGGACCAGTGATGCTGTGGACTGGTGATGCTGGGGCACTGGTGATGCTCTGAGACTGGGAATGCTCTGGAACCGGTGATGCTCTGGAACCGGTGATGCTCTGGAACTGGTGATGCCCTGGGACTGGTGATGCTCTGGGTCCAGCAGTGCTCTGGAACTGGTGATGCTCTGGGGTCAACGATGCTCTGGGACTGGCAATACTCTGGGACCTATCTTTTTGAGGCTGCCCACAGAGGGACGGGGAGCTGAAGGACATCCCTGGCACTGGTTCAGCATCCCCCGTGGTGACAATGCTCCTCACAGCCAGACGGTCCCTCCCATTTGCTGCTGGGAGGGAAACACTCACCAATTTTGAGAAATAATGGTCCAAGCAGCAAATGCCATCCCTATATGGTCTGTCCTTGCAAAGAGTCTTCCTGGTGGGATTTACAAGGGAAAAAAAAAGCAGGTTTTGCTGCCCTTTGTCTCTCCGGTCTCCTTCCTGTGCTTCCTCTTGCGCATCCTCCCTGAAGGGCAAATGGTGGATTTTGGGGGTGGGGGGAAAAAGTCTCCCCATTCTCCTCTGGGCTGCTTAAACCTGCACTAAACCATAAAAGATGGTGCACGATGAATAATTTTACCGAAAAAAAAGATTAAGTGACTCACATGACTCAATGAACCCCAAAAACAAGTGTGGAAGTGAGACCATCAGGGCTTGTTTGTTGTTGAAACATGGTCTGATGAGAGGGCAGAGGACGGGGCCAAGGTCCCTGGGGGCCTTCAGTGGGGCCTGAGGGGGCTCTAGGGTGGGAGAGGAGCAGGAGGAACTTGGTCAGGGTTGGCTGCAGCTGCTGCAGTGCATTTGGGATGAAGGGATGGAAGAAAAAGCTTTTTTTTTCATGCTTTTTGTAACAAGACCAAGAGCTGGGGACTGCCAAGTCAAGGCAGATAGGAAGCTATTTTGGGACTGGCTTTTCCCTCTGTCCGGGTCTTGGCACAGGGCACCTCGCCTTAAATGCAACGTTATCACTGCTGTTATCCAGCCGCTCGCAGAGAGAGCTGGGAGAAAAACATACCTGTGGAAAAGGAACTGGCTGAAGTTCCCTCTTTGTCCCCCTCGCTGCACTGCAGCACATGCTGAGAAATGGGGGTGAAATGGGGTTGGGAGGCTGTGTCAGGAGGTGCCCTGGTACATCTGGATAGAGCCTCTGGTATCAGGGGATGCAGGTGCCCAGGGGGGCTGAGTCCCTGCCCTGTGATCTGCTGTGGGATCCCAGAGTGAGGCTGGAACCATGTGGATGCTCTGGGATCTGTGGACTCACCCCTTTGGGAGAGCTTAGGGCACAAGATACCCCCGAGTCAATCCACACACCCCCCAGATCAATGGAAACATCCAGTGTCTGGCTGTGGCTGAGCTCAGTGGAAGGCCAGGCTGCCTCAGCTACCTTCAGAGTCTTCCTTTCTCATAAGAATTAGGTTTCTGTGCCTGGTTATAAGGTTTTTTTAAGTAATCAAATAAAGATATTTTAAAATTCCAAATTGAAGATTAGTGCAGAAATTGGAGACGGATTTAAATTGCCCGAGCTAATCACCAGCCACTCGACTACTTATGACTTTATTAAGAGAAAAAAAAAGTCTGGAGTGTCACAGAGGAATAATGATTCATGGGCGCGTTGCTGCCGTCTCCTCCTCCTCCCTGAGCATCGCCATGCCCGGCCCACACGTGTCCTGTGGCGCGGGTGCTCTTGGGCTCCATCCTTGGGGTTCTTCAAGACCAGGTTGGATAAATCCCTTTGCAGCCTTTCTGGCCCCAGAGCTGAATGGGAGGAAGGACCAGAGACCCCCATGGCCTGGGGAGTGGGATCCGCACCGGCGGAGGGAGGATGCCGGGAGGGTGCTGGGTCCTGGATGTGATTTGGGAACAGACTGGCTCACTCCTGTCTCTCTCCTTGTGCAGGTTTCTGAGCAGCTGCTGACAGCTCAGCCCCGCTGGATCCGGCCGCACACGAGGGTACCATGAACTGAGCACGGAGACACCCAAAACTCTCTTTTTTTTTTTTGTTTTGGCTTTTTTTGGGTTTGTTTTCCACCCGTGAAAAAAGCCCCTCGACGCTCTTTAATGAAAGCGTTTTGAAGCGGGTTACTTCTCCCCTCCCCTGAGCCGAAGTCGTCCCGGGTGCAGTGAGGATTTCCAGAGAAGATGGGGAGAAAAAAGATCCAGATCCAGCGGATCACGGACGAGCGCAATCGGCAGGTTGGTGCTGCCCCTCATTGCCCCTTCTCCTCCTGTCCCGTCGGGGATTTTAGGGGTTCTGTTTCAAAACGACCCATTTCCATCTCATTTTGGGCCACTGGTGCTGTTTTATTCCCAGCCCATAAAATGAGCAGATGGGTGAGACTCGGTGCCGGGGCTGGATCCAGGCAGATCCCAGAACCAGGCAAACAGCCCCGTTGCACCACGGCCCCCACCCAGGCGTTGCTCCTCGCCTTGGAGCTCCTCGCGCCGTTTCCATCTAAGTGCTTTTCCAGAAGAAAGTATCTTCTCCACTTAGTTAGTTCCCTTTTTTTTTTTTTTTTTTTTTGTCTTGCAGAAAATATATTTCAGTTGACATTTTCCATGTGGTTTTTCCAATAAAAAACAGCCACAACAAGTATCCATTTTGCTGAACGCAAACAACCCAAATTATTCCTTTTTTTTTTTTTCTTCTCAATTGAAAACTTACATGGCTCCAGGGTTTTTTTCCTTGGGCTGTGTTGAAGCCAAGCCCGAGACACACATGCATGTGCATGTGTGTAGGAATGCATTTGTGTATCTCAGAGGGAAAAAAACCCATCAGGTTTTTCCCAAATTGCCGTGTTCCTTGAGCCGGAGCAGCGGAGCAGCAGCTCTGTGCTGGCCCAGGTTTGCTCTGGGATGACTCCATCGGTGTACTCCCCATAACCACAAGACTTCCAGGCAGGTCCCTTTGCTTCCTGTGCTCCTGGAGTTTGGCTAAGCAGATCCAAGCCACTGCCCTTAGTCCAGCAACCTCCACACCCCAGAATGGCCTGCCACACTTCTTTCCTGATGCTTTTATTACATAAAAACAGAAAAAAAAAACAGCAAAAAAAAGTGTGGATGTATTCCTAATGCTTAAAGAGTGGCAAAGAACAGAATTGGATAACCAGTTTATTGCTCTGCAGCAGAACAATAGGAAATGGCAGGTTTTCCTCATTACAGCTTCATTTGAGGGGAGGGGGCTGGGATGAACATCAAATGGGTTTTGCTGATGTCCCAGTTGCTCCTGGCACTGTTTGTGTCCATAATGAAGAGGAAACGGGGCCTTAGGGGTTATTAAAGGAGCCAGGCTGTATTTTATGGGGCAGCACTGAGGGGGAAGCGAGGGATCCACAGCGACTGGAGCCCTGTTGGAAGTTCAGACAAATGGAAAATATTTGGTAATGCTGGAGGGGGGTGGCACAGCCTGGCCCTGCTGGATAAGGCTTCGGGAAAGGAAGGAGGCACTTCTCTGCCAGAGACAACAGTCAAGGTGGTGGGGCTGTTTTTGGGGGTCTTGCTGCACCAGGTGGGATTTGGCAGCAGGAATTGCTCTGCCCAGCTGGGTGCTGTGGCTTTAGCGTGTCTCCCATGTCACATGTTCTCCCCAAAGCCCAGCTCCCTGGGCTGGGGGACATTGGTTTTCCCCTGGCAGCAGCTGCAGCCCTGGCTGGGCTGGTTCTTCCAAAACCCAGTATGGGAGCATTGCTCCCCACCCCAGCACGGCACGTCTCGCTTTGCTTCCCAAAAACCCAGCCCTGTTGAAGTTGAGTGTCAGCAAAGCTGCAGCTGTTTAATTGGTCATCAGTGCAGCTTTGCAATCAGTTACTTTCGCTGCTCCCTTTCTTTGGGAAACAAGGACACACCAGGAAGATGGGACATTTTGTGAAGGGCTGCTCCAGGCAGTGGGTTGCTGATCTGCTCTATCCACCACAGTGGGAGCTGTAAAGGGGGTGAGAACCCTCCTGTTCCACACTGTACATGAGCAGTGCCACGATTTGCTCCCCAGAGTCAGAAGTGTCCCCTCTTGCTTCATCTTGTGGAATCATGGGATGGTTTGGGTTGGAAGAGACCTTAAAGACCATTTTGTCCCACACCCCTGCCATGGCCAGGGACACCTTCCACTAGCCCAGGTTGCTCCAAGCCAAATCCAACCTGGCCTTGAACACTTCCAGGGATGGGGCAGCCACAACTTCTCTGGGCAACCTGTACAAGAGCCTCTCCACCCTCACAGGGAAGGACTTCTTCCTTAACATCCCACCTAAATCTCCCATTCATCATTTTAGAACCATCCCCCCTTGTCCCATCAATATCTGCCCATGTGAAAAGTCCCTCTCCATCTTTTTTATAAGCTGAAAGGCCACATTGAGGTCTCCCTGGAGCTGCCTCTTCCTTCTCGCTCCCGTGTCCTCCCTCTCCGGCTGTTATTGCGGATCAGCGGTGAGAGGTGTCCGTGCGTGCTGTGGGCTGTTGGCTAAGCTGGCTTAAACCCACTGTCTGGGAGCATCCTCAGCCCACCCCTGCCTCCACGGCAGCCCCCACGCTCTGGCTCGGTGCGGGGGGCACGCTCGGCTCTCCGGTGCCGTGCCCCAGGAGCGGAGCAGCCTGGCACTGATGAATTATGGATGGAGCTTTGTGCCGCGGTGCTGCTGCTGGAAATGTAGGGCTGGCAGCTCTGTGCACCATCCTCGGTGTGCCCGGATGGCTCCCATGGCACCTGCGCCTGCCGGGAGAGGGAGAGATGAGGAATGGGAGTAGCGCAGGGATGTGCTGGAGAATGGTTGTGCGAGGAGCTGGAGGCAGAGCCGCTCTCGACACCTGCGGTTCCGCTTGTGCTGCCGAGGATTTCATCCCTAACCGTGGTTTGAGGGCTGCTGAGGCATCGTGAACCTCAGGGAGAGTTAAGGCTGAACAGGGGCTCTCCAGAGCCTTCACTGTGAGATGAAGTTCTTCCCTTGCATCTCACACTGAGCCTGCGGCATCAGTGAGTCTGACCCTGCTCATGTCCCACGTTCTGCCTTTCATGGGGGCACAGACCACAAACCCACATGGAGGCTCCAACAGCACGTGGAGTTGCTGGAGTGGGTCTGGAGGAAGCCACGGAGATGCTCTGAAGGCTGGAGCACCTCTGCTCTGGAGACAAGCTGGAGCAGCTGGGATTGTTCAGCCTGGAGAAGAGAAGGCTTTGTGGAGACCTTGGAGTGCCTTCCAGTGCCTACAGTGGCTTCAGTAGAGCTGGAGAGGGACTTTGGACAAGGACCTAGAGAGAAAGGACAAGGAGGGGATGGTTTTAAACTGAAAAGGGGGAGAATTTAGGTTGGATATTAGGAGGAAATTCTTCTGTGTGAGGGTATTGAGGCCCTGGCACAGGTTGCCCAGAGAAGCTGTGGCTGCCCCATCCCTGGAAGTGTTCAAGGCCAGATTGGACAGGGCTTGAAGCAACCTGGTCTCACTGAAGGTGTCCCTGCCCGTGGCGGGAGAATGGGACAAGATGAGCTTTTAGATCCCTTCCAACCCAAAGCACTGTGCGATTCTGTGAATTACAGCAGCAGCCAAAACCAGGGGACGAGAGCAAGTAAGAGTCACTAATGTCATTAGAGGAATTACTGGAGAGGATTTGCCACGACAGATCAGGCCATCAGTCCTTCAGGGCCAGGCCGCTGACTCTGGCAACCGCCAATATGGTTTGCATCAGGGGAAAGGCAAAAATCCCCTGCTAGTGTGGGGCAGTAATTCCTTCCTGACCCCTTTGGTGATCGGCTTATGCCCTGAAGCATGAGATTTGATTACCTTCTTAGACTTACGAGGTTAATTCTTCTAGATCGGGTTCGTGCACAGCGTCAGGGGAAGGTTTGGGGTTTCTGTCCTGGGTCACGGGTGGATGCCCAAGGCAGCATTAGGTGATGCCTTTGTGTTATGTGGTGGCTAAATGGTAAATCTTTGCTTTTCTCTGGAAGAAGCAAGGGTGCCAAGACAGAGGGATGCTCCTCTGCCCTGTTCCTGTCTGCAGAGGGAATATCTCCTCATCTGTAGAGGGATAATTTGGTGCTTTGGGTTCTGCTCAGCTCTGCCCAGGTTGCTGGTTGGTTTGGGGAAGGTGACCCCACACTCAAGGGCAAAACCCAAACCAAACTTGTTCCTGGTCTTCATTGCCAAGAGCTGCCCCCTTGCTCACACGCCTCGGCCTCACCCTGTTGCCTCCGATCTTGGTGGATGAGAGGTCTCATGGTGCTTGGCAAGGTGTGTTTTGGTGAGGTATCCCCAGCACTGGCAGCAGCAGAAGCAACCACCCTCGGCTGTTCCCTCTGTCTTGGCAGAGACATGGTGTGTTTTCCTCTCAGGGGCTCCTCGGGCTGCTTAGAGGGTGAGTCAGAGCTGTGGGGCTGTCCCAGCGGGACAGCGAGGCAGGTCGTGCCAGGCTGTGGTGCTGCCAGAGCTGCGGCAGAGCACCTGGTCTCTGGTAGGGATGTGGGACCAGAAACGCTGCTGCCACAGTGCTGGGGAGCCCTGGCTTGGTTTTAGTGCCTGTCCTGCCATGGAGGAGCAGAATATCAGCTGACCATGCGGCCACTGGCTGCTGCGTGGCACTGCCAGCTCTTGGTCTTGGGAGCAGCCGGGTCCAGCACCTGGCAGCAGCGATTTTGGGTGGCCAAGAGGCCCAGGATGCCACCGAGGAGGGGAAATTGCTGATGACACCAGAGCTGGCCCTCAAGTAATTTAATTTGCGTCAGAGCGTGCCAGGGCTGGGGCAGCGCTGGCAATGTGAGCACAGTGCTCACAGCCCGGCTGCAGCGAGAGCGGGCGCACGTGGAGGGCGCAGCGGCGTGGGGTGCCAGCCCTGCACTTTCCAGGGGATGAGGTGATTAGAGCCGAATCTCGTTACTGCTTAATCATCTCGGGGAGATGGTGGGGAGGGGCAGCAGCTCCCTGTGCCGAGTGTGCCCAGACCTGCCTCTGCTCTGCCCTCCCACCACACGCGGGGACACGGCTCTGTCTCGAGGGGTGCAGGATCCCGGGGGGTGTGTGCTGGGTGCTGTGGCAGCATCGTGGTGGCACTGCTCCTCAACACTGGTGTGGGCTGGGAGACTCCATGTTGAGCTCTTTGGACTGTGGCTGTGACGCCACTGACTCGGGCTGAGCAAAGGCAGCAGCCTCCTTCACTCTCCTCCCTCAGCTCTGCACATTAAAGCTGTTCAGCTGCAAAATCGATGCTGTGGTGGAGGCCCAAAGTGGGGTCGAGCCCTCCCGTGCAGCGAGGGAGCAGCTCTCGGCACCCAAGGGCATCTCAGCTCGACTCCAGCCCTTCACCCGGCGGCTGCTTCACCCCCAGAGCGATGCTTAGAGCAAAGCTGTGACCTCCTGCCTTTTATTGTCTTTTTCTGCTTTTTATTTGCTGAGAGGGCATTGGCCAAGCATCATGCCTTCCCCAGCAGTGTGCCACGTGTTCTGGAGGGTTGAGGGACCCTCAACAGCTGTCTGCACTGCAGCAGGGACTTGGGAGCCCCAAACCAGCTCCCTCCCCTCCAGCTGGGTCCTGTTAGGAGCGTGGCAGCAAGAGCTGAGTGTGGGCTGGGAATTGCAGCCCAATGTCTGCCCGGCAGCTGGAGCGGGTGTTGGAGCCAGCACCCAGTTTGGCCCCGGGCCCCAGCCAGCTCACCAGGATCAGTCCTGCAGAAGCTGCCTCATTACCCAACAGCTCTGGTGACAGCTCAAGGCAGGGCAGGTTGGGGGACAGGGGACCCCAGTAGGCAGGCAATGCAGAAAACCCCCCAACAAGGTTATGGGGACAGCAAGAGGGAGCGTGGGGGGGTCGGGGTGCCCTTGGGGAAGCACAGCCTCCCAGGAGAAGTGGGGGCTGGTGAGCAGGACAGTGAGTCAAGGGTGGGGTGGGCACCCCAAGGCAGCTTCAGGGTGCTGAGCCCCCAGCTCTGCAGCCCCTAAGGTTGGGTGCTCACAGTGCTGCTGCGGCAAGCGAGGACGAGATCTCCATCGCTTGAACATTCGACTTAAAAACCGCCGAGAACCCGCAGCCCCCAGACAGATGGCAGCTCTGCTGGGGATTTTGCTGAAATTTATTTTCTCTTGATTTGGCAATATGTGATTTCCAACGCTGATAATCATCTTTGTGCTTGTGAAGTGTCTGCTTTTGGAGGATCCCAAAATAGGCATCGATATGAACCGGTTGGAAGAGGGAAAAAAGAGAGGAGAGCTTGGGGTTGGGTCCGTCTGAGGAAACTGCCCTCCCTTTCCTTTTGCTCTTTGTCCAGTGATCATTCCATTTGTCTCTGGGAAGTGTCAGGTCTGTGGCAGCATGGACAGAGTTTCTGACCACGGCTGTCCTTGCTTTCAGGTGACCTTCACCAAGCGCAAGTTTGGCTTGATGAAGAAAGCCTATGAGCTGAGTGTCCTGTGCGACTGCGAGATCGCCCTCATCATCTTCAACCACTCCAACAAGCTGTTCCAGTATGCCAGCACCGACATGGACAAGGTGCTGCTCAAGTACACCGAGTACAACGAGCCCCATGAGAGCCGGACCAACGCAGACATCATCGAGGTGAGGCCACCCGTCCGCTCCCCGGCTCTGCTGTTGTGGTGGAGCCAGGGCTGGGTCTGGCACCCCGCCGAACGCAGGAGGTTGGTGCAGGGTGGGGATGGAGCGAGCAGACCTTCCACACTCAGTGCCAGATGGATTTTGCATCATTTTGGTTCAGCCTACAAAAATACTCCATTTGGGTGGTAGAGTTGAAGGTGTCTCAAGTTATGTGTTGACCTGCTGCCTTGAAACTGAGGTGCAGGTTTGCTTTGTGGGACTTTGCTGTGGTCCAGACAAACCACGTGTTTGGAGGCATCTCATGGGGTTGCTGCACTGAGGTGCCTGGTGCAGCTGGTGGCATTGCCACAGCCCAGTGTTCTGACAGGCACAGTGAGGTTGTGGGAGGGCACGAGGAGTTCAGATGAGAGGGACCTTGGGCGCCTCTAGTCCAGCCCCTGCTCAAAGCACGGCCAAGCTCACGGGTTGGTGGGGTTGCTCAAGGCTTGTCCATCTGTATTTTGTGGGTCTCCAGGGATGACCCAACCAAGTCCAGTCTGACCCACCCTGGCACTGCCGCTGCCATGTCCAGACGGTGCTCATGCCAAGGCTGCTCTCTCCAGTCTGCTGGCATTGCAGGAGATGCTCAGCTGCCATGTGCTGTCAGTGCCCCTGTGCTGGCCCTCTCCACTGCTTTGTCCTCATCCCTGGTGCTGGCAGAGCATCACCGGGCCCAAGCACACGGCGTTTGGCTCACACAAAGGTGCCAGCGGTGCCTCAGCCACTGGTCACATCCACGGAGATAGAGCTGTGGGGTCATCAAGTGCCATTAAATCTGGGCAAACGAAGGGCTTGGCTGGGTAATTAGCAGCATTATGGCATCAATTAATGCCTGCAGAGCCGCTGGTGACAGAGAGGAGCCCTGTGCTGCTGGAGGAATCAGGCTGAACCACTTCTGCCTTTGAATCCCTTTGGTGTGTCTTGGCCAACATGCTCAGGCTTTGATTTCATGAAGGAGAAGGGAAAAAACCCAACCAGCCCCCTAAATCTTGCTTTCTTTTTGTTTTTATTCTCTATGAAATGTGTCTTTTTGAGAGGTTTGGACTTGAGGTTTTCACCTCGTTGTCCATCTAGTTGAGCCATGGCCAAGCATCTGGCAGCATCTGCCTTCTCTCGCTGGGGTTTGGAGACTCTTCTGCCACCGCACAGTTGCGTAGGGGCCTTAGAAATGGTTCAGAAATGTCCTTTTTGGCCCATTTGAGCCAGGTGATGCCCCTTCTCTCTGAAGATGCTCGGGTTTTGCAGGCATGTTTCCCTGCCACGCTCGCCAGCGCAGCCTCTCCGGGATGCTCAGACTGCGGCGCTTGCAGCGCCGAACAGATTTGTCTTGGCCTAAAAATACCGTAAACATTTTGGGCAGCGTTCTCTGTTCCCGTATGGTCCAAGATGCAAACACTCCCAAGCCGACAAGTTACACACAGTCCTTGGCACCCAAAGAAACACTGTGTTTGCACCACATGAAAAGCTGGATCTGCATCCAAAGCCAAGGAGAGGAACATCGGGAGCGGAAGGATATTGGTGGATGGCAAGAAAAAGAGCCCAAACACGCTGGGCTCGGCACATCTTGCTGGCAGAGCTGTCACGGAGCGAAACCCACTGGGGTGAAGGCAGTTCTGGAGGCTGCTCAAGCTTCCTTCCTCATCTTCATCTTGTCTTGGAACAGGGTTAGGGCTGCTCTAAGATTTTTACCAGTTTCTCTCCCACATCCATGCCCCCAGGAGACCATTCCTGCTCCTGGTGCTGATTTCCGTTTCCCCTCGCCCAGGTCAGGTCCCACCAGCCCAGCTGTGTCCCCACTGCACACAAACCCAATTTATCTCATGTTTCTTGGTGTCTCCCAGTTGAACATGACTCCCAGAAAGTATCTTCACATTTCAGAAGTTTCCCGTGTTAAGCATTTAGAGACCCTGAAGGTTGAGGCTGGGAATTTGTCACCAAATATGATTTTAAGTGGATTTCAAGGACCCACCTTCCCTGTGATGCCCACAGCCCCTTCCTGCCGAGGGATGCAGCTCTGAGGGACTCTGGCATCATCTCAGGAAGGATGAGGAGCAGCTGGGACCTGGGGGAATCAAGGCAGAAGCCTCCTGATTTTGTTTTCCTGGTGGAGGGGGAGTGGGTGGTGGCTCTGGAGGTTGGGCACTGTTACCACAGCTCAGGGCAGGACAAGTTTCTCTGTCCAAATTATGTTTTAAAACAACAGTAAACGGGAGGATCTCCTGGTTTTTGGCTGTGGGGAGAGGCATCTGTGTGGGGAGCACTGGAGGCACCCCAGCCCATGCTGCACAGGAATGCCCTGGAGCAGTTTATCCCCCTGGATATTTAGCAGGAGGCAGAGCTGCTCTGGGATGAGCGTACACAGCCCTAGTTCAAGAGGGGTTCCACACCCCCTGACTGCCTTTTGGGGACCATCCCCCACGGGGGCATCCCTGTGTCTCAGCCATGCCAGGGCTCGGCAGTGGCTGTCGTGAGCGGGATTCAGCCACGCAACCCCTGCGGCTTCTCCGTGCCCGGCAAAGTCCTGGCTGTTGGAAGCTTTTAAGTCTGAGAAAATCTCTCTAATGCAGAGAGGGGGGTTTCCTTAATCAGGCGGGGGACAGCTGAGCCCCCAGACAGGCACGCTGGGTGCCACGTGCGCGCCCGGCCTGGGATCACGCCGGCTTTGCTCCTCGCTGTCGCCTCTCGTTTCCTCGCAGCCCAGCTGACGTGCCAGTTTCTGATAAGGGACTTGGGCAGAGCAGAGCTCACTGGGCACTGGGGTGCTCCACAGCCAGTTAAAGCCACACAGCCATTTCTGTCCTTTCCTTGGCTGAATGTTCTGCAGGGGGGCTGATTTTCCCCTAATTCTCCTTCCTGGAGTTGTCATTCCCCAGGATGTGTAAAATGAGGCATTTTGCAGGATGCTGGGGAGGCGGCGAAGTGCAGAGGCAGCTGCCAGTGTCGCATCTTCATCCTCATCCTCATTCTCATCCTTATCCTCGTCCAGACTTCCCCAAAGCCCAGGGTGGTTGAGTCTCCCTCCTCTAAGGGAAGTCAACCACATCCTGGTCAAGCATCGTTTCCTCTCACATGTTCTGCATTTCCTGCTGCTCTCTCATGCTCTTCAGGTTGGAAGTGTGCTCCTGTGTGAGCTGGGATCATGGGAGTGGGAATACTTCCTGGAAAAGAAGGACCTGCAGTGGATCCTGATAGAATGGGGGTCCTGGGGGTGGCAGCAAGAGGGGCAGACGATGAGCGAGGTCAGTTTTTGCTGTGGGAAGTTCTCACCCTGGTTTTCTCCTCTGAAAATTTTCTGCTCGGAAAGAATTGCTTTTAAGTCTCTTTTATATGAAAAATAGTCGTGTTCCACTGGCTGCAGCCCAGTGACAGAAAGGTTTCCTGAAAACCTCTTTGTATCTTCTGTTTTTACCCTGGCAAAGAGAATGAGGAGGAATGAGAAGGAAAGCTCTTTTCTAAAAGACCTTCCAGAGATCCTGAAAACAGGAATCTTTGGGTTTGATTCCCGCTCCAGTAGGATTGTTTTCCTTTTACATCATCTTAAAAAGCTAAAAATGTGGGACACACATTTTTTTTGTCAAAAAAAATGAAAGAACCAGCAGCCAATGCCTGTATGGCTGAAAATGGCATTTTGTTGTCCCAAAGCTCTTGTTGAGCAGCAGATTGCTGCGAGCTGGGCTGCCTTGGCTCGTGTCCTGCTGCGACTCGGGCCCTGGTCACTCACCGCCGCCGGTGCTTCCCGTCCCACCGCGCTGCAGATCAGCCCCGTCCTCGGCTGTGCCAGCTCTGGAGCTCGTCCCCTTCCCCTTCCCCGCAGCTCCAGCAGCCCCTCGCTGTGGCCAGGGTTACAGGCAGGGTTACAACAGGCTTGGGGCGGGGATGACAGCGCTGCAGCAGCCCCTCACAGCTCGGGATGCTCCAAACCCACCCAGGCAGGGAGCTGTGGGTCTCACAGACAATGAAGTTAGGACTGATTTTAAGAAGTTGGTGGCTGGGAAGAGCGAGGAGACCAAGGTAAAGCTGTGTTGGGCACTAAATATGTTAGACTCACAGAGAAAGACCTTGGGAAAGGCAAAGGGCAATGCTGTGAGCTGTTTCAGGGTTCAGGTGAGCAGAGCCACGTCCACCCCATTCCACTGCTTTCCTTGACAGCCTTGTTGAGGAAGCAATCCCTGGGATGATTTCATGAGGATTTAGAAATGGCAAAATACTGCAGCTGGTGGCAGCAGCCCCTCACTCATCCCTGCTCTTGGTTTGGGTGGTGAATGGGGGGGCAGAGGCAGGGGCACTGGGAGCTGTCTAAAACATCCAGGCCTCTGTGTCATTGCTACAGGTTTTAGGAAGGAGAAGGATGTTTTTGCTTGGCTGAAACCTCTTAAAAATTCTGTTGTGAGGTTCCCTCCTTCGAAGGTCCCAGGGGATGGCGATGGCTCATCCATTCCCACAGCTTCTGAACCTGCCAGCAGCTTTTGCTGGAGGAGAGGAGCTTCCAGGGATGTGAGGGATTGCTTTCCCAATTCCCAGCCAGGGATGGGAGGGCAGAGGTGTGAGGTCCAGTTCCTGTCCCTGCAAAAGGAATCGTGGCGAGATGGGCACAGCCCCTGAGACACCGGAGAGTCTCCCCAGCACCCAAAGGAAACCCAGCCTCAACCCTTCTGCTGATCATGGAACAACTTTTTCCATTTTTCCTCTGAAAGAAAAAAAGGAAAAAACTTTTTTTTTTTTAGAGAAAAGCTCAACTTTCCGTCTTTCAGATGCATTGGTGAAACAAAAGGTTTTGGAAAAAAAAATCCACAAAAAGCAGTTTCAAAAAAAAAAAAGAAGGCTAAGCTGTTCCTTCCCCACCAGCAGTGCCTCTTCCTCTTTTGGGCCATTCTGAGAACAAACAAGGACACATAAAAAAATAGAAAAATAGTAGGGAAAAATCCTCGGGAACCTGCAGAACGAGCCCTGGGAATCTCCCATTCATGGCAGTGACTCCAATGCCCACTGCCTTTCTCTATAGAAGGACAGCACAGGAACTTGTGGTACCAGGAATTATTAGGAATATTATTGTTGTGTATAAGAATTATTCAGAATCATTATTATTAGGTAATTAGTTAATAGTTATTAGGTAGCAGGAATTACTGGTAATGCCAAGCAGAGTGTCAGATGCCGCTGTGGCCGGGAGCGAGCCTGGTCCTTCACTGCTGGAGCTGGACCTGGACGAGGACGTTTCCCTTCTGTGACTGAATCCAGCGGCGAGAGTGAAAATGGCGCCACGGAAGGAGTAATTTTAATGGAAAATATTGTGAAAAGCTTCAGCTGGCTGGAGAACAGGCTGGGGGTGGGTGTGGTGCCCATTGCTTGGCCGTGGCCACCTGGCACAAGCATCCACTAAGCCAGGCCTGCAGGAGAAGTGGAGCTGTGTGGCACCAGTGCTGTGCGGACCAGTGCCGAGCATATCCTACCCGCGGCATTCCCAGCCTTTCTGGAGACATCCCGGTTTTTATTCTCTCCAGCAAAACTTCCCCTACAAGCCCTGTGTTTCCCAGAGCTCATAGGTAGTGGAAGAGCCACTCCTGAACACACTTTGGCCTCAGAATGGAGATGTTTATTGCTGTTTAGGAAGACAGAGAATTGTCAAGACTTTTTTTTCCCCCCACTGCTGGTTTTGGCATGAAAAGGGACCGAGACTTCCAGGAAATTCTGTAGCTTTGACTTCTAAAAAAAACTGAGTTGGCAAGTGCTGGTTCCATCATAACGCCTGATTGCTTTTGTTATGTTGAAAATAGAGTGATTGAATGTGGATCTCAACTGGCTGCTGAGCACGAGCGAGGGACTTTGGGGTGTCACTGTCCCCTGTGCATGGCCCAGACGGGCAGTCACTGGGCTCCTCCTAACGAGGAGATGTCACCTTGTTACCTTGGTGCAGCAATGCTGGGGACCTTTCCTGCTCATGAGTCCAGTCTTGGCGTGGGGTTTGCTGCCCAGTGTTGTCACCGTCACCCCCCTGTGCCACCCCCAGCAGAGCTCGCAGCTGTCACTGTGCCACATGCCCTGTCCTGTGATGCTCTTCCTGTGGCACCTTTGTGTTTGGTAAATGCCACCCATTTGGTTTTGTCAAGGATGAGCTACTCTTTGCTTATAATTTTGGGGGTTATTTTTCTGTTTGTGAGCAGGTTTTCCCTGGTTTTTGCAGTAAAGCAGAGAGCATTAAGGTTTATTTCCCCTCTATGATGTGGTACTTGTAGGTGACAAATGTGCCTGAGCTGGTGTGGGGCCAAGTTCAGCTCCAGCGTAAACAGAGCCTTTGAAAGCAAGAAGTTTCTCTCCATTCCTCCCTGTGCTGTAATTCCTAAATTAGAGATGCCCTGTCATCAAAACCTAGGATCTCTATCCTGACTTTTTGACCCTGTTGAGGTAAACAGCATCTTGGGGCCATGGTGTTGATTTGTGTGAGGGCAAGTTGTGATCCGTCCGGGCTGGTGGGTGTTCTGGGGGGGACCTGCCCGTGCTCCCCATCCCCACTCCTGGATCTCAGACTGTCACGGTTGTGTTTTCAGACATTAAGAAAGAAAGGTTTTAACGGCTGTGACAGCCCAGAGCCCGACGGTGACGACTCCATAGACCAGAGCCCTTTGATGGAGGATAAATACCGCAAAGGCAGCGAGGATCTGGATATCCTGTTCAAGCGATACGGTGTAAGTACCTGCCCATGGCTGGAAAACCCTCATTATATGTTCTTTTCTGTTTTGTTTCTCTTCTGTTCGACTTCCTCCCAACCTCGTCCCCTGCTCCCTCCCCGACACCCCCCGTGTCCCCCCAAACGTAACAGGCGCTGAACAAGAAGCACAGGGAGTGCGAGAGCCCGGAAGGGGATGAAGTGTTTGCGCTGACCCCGCAGACGGAAGAGAAATATAAAAAGATTGATGAGGAGTTTGATAAAATGATGCAGAGTTACCGGCTCGCAGTGAGTAGCTGGTGGCCTGCAGCCCCCCGCTCCCCTCCCCGGTGCCTCCAGGTGACGGGGGGGGGATTTTGCATGGCTTTGCTTCGGAGCCGTGCCATGCCTTGGGAGCCGATGCCCGCAGCCCCCACAGCCCCGAATGCAGCCGGCTCTGACAGGTGAGATGCACGAGGGGCCTTGAGGGTCCCTCCTGTTTCCCACCCTTGAGAAAACGGTTCCCATTAGCTCCAGTGTCCTGAGCTTTCCTAGCTCTGTCTGGACAGTGTAGGAGGATATTGTCTCTCTTCCCTCCTCTGCTGCAAATACTGAATTAGGGCCTCCTTTTTCACCTTCTTTTCCCCACAAAAAGAATTTTTGTTTGGGTTAAGATTCCAATGTTCATGCGAGCTGGTGGTGGGTGCCGACCCCTCACATCCCTGCAGGGCTCAGCCCGTTTTGGGCTGTTTCACATTAATTCCCCCCAAATCCACCGAGCCCTCGGGGCAGCTGGTGGCCGTGGCAGAAATCCAGGGAGGTTTTAGCCTGTGATCCCAGAGCTGTCACCAGCAGCGGGGTGGCATCAGGACAGTGCTGAAAGGGATTTGTGTCAGGAGACAGGAGGAGGAGGGGGACGTGTTTCAAATTAGTTGTTAGTTCAAGGGAGCAGAGACTGTCGATGCAGGCAACGGCTTTTCAGGGGGATTAGCCCCGAGTTGTTGCAGCCATAATTAATGCTGTGGGAGCAGGAGGGAGGCTCCTTTTCCAGGGGTGGATGCAGCACAGCAAAAATGACACACCCCCCTCCAGCAAAATAATCTGTCCTGTGCTTTGCAAACCCCCCACAAGTTAAAATTCTGGCTTTTCTCGAGAGCTAGGTCTTGTGAAATCCCCAGTTCTTATTTTGCTGACTCAGTGCTGTGTTACTCCAGGAGCCTCGCAAGGACCCCAAAATCTGCATCTCCATCCCTTACATCTTGGGGTGGACGGGGTGAGGAGACTGCTCTGAGACCTGGGAGGGCTGAGGAGTGGAGAAGAGTGGGGTGCAGGAGGTGATGGTTGCTCGCAAATCTGCTGTGACAGTGAGCCCAGGCCCACGGGTGGGTTCAGGGCAGGATTAGCTCTGGTGAGGCTTGGTCTACCTCATCCTCCCTGGTTTCACTAGTGGGGGGCAGGTGTCCACCTTACCAGGGCTTGCGTGGTGCGGGTGTACAACCCCAGCTGGACGTGCACCTCCCTAGCACCTGGCACAAGCCCTGCCACTAGCACAGAACAGGCCCAAAAGCCACCTGAGCTTTCCCCTTGGGAAGCAGGGGCTGCTCAGCCTCAGTACATATCTGCTGCAGAGGGAGGGCTCCCAGCAGACCCTCGTCATCCAGACATGCCAATCCAGAGGGACAATCCCAAAAGTCCTTACGGCTGGTGGCATTCAGGCACTGGGCGGCTCCTGGTCAGGGCGAAGCATCCGGCTCCCCCACTAAACCTCCCTGGCAGCGAGGGGCCGAGCGGTGCAGGTGGAGCGTGTGCGGTTGAAGATGACGCTTTTCCATTTTAACTGCTGGGTTGGTTTGGTGTGTGACCAGAACTAACCCGACAGGGTGGCCGGGGCAGCTTAATGACAGCTGTGTCTGCTAACGAGAGGCCTTGACGGGGCTTCTGCCTCTGGTGTTTGTCCTTGCTTCTAACGAGAGCGGAAACCCTGGAGTTTGGCTGACGTATGCATCTTCTCCCCAAATTTTGGACCAATATGCAAACCACTGTCCCAAGCTGTGCCCTCCCTGGGACAGGGGGAATCTGGTGGCCTGGGTATGTGTTGCTGCACGCTGGGGCAGCATCAGCCTGATGCTGGTCTGCAGGTGCAGTGGGATAGAGCTGAATTAAGGCAAACCTCGGCTCTCGGGCCGGTGTATTCACCTCCTGGCTCTATCACTCACGCTGCGTTGCAGAGGGGGTTTAGATCTTCCTCTCCCTCGCTGGGAATGTGCACGCACACAGACGTGTTGGCAGTGATTTATTACACAACTGCTCTGGTGTTCGTGCGACGCCCAAGAAACCTTCCTCCTCCTCCTCTGGTTCTGCTGCTGTGCAGGATGAGGTCCTGGGGCTGAGCAGAGGGAGGGCTCCACGTTCTGGCTCTCCCCAGCAGCCTGGGCATTGCCGAGCCCTGCCCCTGTGAACGGGAGCAGTGCTGCAGCGCAGGCTCAGAGCCGCCGTCCTCGCAGCTTGGCTGCGACCACGGGATGTCTCTGAAGGACAGGGTGTCCTTGGAGGCAGGTGGGGAGGGTTCTTGGCAGCGAGGCGTGGGTGAGCGCCGTCCCACTCCTTCCTCCCATCCTCCCCTCTGCCACCAAGGTGCAGCACCCGTCCAAGGGCAGATTTCTGGAGGGGAAGGGGCCACAGGGCAGCAGCCTCCGTCCAGCTGTAGTGGGGAGATTCTCAACTCCCTCTGCCCTCACCAGAGCAGCCTCTGGGGTCCTGGGTCTGGTCCTGCCGTGGTCCCATCCAGCGCTGGGCTACTCTGCCTCTCCATCCCTGAGCAAATTAAAGTGGGACTTTAGCAAAGCCCCTGCTAAAGCTTCTAAGCAGGTGCCCGCTCCTGTTAACGAAGAGCAAATCAGTGACATAAGACAGACAGCCCGGATAATCGCAGCGGGTCTGGCTCCCACGGGGACACTGGTAGGTGAAGCTGGTCCTCGACCTGCAGCCAAGGATAGGGCTTTAGCGATGCTCCTGCTTCCCTGGGGTCAGCTCCTCCTTCCCAGCAGCTCCCAGAGGAGCCAGGGTAGATGACAGTGTCACCTGGGGGCTGTGTGGAGCAAAATGAGTCTTTCCCAGGTGCTCGGCCACCAGCACCAGTGCCAGCCCAAACTGACATCCACTGTTGGCTCCTTGGAGGGCTCTTTCCACCCTGCTGGATGAGGAATGGCCTCATAAAACCCCTGCTGGCTCTTGGGGTGAAGGGTAGTGCCGAGCTCGGCCACTGTTTGTGCTGGTGGGGCAGACCACTGGGGTGCTGCCCATCTTCATGCTCTGGGATGTTCTCAGCTTCTCCTCTGTGGCTGCCCTGAACACACTGAGGGTAAATAAATAGTCTGAAAATGAGGCCAAAACAGCAGGTTGCAGAGCTCTGGTGTGTCCGAGGGGACAGCCCATTGCTCTTCCCGTGTTCCCTGGTGAAGTCTGGGCTCTGGTGCATCCTCCTGAAGGGCCAGTGTGGGTTCAAGCACAGCAGTGCAGGCCAGCAGTGAGATGGAGGTTTGGGGACCCTGGCTGTCCCTCCTTGGTCAGCAGTGGGTGTTGCTGCTGCTGTGCTGCAGGAACTCGGCTCTGGCTGCCCTTTACCCCCCACTCTCTGTTCAGTCCGCAGTGCCCGCTCCCAACTTTGCCATGCCCGTGACGGTGCCGGTGACCAACCAAAACACGCTGCAGTTCAGCAACCCAGGCAGCTCGCTGGTGACCCAGTCCCTGGTGACCTCGTCGCTGACAGACCCCCGGCTCCTGTCACCGCAGCAGCCGGCACTGCAGAGGAACACGGTGTCCCCGGGGCTGCCGCAGCGGCCAGCCAGCGCAGGTGAGCCACGCCGTGACCCTTCACACCCTCCCCTCCCCATCCTCCCTGCCCAGAGCCTGGCTGGGCGTGCAGCACCAAGCACAGGGCATCCCGAGTGGCAGGGGATGCCCCTGCTGCCTCCATCCCCTACCCAGGGGTCCGTGTCCCAGCATCCGTGGGTGGCAGGAGCAGCCTGGAAGTGTTGTTGCCCCTGGCCGTGTGCTCCTGTCCTCCTGCCAGAGGTTGATGCCCCCAGTTTGTACCTTGGCCCCAAACGAAGGGCAACCCCCCCGCCTTACCCAGATCTCTTTGAGAGCTGGATCCCCGCAGGGATCTGTTTCAAGGTTGGACAGCACAAGATGAGTCACCCAGTGCCATTCCCAGGCTTGGGGGTGGCTGCTGGCATCCCGCTTGCCGGTGGCACTCCAGTGACATGGGACTGCTGCCTAAAAAGGGCTGTTCTGAGTCGGGCCGGGCTGGTTGCAGTTGGTCCCAGTGATTATTCATGTGTCTCTGCTGACAGGTTGGAGGAGCCATCATTTCCAGCAGGGACCGGCGATGGGTGGTGGAGGGCGGGGTGGGGGAGAGGAGTTGTCACCCGTGTCCCCTGCAGTGCCGGGGGGGGGACGAGGACGACGTGTGACCACAGCCCAGCTCTCCCACAGTGCGATCATAAATAATAATAGTGTGCAGAAAGCCCCTGCCTGCTATTTTGGGTGTCACAGATGGTCTGTGAAAGTTGCATGGGCTGCAAAATGGCAGAGCTGGTGCCTGTGACTGCCTGGACGTCTGGGCGGTGGGTGCTTGGCTCTGGCCCCCCGGCGCTGTGAGAGCTCGGGAGGGCTCTGCAAAGGGGGTGGATTTGGGGAGAAGGGCTGGGAGGTGCCTCCAGAAGCACATTATGTGGTGGGTCGGGGAGAGCACAGCGAATTGCCTGGCTGGGATGCAGTAGGAGCCGTGGTTCAGAGATGGCTTGTTTGCTCACTGCTCTCCCCTTAGGGGGTCTTTGAGGTGCCTTGAAGTGCTCAGGTATCAGTATCAGGATGAAGCCCCAGACTTGCAGGACAGGGCTCATTCCGTTCTAAGTCTGGTCCCACAGAGCAGCATCTCACTGCAGACAGGGCAGCAGAACCCTCCTCAGGCATGGGCAGCCAGCACTCCGGCTGCAGGGATCTCCGCCCTCTCACAGGCCCCTCGGCTGAGAACAGAGGAGGCTCCCTGGTAAAACAGACCCCGCTGGGGGCTCGCCGTTTCCAGCTCGCTCGCTGCTCGTTTGAGGGGGATCATTTTGTGGTTGCGAGTGCAGAGGTGTTCCAAGTCCGGCCATCTGTGTCTCATTCGCTCGCTGCCTGGGACACAGAAGAAATCCTGCGTGTGGGAGCCAGGGCCTTGCATGTTAGAAAAACTCCCTTTTTTCCCTTAAATTTTTTTTTAGCACTGCACCGGAGCCGGGAGTGTTGTTTCCAAAGCAAATGCGCAGCGAGTGCTGGGTGGGTGCCTTTGCACTGCCCAATGCCATCGGCTCGGGGATGGGAGAAGGGCAGACAAGGGGTTGTATAGGGCTGGGAGCAGGGTTGGCATCACTCACCCAAGGGAGTGAGCCCACTTGAGCAGCCTGGGCACCAGAGGCTGGGGTGCAAGTGGAGTCCCACAGCAGGGCACAGCCCTAAAATCCCGGTGGGTTCCTTCCTCCAGGACTTTAGAGGCACCAGGACCTCTGGCTTTACAGCCCCGTTCCTTGAAGGGAGGATGCTGTGGTGCCATGTCTGCCACATTTTGTGGGTCACCTTGCCCTTTCTCAAGCTGTACAATATTTGGGACCACTTCTGTTCCCAACCCTGCTCCCATGTGGGGAGCAACTATACTACCCTTCACAGCAATGGCTCAGCCCTCCTGCCCTCCTCCCGGTGTCAGGGGCTCGCTGCAAGCCTGAAGCCAAGAGCCATGGGCTGAATAAAGGTTTCTGTCTCAGGTTTCCCCATCTGGGTTGAGAAGGGCTGGGCGGTGGTTAGAGGTGGGGTTTGGGATCGGAGGCTCCTCGTTCCCCAGCCCAGGGCTCCAGGATGACTGCGGTTGCAGCTTCAGAGCCTCCGTGCCGGCTGTTGGCCACAATCGCCGCCCCCGGCGTAGCCAGGCAGCCCCAGCTGGGGAATAGGTGGCTTTCAGAAGTGACTCCATAACATGGCAGAAAAAAGTCAAATCTTCTTGCAGGAGAGGCAAAATGTTCAGTTTTTTGGGAACGTAAAAGCCCCCTGTCTGTTTTTTCCCGGCCTGGTGGGGAGTGGCGGCACTTTCCAAGCGTTGGGACTGTGGGAGGCCGGATCGTAGCAGCGTCCTGGCAGTGCAGGGATGGTTTCCATTCGGCGTGAACATTACAGGGGGGATAGTGTTTCACGTCGTGCTGCTGGGGCTCTCTTCCCCAGCAGCACCGGCCCCGTGTCCCCCAAAGGGGGGCTTGGAATAAAATAGCCGCAGTGTTTTCCAAGCTTACCTCCTTTGGAGCAGGCTCCTGTGCACCTGGCTCCTTCCCAAAGGAAACGGATCTGCCTGGATAATGTTTCCCAACCTGATCACCAGGAATGCTGCTCATTTCACCCAGGACTTTCTCCCCGGTGCCGCAACCCCACTTATATTCCTCTGCTTCCCTCCATTGTGCTCCTCCCCCACTTCCTGCTCCCCAAAAGTGTGGATGGTGACCCCGTGTTTCCGGTTGCTTTGCAGGGGCGATGCTTGGGGGAGACCTGAACAACACAAACGGAGCCTGCCCAAGCCCTGTGGGTAAGTGAGGAGCCTTTCAGCCCTGTGCCCAGGGCCCCGTGTGCCACTCCTGCCCATGGTTTCCCCATGTGTCCGATAGGATTTTGCTTCGCTATTCAGTGGGAAGCGCTGGGGAAAATTTTGCTGCCATTGGCAGTGGGAGAAGTTGGCATGTGGAGCTCTAGCCTTTGTGGGGAGGGCTGGTTTCAGTGAAGACCCCAGAGACTGAGGTGTGTCCATCTCCCCTGGGTCTCTGGGATTGCTGAAGATCAGAGAAGTGATCCCTGAGGACCAGGATTTGGGCAGCACTGGGTTTAGCTCCTCACGCTGCAGCCAGTTCCCCCCCTGACCTCACGTGATCAATTAACACTCAGTTCCTCCTCACGCTTGGGCCCTGTAAAGCAACTTTACTGCAAGGAAAAAAGCTCATTAAGGTCCCTTTCCACTGCGAGAGCCTCAATGCTAACAAGGCTCAGGCCTTGTGGCTCAGCTCCCTGGCTGTAAAATGCATTAACAACATCTCCATCCCCATGTCTGCCTCCGCCATCTGCAGGCTGAGGGTGTCAGCCCAGCGCTGGTGTGGGCACAGCACAAAAACCAGTGATGCCCCCAGGTCCTGCTGGGAAGCTGCTGCAGGCCATGGGCTTGGGCTTGGCAGGGTGGATGCCATCCGTCCCAGGGTGAAGGCAGCCTTGCTCCAGGAGCATGGCTTCTCACCCCCTCCAGGCCTTTTTGCAGCAGGGCTCCAGCTGACAGCACAGAGTAGGAGTGTGAAATTCCACATTGCCCCAATTAAAACCACATTGGAGCTGGGTCCCGCCGGTTGTGCGGATGGGGCTGGTCCAGTTGCGGTTCGGCAGCACTGTGGCCGCCTGTCCCTGTGCCCTGCACCACAGCCCCTCCTGGGAATAGTCTTTTCCCTGTGCTGGGCACCAGCCATGCCAGTGCCAGCGGGATTTCTTCCCAGCTGCGCCTCCAGAGCAAACCCTGCCAGGGCGGTTTGGGAGGCTGCATCTCCCCGGGGCCTCGCAGTGCCCGACACGAAGCTTTGCTGCTCCTTGAGGGCAGAGGGAAGGGGCCGTCGTGCCCCGGCCGCCAGGCACCTTGGCGGCCCCGGTCCCCCCGCCGCCCCCACGTCAGCTGTCGGGAGCGGCCGTGGCGGTCGGAGCTTGGCAGGGCCCGTGAATGTCACCATTGACGTCACCGGAGCATTCCCCGCGTTCCTGCCGCCACTGCAGGAAACGGGTGTGAGGAGCAGGGACAGCCCGGCCGGGGCCAGCCCCGGACCCCCGCTGTCCCCGACCCCCTGCCCGCCCCGGGGCTCCCCTCACGGCTGCGGGAGGGGAGCGTGGCTCTGGCTCTGGCTCTGGCACTGCGCTTGCGGTTTTCAGATACCTGGGACATCTCTTCCTCCTCCTTCTCCTCCTCCTCCTCCTCCCTTGCAGTCTCTGCAGCACTGAGTGATCACCTGCTGCCTCTGAGTCATCAGCTGCGGGTGCCTCTGGCTGGATCCTGCAGCGATGCCGGCTGTATCCCGGCTGTATCCCTGCCCGTGCACCACAGCGTGTGCCACCCTCGGGATGCGGCACCCGGCCCACCCTGCCTGCCCCGAGAAGGGGATGCTGAGCCCTGGCCGTCCCCAGTTCTGCTCAGATTCACATTGGGGTGGTGCAAAGGCAGCCCAGAGTTCTTCACTTTTAGACCTCTTTTTTTGGGGGTGGGGCCTTTCTGGGAAATCCGGGCAGGAGCACAGCCCTTCTCTCTCTGGCTCACTGGGGTGGCTGAGTCCAGGCTGGGTGGAGACAGTGATGACAATACTCAAGGCCTTTTGGGGTGAGTGGCAGCACTGGAACCCAAACCAGCTCCCCTCCAGCACAGGGGCCACCCCGATCCACACCCCAGGTGACACACACGATAACGTGCCACGCCTCAAACAGGGAGTCACCATGAGAGCCACGTGTGTACCCGTGTCGGTACCACCTTGGGCAGGAGAATATCAAGGGGTTTAACATTTCTTTTGGCTTATCCATGGCCACTGGCACTGTGGGTAGCAAAGGTCACCCGGGAAATTTCTGCACCTTTGTTGTTAATAAATCTAAAAGCCAGTGGCCTTGTGAGCGGGACGCCGACAGCTCACGGTACCAGGACCTGATGCACCAGGCACATGCCTTATGCAGGGCTGTTCACAGTGATTCAGACCTGGAGGACACCTCACTGGGGACAGGAAAGCTGGTCCTCTCCCTCCATCAGGGACATGGGTACCGGAGTTGCCAGCCTGCAGCAGCCTGGCCACCATGGGCATCCCCGATGGCAGCTCCCAGGCGCCTGGTGGGGCAGCACCTCCCGTCCCTGGCGGCATCGGTGGGATCAGACCCATGGCTCCCAGGGAGCGTGGCCGTCCCCTGTGCCTGGTTGACCCCATCTCCGCTGCGTTCAGCCCCGGGACAGCTCTGGAGAGGCAGTGGCTGGCACTCGGCCCCCGCACGCCGCGGCTGCGGCGTCACTGCCACAGCCGCCTGCTGAAATGCAGATGCAGCAATGGTAGATGTGATTAATAATGCAATCAGCGACCTATTTTTCCTGGTCTAACGTGCAATGAATATGAGGGCTGAATCCTGGTGATTGCTGAACGCCTTTCTATCTTTGGGGCCTATTCAGAAAAAAAAAACCAACCCTCATCAGAACAGTAATCTGATCCAATTTATTCCTTTCCTGATGTTCATCAAATCTTTTCCTTTTTAATTTTTTTCTTCCTTTCCTTTCTTCTTTTTTTTCCCCCTCTTTGCACATAAAATCCTTAAGTGGGGCATCGGGAGGAGGAGGAGGAAGGAACCTCAGATCTTCAGAGGGGCAATGGGAGCAGTGAACTGAGTCCTCACTTGGCCATAGCCCCTTTTTGCTGCTCTGGTACCATAAGGAGACCTTACAAGTGAATGTGCCAGTAATTACCTGCCATGGCAGAGCCGTGGTGCCCGGCCAGAGCATGTAAAGAGCCTCTGATCAGGCCTCTGAGATGTATCAGGTGTTACTGCAGGAACAAAAGGGAGTTTCTGCAGGTTGAGGAGCTGCCCTGGGCACTGGGGACTCGGGGCCACTGCCTACCCTGCAGGGTGAGCCTGCCTGGGTGCAGGAGGGTGTTGGGGAGCCTGGGGGCATGAGGTGCTGCTCTCCCTGGGAGGAGCATCCATGGAGCCCCGCTGTGCCACTGCTTGCTGTGCATGTGCATTCACCATCACCATGTATTTACCACCATGCATTCACCACTGCCATGCATTTGTAGAATCATAGAATCATGGAATGATTTGGGTTAGAAAGGACCTTAAAGATCATCTAGTTCCAACCCCCTATCATGGGCAGAGACACCTCCCACTAGACCAGGTCGCTCCAGTCTGGCCTTGAACACTACCAGGGTTGGGGCATCCACAACCTCCCTGGGCAACCTGTTCCAGTATCTCACCACCCTAACAGCAAAGAGTTTCATCCTAATATCCAGCCTAAATGTCCCTTCTCTCAGTTTGTACCTGTTCACCACCATGCACTTGCCATTGCCGTGCTTTCGCTGCCGTGCATTCGCCATCACACCATGAACTTACCTCCTTCATCTCTGTCACCCATTTTCTTGCAGGAAATGGCTATGTGAGTGCCAGAGCCTCGCCGAGTCTCCTTCCTGTGTCCAATGGCAGCAGCCTGGGCAAGATCATCCCAGCCAAGTCCCCACCGCCACCCTCGCATGGGACGCAGCTCGCCGCCAACAGCCGCAAGCCAGACCTGCGTGTGATCACCTCGCAGAGCGGGAAGGGGCTGATGCACCACCTGGTGAGTGCCCGTGGGTCTGTTGGGACACCAGCTGGGGTGGGAGCGGGTCCCCTGGCAGTGGACAGGCCGCAGGGGGACTTGGTGCTGGAGCAGATGCAGGGCAGGCGCCTGTTCCATGCAGTAGTAGTGGAAGCCGGCTGGGGCTGTGCCGGCAGGGAGATCTGAGGAGGAAGGTTTGGATTCCCATTGTGGTGCCGGCGAGCGCGGGGTGCGGCGGGGATGGGGCGCTCCAGTTAACGGTGCCTCTCGGTTCTCTCCCTGTTCTCCCGCGGGCAGACCGAGGACCACTTGGCTCTGGTGAGTTCCCTCTGAGTGTGCATGGCAGCAGGGTGGGACGTGGGCCACTTGTCCCCCTTGGTCCCCACACCCTGCCCTGGCTTGACAGAGGCGTGGAGCATGCGGAGGGGGTGGACACTGGCTCCTTTGCCCTCCGTTGGGAATGTGGTGGGATGTGGGCACCAAACACACATCCGGTCCTGCCTCAGAAAATCAATCCCAGGAAAAATGCACTTATAGGAAAATCGAGTACCCTATGGAAAAGAAGGAGCTGACACAAGCTGTAAAGCATCTGTTTCTCTACCAAGGCTAAAAGAGTTGTGCTGGTCACCCCAGGGAGGTGAGCCAGGGTCCCTTTGGGGGCTGTAGAGCCAAGCTGGGCGCCGCCACTGGCCTGGACCTGCCCCGTGGGCTTTGCTGGAACCACCACAGTTACAACACGGGAAGACCTGGTCCATTGCCAGCACATGAGAGACAGGGAGTAAATCAGGCTCTTCCCATATTAAGGATATTATTTAAAGCCTGTGTAAATCCATGGGCTGGCTAGTGCAGTCCCTAAACCTCCCTTGTGCACGGGGCACTTTTCTGTGTTATTTTTATGGCTTTTTTTTCCTCTTCCTGCCAGCAAAGTGAATGCCACCTTGTTTGTGGCAATGATTCACTCTGCTCCGTTGCTATTCTGGTGCAGGGCAGATGGGCGACAGGTCAGCGCAGCGAGGGAAGGGCAAGAGCTGCTGCAGGATGCAGATCACAGACAGGGAAAAGCTCTCCAAAACACAGGAGTAAGCCAGTCCCTCTGGCAGCCTGCAAGGAGACACTCTTGGCCAGGGCAGGGATGGGCCAGGGCTTTGGCAGACGTGGATTCTTTTGCTCTTTGTGCCCCCAAACCCTTCTTGCTTAGTGGCCCCCTCCCAGCAGCTCCCTGCCTCAGTTTCCCCATGTGCAGAGAGAGAGCAGTCACTCCCCTCCTCCCGGTCTGCTCATCCCCATTCCCACTGCCCAAGGCGTTCCCAGGCTCTGGGAAGTGAAGAACATCCTCTGCGCAGCTGAGGTGGCAGAAGGGAGGTGGAGGGTGATGAAATACGGTGAGTGGGGGACAGGGACTTTGGCACAACTGGATCGGGAAAGGGAATGCGGAGCATTGTCCCTGCTGATCCCTCCTGTCCGGTACAGCTGCCCCCCTGCTCCATTAACCTTCTCCCTAGATTTGCTCCCTCCATATTGCTCAACCTACATACCAGATCCTCTCTCCAAATGGCAGCTCCCACCTCTTTCCAGGCAGCAGCGGGATGAGTCAGCGGCCCCTCCGCTGTGTCCTGCCCTCTGCCCAGAGCCTCTGCCGGCAGCCCCAGCCCTGCCAGCCCCGGCTCCGCTCCTGCAGCTTTGGGCTCTGAGCCCGCTCTGCTCCTTTAGAGGGTTCAGAGAAGCATCCCCCCATTTGTCTCCACACTTCTAACATGGCAGGGGGAGCAGGATCCATTCGTGGACCCACAGCAACGCATGGGCTCCCTGGGAGCATGTGCATGGTTTGGTGCCAGCTGGAATGGCAGTTTGCAACTGGAGCATTGTGTGTGGGCATGGAGTGTGAGTGGCCCGGGGTGGGGGGCAGCTTGCACACCTCCTCTCTGCATGGATTGGGGTGAAAATCAGGATGACATCCCTGCACTTGCCTTGTGATTCCCAGGGCTGATATGCCTGGCACAGCCCGTGTCCCAGCAGCCCAGCCCTCCAGTGTGGCCACAATTGTCCCTGTGCCTCCGCTCTCCTGGGAAAGCTGCAGAGCCCCAGAGCAAGGGGCAGAGGTGATGGGGCTGGGGGCTGCGGGCTGCATCCTGCTGAACTGGCTCGGGGTCCAGTACACGCAGGAGAGGGATGGGGCTGGGTCCTGCTCTCTGTGGAGGCATTTCTTGCCGTGTCCTTAACCCATGGCAGTGGGCATGGCCGAGGGTGGCTGCCAGCAGGATGCGTGCCAGGAAAACCCGCTTCTAGAGCCCAGGGCTTTAGCAATTAGAGTCCTGGTAATCGCCTTCCCTGGGCGGGCGGCGGGAGGGACCTGCGGGCTGGGCACCATGTGGGCGTAGGGTGTGCAAATCCAGCACAGCCGGGTGCTATCACCCTCTGGAGGTGGCCAGGGCAGGGTTTGAGCCTCCAGCCTTATCCCGGGAGAGTCCCCATGGCCATGAAGCATTGCATGGTCCATGCCCAGCCCTCCAAGGCCCTGGAAGCCCTCAGTGTGGGAGGAAGGCTCCTCGCTGTGTGCTGAGGGCGCAGCCAGCCTCGTGCCAGGCATGATTTAAGCTGGGCACTGCCCCAGTCTTCACAGGGTGACGTGTGCTGGGGTGCTTCGGATTAGAGGCAAGCCTTTGAGTCTGATTTAAATCAGATCAGCAGAGACAGTCCAGATTATCTGCCTTGTAAACAGGGCTGAATCTGACCTGTAGATCCGCCCACGTAACTGCCTGGAAAACCACAGGGGGAGGCTGGCGTGCACTGGTCCAAGGGCAGAATTTTTCCACAGTGGACCTGCTAATGCCTGAGTCACACAAACCTCATGAGGGCACTGAGCTGGCAGGTTGCTGAGCACTGGACTTCAAGTTTAGGGATGCCACAGAGTCCCTTTAAAATCCTGAGGCCAATGCTCAGCGTCCTCAGCTTCCCTTGAGGCAGATATTGGCCACTGGAGCTGCAGGGAAGAGGATGTGTTGGCTCTGTGCTGCCTTGGCTGGTCCTGGTGGTCCCTTTGTCACTGCTTGGTAGCCCAGCAAACCTCACACACAACCTCTGGAAAGCAGTGAGGAATAGTCTGAAGCATCCTGCTGACATTTGCCCCCCATGCACAGAGGGACATGGCTGGTCCTGGTGGGTGAAGCCCAGCCCTGGGCCCGAAGGGGACATAAGGCCAAGTGACCTGCAGATGAGTGTCACAAGGTCCAGAGTGGCAGTAGCTGGTGTGGTTTGCACTTTGCTTTGTTGCAGTGTGGAATGGCCAGAGGATCAATCCTGCTTATCCCACAGTCTCTGTACTCAACCCCAGTGCATGCCTAGGGGGTCTTGAGGCCGAAGACGACAGAGTCCAACCATCTGGGTTTTAATTCCCTCCATGTTTGCTCCCACAGCAGAACACGCAGAGGTTGGGTGTTTCCCAAGCAACTCACTCTCTGACCACACCGGTTGTTTCCGTGGCGACTCCGAGTTTGCTGACACAGGGGCTGCCCTTCTCTGCCATGCCCACAGCGTACAACACAGGTAAGAGCAGTGGCCAGGTCTGAGCTCTCCGCTGAGTGAATTAACAGGAGAGGGAAATGTGCCTGTGCTCTCCGAGCAGCTGCATCGTCGCTCACGGAACTTACCGCTGCAAGACATGGTTGAGTCCGAAGGTTCCACAGGATTAAAATCAAGAGGAAAGTCATTATATAAATGCTGTCATAGCCAGAAGGGCTGTGAGGGCTGATCCTGCCCCACTGTAGCCCATCAAACTGTGGAAGTGGATGCTAATTACAGCTACACCCATCCCTGGGCTCTCCAGAGCTCGGGGGATGCTGTAATAGGGGCTTAATGACAATGAGCGTAGGCCCCCAAAAGTTTGGGAAGAATGCAAACCAGCCTGCTCGTAGGCACATCTGATTCAGGCTGGCAGGGTTCAAGCCAGCCCGAGGCGACGGTGACAGCGCAGTTGCCCAAGCAAAGGGGTTGTTCATCTACCACCTGTCAGACCTCCGTGAAAACTTTGAGGACTTGCTGGTTGCCTGTGTAACTTGCTCTGAGCTCAGAGGAAAGTTTGCAAAAATGTAAAAAGCTGCTTGTCTGGAAGAACCCAGAACAGGCGTGTTGGGAACTCCCTCTCCTAAATTAGTAGGTGTAGCCCTGAAGATGCCGGTTGTGCGTGATGAGGCTCCTCTCCCCGCGTGGCAGCCGGCGCTGGCCGTGCCGTTCGCCAGCCAGGCTGGGCACAGCCAGAGTCCCCAAAATAGGTTTTAATTGAGCCCTGTGCTGCTGCTCAGGGCGGAGGGGCTGAATTTCAGCTCTCTGTAGTTATTTTCTCTCAGAGCTGACCACGGGCAGAGCCGTGTTCCTGCCCGAGCACCAGCGGTGTCTGTGCCACGGGGTTTGCTGTGGGGGTGAGCGTGGGGGGCATCGCTATGGGGTGCAAACTCCAAGCCTGGGCTGTTGCCACTTGTTTTACGAGGGCTGCCCTGTTAATTAAGTGGGAATTATCTCAATTTGTGAAGGATCTTGAGCACAAGGAGTGGCTGAGGGAGCTGGGGGAGCTCAGCCTGGAGGAAAGGAGGCTCAGAGGGACTCCCTCACTGTCTACAACTCCCTGACAGGAGGATGGAGCCAGGCGGGGTTCGGGTTCTTCGCCCAGGTAAAAAGTGACAGAACAAGAGGAAATGGCCTCAAGTTGTGCCAGAGAAGGTTTGGGTTGGATATTAGGGAAAATTTCATCGTGGTAGAGGTGGTCAGGCATTGGAACAGGCTGCCCAGGGCAGTGGTGGTGTTACCATGCCTAGAGGGATTTAACATACGTGTGGATGTGGCACTCGGGGACATGGGTTAGTGGTGGCCTTGGCAATGCTGGGGGAATGGCTGGACTTGATAGTCCTGGATAGCTTTTCCAACCTAGATAATTCCATGATTCTGTGATGCTGCCAGGATGATCATCTTGTGGGTCACTGTGGGGTGCAGATACCCTGAGCAAACTCCCAGCCTGAGGCGTTGCCACTTGTTCTTTCCAGGACTCACCTGTTAATTGAGTGGGAATTATCTGGATTTCGAGTGGGTGCAGTTGTGCCAAGCTGCCTGGCCAGGGTTACGTGCCCTTTCCCACGCCGGCTCCGCAGCTGGATTCAGTCAAGCCCAACCATTCCCAGCTCTGTGATCCAGAGAGGCTCCAGCTCCAGCCCTGGTGGGGGCTGTGGGGGCGGCCACTGTAACCAGTGGGTGTCTGGAGCTCCCAAACCAGAACGGCCGGTGCGGGAGGTGAAGGACGTTGGGTGGGGTGTGCCGGGGATCCGCCGGCGGCGTTGGCAGCGGTTCAGCACCAGCACAGCCACCTCTGTGTGTGCTGCTGGGCGGGGACAGCTGAAACCACGAGACACCCAAAATTAGAGAAAGGGGGAGGAAGAGGGCACGGGGAAGGTTCGATTGACCTGTGGGTCCGTGGTGTCTGTGTCAGGTGTTGATGTGGCCGACCGAGAATTGACCATCTCCAGGAGCAGCAGCACTTTCCCCCCAGTTTTCTCCATCGTCGTTCCCGCCCCTTGTAAAATCCCCCCTTGGTATGGGGTGCTCCACGGGGATTTGGGATGCTTCCCAGATCCTATAGGGGAAGGGCATCGTCCTGCAAGCGTGGGGGGGTACCGGGATGTGAGGTGTCCGTGGGGAGGGACACGGTGGCTGCTGAATGTCCCCATGGCGGGTGGGGAGCGCCCCCTGCTGTCACACGGGGGGTGACCCAGGTATGGGTGATGGTGCCCCAGATACAGGTGAGGATGCCCCAGGTAGGGGTGAAGGTGCCTCAGGCACAGATGGGGATGCCCCAGCTGTGGGTGAAGGTGCCCCAGGTATGGGTGGGGATGCCCCAGGTATGGGTGGGTCTCACCAGCTGTTGGAGGTTTGCTGCCCAGGGAGGGGAGGACATGTGTGTCTGTGCTCTGTATACCCAGCTGGAGGGTGGCTGTGGGGTGTCTCACATGCCCACAGTCCTTCCTGGGGGGAGCTGGATGCAGCTGCACCATGGGGCTGCCCCTTCCACTGCTGTGCCTGGGGGATAATGGCACCAGTGGGTGTTGGGGGTGTGGAGGGTCCTACCAGCCTTGAGGCCAGAAGGCAACTGGATATAAGGAGGAAATGGTTTATGCTGAGGGTGCTGAGGCACTGGCACAGCTTCCCAGAGAAGCTGTGGCTGCCCCATGCCTGGAAGTGTTCAAGGCTGGGTTGCATGAGGCTTGGAGCAACCTGGGATAGTGGAAGGTGACCCTGCAGGTTGGACTAGATGGCCTTTAAAAGGTGCCTTCCATGGCACATAATGCCGTGGTCTAGTTGCCATAGTGTTGTTTGGTCATAGATTGGACTTGATGATCTCAGAGGTCTTTTCCAACCTCCATGATTCTGTGATTCCAGCCCAAATCATTCCATGGTTCCAAGAGCTGTGTCCTCTAGCTAGCATCCCTGTACCACTTGCAGCACGAGACAATATTCCGTACGTTGTGTGTTTGTGTCTCTTGCAGGTCTCCATCTTCTCGCAGCACTCAGGGTGCTGTAGGAGCAGGTTTGACACTGAAATGACTGAAGGGCTCCTTCTCTTCCAGATTATCAGCTGACGAGCGCTGAGCTGTCCTCGCTGCCAGCATTCAGCTCACCTGGAGGGCTGTCCCTTGGCAACATCTCTGCCTGGCAGCAGCAGCAGCAGCAGCAGCAACAGCAGCAGCAGCAGCAGCAGCAGCAGCAGCAGCAGCAACAACAACAGCAGCAGCAGCAGCAACAGCAACAGCAGCAGCAACAGCAGCAACAACAGCAGCAGCCGCAGCAGCAGCCGCAGCAGCAGCACCTGGTCCCTGTGTCATTAGGAAACTTAATGTAAGTGGAACAGGTACCAGGGCCACTCAGACAGAAATGGGGAATTCCTCAGAGGTGCCAAACCTGCAGAACTCCAGCTGTGACTCCTCCCTGCTGGGCCCCGGTGGGTCCACGCTGTGTTTCTGGGGGGCAGGAGCAGCTGCAAGAGGAGCCAGCCCAGCCAGCTCAGGAAGTCTGGGGAGTCCTGTCCCTGCCTCTGTCATAGGAGTGACCCAGAGTCCCCAGCTGAGATCAGAGCAGTGGCATGCTCAGGGATGCTCCAAGAGCTGCATCCTGCTGTCTGTCCACAGCAGGGTTGCTCCCTGCTCTCAACTGGGGGGCCAGAGATACAACCAGAGTCAGCATTAGATGGAACAGAAGTTGCAGGATAAGGTGTCTGGAATTGTGCCCTGCTGGTGTAGGAAGAAGGTGGCTTTTAGTATTGCAAATGGATTGCTTTCCTCCAGGGAAGAAAACACAAGCACTTACATCTTGGAGCAGGTTTTCTGAAGTGGATCTCCTTTCAGTCTGAAATAAAGCATCCACACACCAAGTTACTTGGTCAAAATAAAGATTTAAGCAACTTGCCTGAGATGACACTGAGACTGTGGGACAGAAAGAGGCAGGAATCGAAGAGGGGAAACCTGTGACTTTGCCCCAGTCACTGAATCAAAAACTCTGATATGCCCAGCATGAAGTGCTGGGTGAATGGATGGAGGAATGGACGGATAGACGGCGAGAGGGAGGGGTGGACTGACTAGGCTTTTGTGCAGGGAGTTCAGTTCATTTCCTCACTGCCTGGAGCACATTTCCAGGCAGGGCAGACAGCAGCTTTCCCAGCAGCCACCCAGACCTCCTGCACCAGCATGGAAAGTCTGGATGAAATTTTGGGTTGTAGCAAAGAGGTTCCCAGTTTGGAGCAAAACCCTCCAGCATGTCTGTGCAGCCCACGGGGATGCTGGGGCAGAGCTGTACGGATACCCATGGGACAGGGATGTCACACCCTGTCCTTCTCCTCCTGCTGCTTTGGGACGGTGGGTAGGATTGGAGCTGGATCACAGGGTGCTGGGGGAGAATAGGTGCTGCTCGCGGGGTTCTGCAGGTGCCAGGTCGGCAGCGACGTGTCCTGGTGAGCGCACAGCTCGTGTGTTCTGCAGTCATAGTGATTCATAATTCTAATTATGAATCCAGATTAGTAATCTAATCCAGGTTCATAATCCTGTGTTCATTTGGCTGTGGAATGTGCAGGTTTTGGATTCTGTGTATTGGAGGGTAAAAGGCTGTGAAAAAGATAATAATGAGAAATTTACCATTATCTCTTTTTTCACCTGTTTCTCCCCCTCCCCCCCCTCCTGCTCTCCTCCTTCTCCTCTTCCTCCTTTCCCAACCTCTTCCCCTGCCTTCTGGATGCCCAGACAAGGGAGTCACTTGTCCCACACCACCACTTTGACTGTCAACACCAACCCCAACATCAGCATCAAGTCGGAGCCCGTCTCACCCAACCGGGAGAGGAACACTGCCACCCCGCTCAGCACCTTCCCCCACCAGCCCCGGCACGAGCCCACCGGCCGCTCGCCCGTCGACAGCCTCAGCAGCAACACCAGCTCCTACGAGGGCAGCAGCGAGCGGGACGATCCCGCCCGCCCCGATTTCGGCTCATCCCTGGGCCTCCTGCGGCCCAGCAGCGAGCCCGAGGGGGAGAGCCCCTCCGTAAAGCGCATGCGGTTGGATACCTGGGTCACATAACGCGTCCCCGCCGTCCCTGGGAGCGCCGCCGGCTCCGGTGGGGCCGCGGAAAGGGGGCGGGAGGGGCGGGGGGGCGAAACGGGTGATGGGGATGGGCTGGGGTGGGGGGAAAATTATCATAAACTGCCTGAGAAATAGCTTTAGGATTTTTGTAGGCATTCATTCTAGCGCAGCAGGCGACGCACGCAGTACATACGGCTCTCCTTGGCCGGGGCCGCGGGCTCGGGAACAGCCAAGGGTGTGGGAACGGGGCACGGGAATGGAATATCTGTGTGCTTGCCAAAAACAGCAGCCTCTGGCGATGCTCCCCCGCGGGCGGGCGGGCCGGGCAGTCGGTGCCCACTGGCTGGCGAGACCCCTTCCCGGGAAGTGGGACCGTATCCCTTGGGAAGAGCGCCTGCAGCAGGAAGGGCTCCAGGGGGAGACAGGGCACAGAGCACCCCTGAAATGCACCTTCACGCCGTGCCCGGGCACTCCTGGGTCCATGCGCAGGAAGGGGCAGTTCAGACACAATCCAGCTCTCCGAAAGCTTGAAGGGCTTTGGCAGACACCAGTTTTCCTCAAAAAGGGTTTTCCTACACCAGTTTTCCTAAACCAGCTGGAAAGGGAGGCTGAGGGGGCTTTGGTATGAAACAGGATGCAGCTGCATCCACAGCCTGCTTGGGCCTCCTGGATACTGGAAAGCTTAATCCAGGGAGTAAGAGGCAGAATTTTTAAGGCTTAATCCCGTTTGCAGTTTGCATGACAAATGGATGCAGACAGCATCCTTTCATCCTTCCTAGCAGAGCAGGGAACTCTGCCATCTCTGGCCAGGGTCACTGGAACACTGGAGTTCCTCTTTCCCAGGAAAGCCTTGCCTCTGCCTGGGTGCAGTGGGTGTGCAGAGGGAGGATGTATTAGTGCTGCTTTTCAAAGAAAATGGTGGGTTTTATCAAATGACATCCGTAAAAGCATTTTAAAAATGCATTCCCATTCCACATGGGCCAAAGCTTTAAATCAGGAAAATGGGAAGAAATTATTTTTTTATTGAAGGATGCAACTGAAATAATGATCCTTTGGGATTCTGCCTGAAGGTTTCTAGGCCTCAAAAGGTAAGGGTGAGCTGTGTGGAAAATCTACTCAAGTCTCGATGCAGTGATTTAGTGGAAGGAAAAAGGAAAAAGAAGGAATTTCCTTGTCTTGCCACTTGCTCTGGCAGTTTCCCAGGGAAAGGTGTCAGCACTCTGATCCCAAAATGCAGCAGCCAACTCAGGGCTGGAGGATTTGGAGCAGAAGGGTCTGTTCCCGACCTGTGTAGGTGTTAGGGAGAGCTTCCTCCCTGCAGGCGCTCTCCTCTGGGATGCTGGTTCCCCATCCCTCTGCCAGCCTGCCTTGTCACCCTGTGCAGGGACACCCCAGCCCCGCTCACCCCTGGGCTCACGGTCACAAACTGGCACAAAACCTGCCTGGATGCCACCTTTGCCAACTCCTTCAGCAACTGGAGCCTGGCCAGGCTGGGGGGGCTTCAGAGGAGCTGGGAGATGCTTTGGGGTCAGCTTCCCCCGAGTTGGAGCAGAGGGAGAGGAGCAGAGTCACAGGGGGATTTATCCTCCTCCTGCATCCCTCTGCCAGGTGTCAGCACCAACTGAGCCTTGGAATGAGGTGGATGGCATAAAAATGTCCCAGAATGAGGGCAAAGCAGAAGAAAATGTATGTTTTTTTATAAACGTTTCCCAACCAAGCATTTATCCCAAAGTTTCTAATTTGGAAAAACTAGACCAAAAAAATTGGTGATTATTGTGAAATGAACAGGGGTGACCTAAAGGGAGGGGTTGGGGGAGGAGAGGAAATCCTCCAAAAATCCTTGCAGGGGGGTCACCCACACATCCCTCCTGAGCTGATACCTGCCCTGACCTTCTCTCCTCTCCCAAGGATTCATTGATTTGGGTGTGGAGACCTGGGGAACGGTCCAGGGTGGCAGATGCTTGGCAGTGCCAGAGTTCCAGATACTGGCATCCCCTGCCTGCAGAACGAGGCACGGAGTGATGTGGGGGATAAAATCACCCCATCAAAATCTTGTCATATCAAATTCCTGCCACAAAGGCTTTTCCAAATAATGGTTTGATTCCTTTCCAATGATAAATTTGGAGTTCCCTCTCCTGTTCCTGCGCTCTGGAGGGCCTTGGGCAGACAAGGGTAAAGCCCCGTGGTGCCAGGGAGGGCTCCTGGCAGGCTTTGTGCAGTTAAACCCCCCGTCTCCCCTCCCCAAGACGAACCCAGTGGGTACCACTGTGTGCCAGGGACATGCTCGGCTCTCACCTCCGGAATGCCGGCGCGGCATCGGTGGCAGAAGCGGATCTCCCTCCCTCCATCTCCGTTTGTCCGTTGAGAAGTGGGAGAGACACTGCGGACCGTGGTCCTCCTCGCCCCCGCTGTGACCCCCCGACCCGGCGATGCCCGATGTACCGGACGCGCACCTGAGCTCTTTGCACGGCCTTTGCTTTGGAAATTAGGCGGGATAACGACGTCTCATCGCTCTTGTTTTGTATTTCAATTTTTTTTTCCTTCACAAAAAAGAAACTCAACCCAACTCACCGAGGTCTGCCCCGCTGGGAGCGACACGGCAGGAGGGCCCAGCAGAGCAGTTTTCTCCAGAGACCCCAGCGGGGAGGCGGCGGCGAGACCCCCCTGGCACTTGACGCCACCGGTGCAGAGCAAACCCTGAGCGGGGGAAAAAACCCAAAAAAACATTTTTGCTCATGGACTTCACGCCCTGACTCCCAAGTTCACACTTCTGCCTGGAAGCTGAGAGCCTGGAAAAACCCGAAATCCAAGACACAAACGCTCTGGGTTCCGTAGATGCAGGTTTAGATGTGCCTGGCGGGGAAGGCGCGGCGGTTCAGCGCCGGGCTGTGCCGTGCCGGACGGATCCGCAGCAGCGCGGCAGCAGAACTCCACGATCCCCTGGGCTGGTGCCACGGGCAAGTATGGCTCGTGGGAAGGCGGGGCTGCCCCGGGTCAGACACGGCTTCACGTTGTGGTGAAAGGGGTTTGGGGGCTGTTTGTCGGGGTCTTCATTTTGTTGGGGGCTTAGGGTTATTTTATTATTCTATTTTTTTTTGTCCGGGTCATTATCCTTTATTTCCCCCCAGACTGTAGTATCCGGTAAACTCCTCCTAATTTTCAAAAGACAACGAGAAGAATGACAATCTAAGAAACCAACACCCTCCTTTGTGCTTCTATAAATATGTTTCTGATCTAATTTTATTTCTTGTGCTCATCTGTACTGTTGACAGTTACAATTGTGTATAATTTTTTTTTTAATTTGGAATTTTTGCGTTGTATAGGGTTTAGTTTTAAAATATATATATATTTTCCATTTTTTAAAAAGGGGTGTTGCAAAAAAAAATTGCACGATTTAAATGACAATAGTTAAAATGCTGCAGTTTTTAGAGATGTGGAAGCAAAATGGAGCTTATTTATTCTCAAAGGCTATAAAGGTGTAAAATGCATGAAGAAAAAAAACATTTACAAAAAAAAAAAAAGACAAAAAAAGTGTAACCTGAACAAAGTGTAGCGTTTAAGATTTTAAAGGATGACAACAACAAGAAAAAAAGAAAAAAAAAACAACAAAAAAACAGCTAATATATTGTGTTTGGGCTAGTTTGCTTTTGTTTTTAATTGTTCCTTTTTTGGAGAATGAAATACAATTGTGTATATTTTCATATAAGAAGTATGCACTGAGATGTTTCCAAACTGATATATTCCTTTCTAAACGTGTGGTTACTTACCAAAGTCTGTTTCTGATCTTTACCTTCTGAACTCTCTGTGGATGCTCCAGCCCATGCCCGCCGGGGCCTGACGCCGCGGCCACAGGTAAGCCAGGGTGGGGGCACCGGCGTCGCCCCCTCCTCTCCCTGCCCCAGGGCGGCTGATTTGGGGTGCTGGTGGATGTGAGCGCGGTGCTGGTGTTGTGGGAGGGGCTGTGACCCCCGTCCCGGGAAGGCTGGTCTTTCCCAGGGCTTGGCTGGCTGGTTTTGGGGTGTTTGTGCCGGCAGCGGGGGGACAGGGCTGGCCAGGACCGCAGTGTCCCTCGTGGGACGATGCCAGGGGAGCAGTGTTGCAGGGGGCAGATGCAGAGGAAGGGATGAGTCCCACGTGCCAGGAGCACGGAGCATACGAGGGCTCTGCCGCCAGCGTGTGCCGGAGTGGCCGGGGTTTGGTGCAGAGAGGAGGAGGAGGATGGAAGGAGGTTGCAGGGTCTGGCTCAGGTGATGCTGCTACTGGTAGCCATAGGAGCAGGATGGGGTGGGAAGCTGCTTGCCCACCCCGGGAGGAGATTTAGGGATGGAGCGGGCCCTAAATGGTATCTCAAACCTGAAATCCCGGGAAGGGCTGCTGGCATGTGGTGAGGATGGTGATGGATCGAGGGGGATGGTCTCGCCTGCTCTGGGCGGCTGCGGGGCTGATCGCTGGTGCCAGGGTGGGGTGTGGGGGACAGGGTGACCCCCTGCTGATTGGGGTGGTTTTGGGTGATGGCGAAGAGCTCGGCTGTGTTGGATGTTTGGATGAGGGCGTCGGTGCTGGAGGGGTCCGGCAGTGGGTTGTGGTTGTGCGAGGGGCACCACCAGGGGTGGTGGCAAGGAGACCCCTGGGGAAGGGTTTTGCTGCTGTTGTGTGTTTGGGGCTGCTGCCAGTGTTGGGATTGGAGGGTGATGGAAGTGTTAAATCCAGAGCTGTTGGCAAGGGGCCGTGCGCGGGCCTGGGGGAAAGTGGGGCAAGGAGAAAGAGTTTCCTTTTCTTCCCCCCTTTTTCATCTCCATCTTCCCTCCCAAAATAATCTTGGCAAACCAGGGAAAAAAGCAAATTTACAAAAAACCCCACCTTTTCCTTGAAAATTTCACCTCCTGCACTTTTTTCTTCCCTTATGTTGCTCATTTGGGAGATTCCCCCTAACGCTTTGGATGGGAATTGTGAAGTTTGTCACCAGCTCTGGGGAGAAGGCTGCAAACTGCTTCTGCCAGCCTAGAGCTCTGCCAGGGGTGAGGGGCCCTCAACGTTTCAGGGGTCCCTCCACACGGGTCCCTCTGTGTTGCTGGGGTGAGCATCCATTGGATGAGGAAGGATATTCCCAGCCATGCCTTGGTCGTGCCATCCCTGGTGCCACATCCTGCCTTGTCCTCCCATCCTTCTGGCTGAGAGCACAATTTGGGAATATTTTGGGGATTTTTACCACTTAAAGTGGAAAAAATTCATCTCTATCCACCTCTCCCAGGGCTGTGGGCGAGTCCATAACTATGGGCTTCAGCTGAACGTTTGCTCGTTTCCCTTTCCCATGTTTATCCTTTGCCTTCCCCTCTCACTTCACTTTTCTTTCTTCTCTTTTTTCTTTCTTTTCTCTTTTTTCTCCTTTTCTATCTTTTTTTGTTTCGTTTTGTTTTGGTTTTTTGTTTCTTTTTCTCTTCCACAAAAAATCCCAACCAGACCCATAAACCAAGTATTATGTTTTCACTACCTCCATCCATCACCCTTCCCCTTCTGATGCCAGAAGCCATGCTCGGGATGTAAGAGGGCCTTTCCCCCTTTATTTTCCCCTTTCCTCCAGAGATTTTATCTCCTCTGTGTCCCTCTGCCCCTCCTCTCTCTGGTCTCTCACCTGTAGTGTTTTACCTGGCTACTGTAACTGTAAATAGCGAGTTTCAATCTGTTAGCGATGGTAACAGTACAGAAAACTGGTTTTGGGGGGGTTTTTTGTTGTATTGATATGAAATGAGATTATATTTTTGTCAGAGTATATTGTAATAATACTGACTTTGGACATGGCCGAGTTGTACAGCGATTTCTTGTTTAACCCTCTTGGCTCTTCCCTTGCTCTTCCCCTCCCCGTCCCTCCCTGCTCCCCAGGTTTCCATGTCCCAGACCCAGACCTGGCCGGGCTCCCAGCTGGGAGCAGCCACTTGGCAATGGCTTCACACCAGGGATGCTTTTCCACAGGGTTCCCAACACGCCGGCGTGTCCCCCCGTGGGTCTGGAGAGGTCAGAAACATGCAGGAGGATATTTAAGTGAGCCTTGGATATAAGGAGGTTCCTGGTGTGCAGGGATGCTCCCGCTCTCTGCTACACTCCCGGCAGGAATCAGGGACCTCGGAGGAATGGATGAGGTCATTCCAGCTCCCCTCTCCTCCCTAGCGAGTGGAAAACCACGTTGTTTTCCAGTTTCTTCCTCCCGAGCTCCGTTCTCTGGAGCGATGCCTGTTTGGAATGTGCTTTCCTTAAGCCAGAAGAGGGTGGTGTGGCTCAGACTGCGCGGGGATCGTCTCCGAGCAGTCTGAAGTAGTTTTCCGGGAACTGGAAGTTTTACAACATCCCCAGCCCAGTGCTGCGGGGAGAGGCGTTGGTGAGCCGGGGTGAGCTGTTCCCCCCCTGCATCCCACCCACAAATGAGGGATTTCTTCCCTTCGGCTGGGTTTGCAGAGCGGGATTTTCCTGCTGGTGCCACCGAGATGTAGAGACCAGCCCAGTTCCTCTCTCTCTGGGCACAAACCCACTGCAGAGCCTTATGGAGCATCCTTTCCACAGGGAAACGCTGTCGTGGGACAATGCTGAGATGTCCCCGTGGGCTCCCAGCATCTCCTGCAAGGCCGAGGGGTGAAGCAGCCCAGCTCGGGCCACAACACCCCTCCTCCCCACGGCTCTTTCTGAGCAGTGTGCAGGCAAATAGGACACTGAAGAGGTGGGGACCATCACGGCTGTGCTGCTGCTCCCCTTTTGTGCCCCACATGGCCTCTGGGTTGAGTCTCCCCCATCCCCTTCACACCTCTGGTTCCCTGTAGCTCAGTAAAGCAGGTAGGTGTTAGCAAACTCTGGGGTGTCTGCAACAACCTTTGTAAAATAGAATAGACCCTTTAAATGATGCACTAAAAGAAAAAAACAAACAAACAAACATAAATCCCCTCTCCCTCAGCTTCTCTGTGTGATGGTTCGTTGGATCGCCCCGCTCAGCCCGTCTGTAACAGCGCAGGCAGCTCTGCATCCTCTCCCCAGGGTGCTGCACAGGTAGAAACAAAACAGGATGTGCACTTCCCCTGAGGAGTTTTATTTATTGTTTTGAGAAGCAATTTAAAAGGAAAAAAAAAAATAAACTGTGTATCTATAATATATATATATATATTTTTAACCTCTTTTCTTTTCCTGATGCTCCTCCACCCGTGTGTGTGTGCGTGTGTGTGTGCGTGAGTCAAGGGATTCTGAGTGGGGACCACGGTGTCCCCTTCCCCGTGTCCAGCTCCCCGGGGATCAGGGTGTCCCCTTCCCCGTGTCCAGCTCTCCGGGGGATCAGGGTGTCCCCTTCCCCGTGTCCAGCTCTCCAGGGGCGATGCAGCAGAAGCCCAGAAGCAGCAGTGGGAGGGGAGGGAGGATTTATGCTGAGAGCTTGTAACATTTTAACCGTGGTTTTTGAATAATTCCATCTTTCTCTGGAGTATTTGCACCCTTGGGGTCTGGCCTGACCGAGAACCTCCCCCACCCTGGGGATGCCGTCGCCCCCCATCCCCATCCCCTCCTGTCCCTGCTCCCTTGACAATCAGTGGCTCCTTCCCAGGGACTGCAGCACGTGGTTGAGACGTCTGTTTCGTTTTTTCAATATTCCTTTTTTGTGCTGTATGGTGATGCGTTATTGTATATTCCACAATAAGAAAAAATATATAAAAAAATGATGATAATAATAATAATTACCATGAGAAATTCTTATGAGTTTTGTTTGGAAACTCTTTCACTATATTTGTTGTAAAGAGGTTTACTATTAAAAAGAAAAAAAATACACGTTTCTGATAATTTTCCGTGCCTCTGGCTCTTTCTTTCCTGCCCTCCCCATGGCAGGGTGCAGCAGGGTGTGTCTCTCTGGCCTCCAGCTCCTGTCAGAGATCTCAGCAAGGGGGGGCTGCTCCTGTGTCACCTGCTCTTGGTGGCTGCAGGTAACACTGCTGTCCCTGCTTCCACTGGGCACATGGGCCTGAGATCACCTGGATGAAAAGCAGTGGCCTGGCAGAGGGACACACCTGGAGCAGCCCCAGGGATGCAGGAGCAGGGCGTTACCCTCTGTCCTGCTCAGTGTTCCCAGTCTCCCTGTCTCATGTCCACAAGGGATTCAACCAGGCTGAGGACCAAGATACCCCTGGCTCGTGGAGAGTCCCCTCCCCACAGGCCACCCTGAGGAGGGTGACAGCTGTCCTGGGGTACTCTTGGCTGCTCTTTGATGCTCTCAGATGCCTTGGGATGCTCTTGGCTCCCCTGGGATACTCTCAGTGGAGATGGTGGTCCCCACCACCCAGTTTCTGGTGCCTTACTGCTGGAGGCACCGAGTCCTTGGGCTGGAATGGACACCCCAGGACACGCCGTGCTGTGGCTCCCATGGACCCTTGCAGTCTCCTTCCAGGTCAGGCACTGCCTTTCCTACCCAAAGGTTTTCCTGGTGGGGGCTTGACTTAAGAACGGGGCCTCCCTCCACCCAGGGGTGGATTTCTGTTGGGCTTCCAGCCAGGATGCCAGGTAAGTGTGAGCTCCTGAGGACTTGCCTTTGATTTGGGGTCCCAGTCACACACCCCAGCTGGGTACCTCTGGGTTCAGGATACACCCAGGAATGCTGTGAGGCTGATGCCTGCAGGAAGGGCAGCAGCACCCAGCTCCTGGGGGCCTCACCTCGAATCCTGGGCCCTTCACAATGAGAAAGACATTGAGGGGCTGGAGTGTGTCCAGAGAAGGGCAGTGGAGCTGGGGAAGGTCTGGAGAACAAGGAGAGGCTGAGGGAGCTGTGGGGGGCTCAACCTGGAGAAAAGGAGGCTCAGGGGGGACCTTCTCACTTTCTACAACTGCCTGACAGGAGGTTGGAGCCAAGTAGGGGTCGGGCTCTGCTCCCGGGGAGCAAGGGACACAACAAGAGGAAACAGCCTCAGGTGGTACCAGAGGAGGTTTAGGTTGCATATTCGGGAGAATTTCTTCGCTGAAAGGATGGTTGGGCACTGGCAAGGGCTGCCCAGGGCAGTGGTGGAGTCCCCATCCCTGGAGGGATTTAACAGACATGGTACTTGGGAAATGTTTAGTGGTGGCCTTGGCAGTGCTGGGGGAACAGTTGGACTCGATCTTGGAGGCCTTTTCCAACCATAACAATTCCATGACTGTATGGTTTCAATTAAACCAGACCAAGAACTGCCTCCCAACGAAAAATAGCCTTTTCACCCCAAAACTGATTGGGGGAAGGGGAAAGATCCCCTTCCCCACCCCGCGAGGGCTCTGCTCTGACCCTTTATTCCCTTTAATGCTCGTACAGCCAAGCTGTTCCCGATGCCAACCCGGTTTTGGGGAGTGGGGGGGGTTGGGGGGGTCGCCCCCGCCCCGGCGCGTTTCTCCGCGTCACCGCCAGGTGGCGGCAGAGGGCGGGGCTGGCGGCGCTGATTGACAGCTGTCAATCACCGCGGCCGGGGGTGCGACTTTGGGGCACCGCGAGGCTGCAGAGCAGGGGAATTTCGGGCCTCAGCGGGTTGTTTCCGTGTTCCCCGTGCTCCGTGGCTGGGGAGTTCCGCGGTCTGGCCTGAATTCCTCGGACAGGAGTAAAACCCCAGGGATGGGCTTTGGCGGGACCCGCTCCCGGGCACCGGCGGCACAGAACGCCAGCGCTGGCCTGGGCTCATCCCACAGCGTGGGCAGCACCTCAGGGGGGCATTCTGCTCCTGTGCTCCACTCAGGTGAGATCCACACCTGCAGAGCTGCCTCCGGCCCTGCCCCCAGCACAGGAAGGATGTGAAGCTGCTGGAGTGAGTCCAGAGGAGGCCACGGAGGTGCTTCAGGGGCTGGAGCCCCTCTGCTCTGGAGACAGGCTGAGAGAGCTGGGGGTGTTCACCTGGAGAAGAGAAGGCTCCAGGAAGACCTGAGAGCCCCTTCCATGGCATAAGGACCTGGCCAGACAGGACAAAGGCAAATGGGTTCCACTGTCAGAGGGCAGGGTAAGATGGGATATTGGGAAGAAATTCTTGGCTTTGAGAGTAGTGAGACCCTGGCACAGGTTGTCCAGAGAAGCTGTGGCTGCCACATCCCTACAAGTGTTCGAGGTCAGGTTGGACAAGCTTTGGAGCAACCTGGTCTAGTTGAAAATGTCCCTGTCCATGGCAGAGGGATGGGATGAGATGAGTTTTATGTTCACTCCCAACCCAAATCATTCCATGATTCTCTGACTCTTTGCTGACCGAGCCAACGACAGCAGCCAGGTCTGTGGGCAACCTGCAAAGTTTCCTACCCATGCAGGTGAGGCAAGGACCTGTCTTTCCCTTTGAGGATCTGGAGCATCCACAGACTTCCCAGTGCTTCCAGAGATGAGTTTCCCCATCCTGGGAAGATGGTTTGAAGAGTGGGATCAAAGCCATCCATCTCTGAGGGGTTTCTCCTGGCAGGGCTTTGTAGCGACGTGTTCAGTCAGCTGAATGCCCACAAAAAAGCCCCAAAATATCCCACAAAACATTTTTGTTACAAAACTCCACTTCATGCAAACTGCTGTTTCCCAGGAGCAGGCTGGGAGCTCCAGGAACCGGGTCTCCCTCTTCCCCAGTCAACCAGACATGGGGATGGCAACACCAAGGGTTTATCCAAAGGCTCTTTAGGGGATGGTGGATGATCCTGTTTGTCCCACAGCTCGGCTGCACTGGGAAGTGGGTCTGCCTGCTGGGGACGTGGCAGCCAGAGGAAGAGGGAGGAAGGAAAGAAAAATCCTCTGCCCTGCTCACTCAGCTGGCAGCCTGGGAAGGGCCTGGAATGCTGCACTCACATATTTCCAAGTTTTGGTAACAGAGGAAGCTGGAAGCTGAAGTTTGGTTCCTCCCTATATATGGGGTTGCCTTTAGTTAGAGCCTCTTCCAGCTCCAGGTCTAATCACTCCCTGCAGCCAGATACTGTTTTTTGTGTGATGGAAGAATAGCAAAAGAACAGAAAAAGAGTAGTAAAAGAATAAAGCCCAAATTCATGTTATTTCTCATTTTTTGAGATGTGGTCTCAGCTCAGGAGAAGGAACCCAGAGTCAGTAGTCTGAGACAACAGAGGGCATTTCAATCCCTGTTTGGCTGGATTTGATATGAGTAGGATGCCTGGGACAGCACCTTTCCAGAGAGCCAGTGCAAAATTTGTATCCATGAAACCACATGCTTTGCACATGCTGTGCACCCCCACACTCGCACCCTGAGATGGTCCAAAAGCTCTTGGCTTCTCCAGAGTGTTTATTTTACAGCCACCCTACTCCCACTTTGAAGTAGATTTAAGCAGCAACAACAAAATTATAGGCCCAGTATAAATCTTTAATCAGAATATGTTTTCCCCTCCGAGCCTGCACTGCTGTGCACAATCAGAACGCAAATCAAAAGAAAGCGGAGTAAATTATTCATTGGGAATCTATTCCTGCTTTCCCTACATGGGAGACTTGGAGGCAGAGTTCGGGGCGAGTGGCTGTCTCGGGACTGTTAATATTCACTCCGTTGAGCTGCGGCCACAGCGCCGAGGGATGGATGAACTGCCGGGAACTGCAGCTCCTGGTTCTGCTCTCCCGTGGGGGCCAAGGGGCTGGGGTGGTGACCCTTGGGTAGGAGCTCCACCAGCGTGTCCTCCAGCCCCTCGGTGCAGGACAGGATCTTCCCCCCAGCCCGTGGGATGATGCTCGTGTGGCCACACCTCCCCCTGCACCAGAAATCGGCTGCATGGATTTACACCCGGGGGAGAATGAGCCCCCTGAGCCAGCCCGGTGTGTCTCACCAGCAATTCCCATCCCTCCCTCATCCCACGCATCGCACCCACCTACACACACTATTTCTGGGATGCCCAAGCCGACGCTGAGCCCCACCTGACCGACGGGGGCTCCGCTGCTGTTTGTCACTGATGGGACACAGAGACATCGGGAGGATCTAAACACTTAGGCAGAGCTGCCAAAGCTGTTTGCAGAATATGTTTTTAGAGGGGGGAGTAATTATTATTATTATTATTGTTGTTGTTGTTTTGTTGTTGTTGTTATTATTTTAAACCTCAAGGTATTTACCCAAGAAATGCTTGGGCCCATCGTTGCCGAGTGTCTGACTCGGCACATTGTTCTCGGCCGTCAGTGAAATCAAACCCCTTTTTCTTGAGGTTTTTTTTTAATTTTATTTCAGAGTCACGCTCCACGGCACAAACTGTAAAAATACATTTTAAAACGGCCAAAACAGACAGGTCGAGACCTTTCTGCTAACAATCCTCCACCCCATCCTTGAAATCTAAAGTAGTGAAGGATTTTGCAGAAAATAATGGATCATTTTCCCATTTACCCATGATTCAAGGATTAATAACTAATCCCATCAAAGGACATCTGCTTAGATTGTTCCTTGTCAGTGAAAGTAAATAGAGCCTTTTAGTCTTTAGACCTAAACTCCTCTGAGGTTATTATGCAGAGGAACCTCCTACAAGCGGTTGCTTTCTCTGTCGCTCCTGCTGTGACTAACCCTGGAGGGAGAAAGCAAACTTTGCAAGTCCCTGGACATAAAGGTTATTTGCTAGAATGGAGGAGACTTTTATGAGAGGCCGGGTAAGCTGAGACCCTCACCCTCCCCTAAGGCTCGGCTCGGGCAGGGGGCTGCAGCCCTTTGAGCCGCTTTGTCCTGCCTCTATGGCACATTCCCCACGCCGGGGCGGGAACGCAGGGGCTTTGCTCCCCCGAAAGCTTCTCCTGTACTCAAGTGCTTCTTCAGAACAGCTCTTTCGGGGTTAAATGGGAAAACGAGGAATTGTTTGGGTCTGGGTCCAAAATCCGCAGGGTTGGCAGGAAAAGTCTGGGAGGGAGATGGGTGTGGGAGGGGTGGATGGGGCTGGGGCTCCACTGGCACACAGGGCTGGCAGAGGAACCGAGACCGTGGGGGAAGCGTGGAGGGGGTGACCATAGGTGTTGAGGGCAAAAAACCTGGGAAATAACGAACTTCCTGTTAAACAATGGGCTGTTGGAGTATGACTTGAGCCTGTCATCAGTGGGGCTCCCAAAGCTGCTTTTCTGGAGATAGAGACATTCCCAAAGGAATTCTGGCCAGGAGGGGCTCAGCCAAAATGTGAGCAAATTGCCTCAAATAAGAGGAACCCTGTCTCTTCCTCTGCCCAGGAGCTGTTCTCCATAAATATTAAGTAATGGGCCTGCCTAGGGCAGATCCCTCGGGGTCACCTGGGGAGAGCCCAGTGCAGGGTACGGCGGATCCCAGCTCCCTGTTCTCTCCTTCTGTTGGGGTGGAAATAACCACCGGTGCCCGTGCCAGGCCATTGGAGGGATGCATGTTGTAAGCATTTCAGAACATCTAAAATTAGACTTTGTCTTTTTTTCCCCCCACCAGAACATGGCTGAGTGTCTCATCCACCAACACCAGCTGTGGATTTTTTTGCTCTCGCTTTGGAAAAAGCTTCCTCAGAGATACAGACAAAAAAGAAACGCCGCTCCACCCTCTCCCTGGCGCACACAAAATACGAGAGTAATTACAAACTGAGGCTGTGGGCCCCAAACCTGGACCCTGCTCTGAGCTATTGAGGGAAATCTTTCAAAGCCCGAATGGAAACCAGCCTCGTCGGCCTTTTGCTGTCAGGGGGAGGCTGGTCCTGCTGTGCTCAGCCCTCCCAGCCCTCCGGACCCGCAGCCCCATCGTCCCTGTAATCCAGAGTCAGCTCCGAGCTCCGGCGAAGGGAACAATTGCAGGCAGAGCCAGTGGGAGTTCAAAAGGAGCAATACTGAATTAAATGATAGCAATTTCCCTTATTTTCTGCTGCTTAAAGGTGCACGCTGGGAATGTTTAAATATCCTTGTTATCCCCTTCAATACCTAGGGAACATTTTTTTAACGAGCTGGGCTGCAATCAGGCCGTGTTCGTGCCAGGCATCTCTTACAACAGCCATTCTCCAAAAGAGCTGTCCAGATCAAAGCCCTTTGAGGCAGAAGAAAAGGCACCTGCTGGACTGAGGGCTCTGGGCAGCTGGGTGAGCCAGGGTAGGTGCCGGGGGGACACTTCACCCAATTTTACCGACACAAAACAGAGCTCCCCTCTTCTCACAAGAGGGAAATTTTGATATTTGGTTTAGGTTTAGTCTTTGGGTTTCTTTTTTTCCTGGTTTTTTTTTTTTTTTTTGCTATTGGTTTGGAGATGAGCTGAAGCTGAGGATAACATCACGTCTCAGGCTGAGATGGTCTGATATAAATGAACTTGCTTGTTTTCAGGCTCCAGCCCCCTTCCCCTCTGAAGCTACCAGGTTACATGGGTGCCTTTGAAGGCATCGAGCCACTGTTTGGCCTCTGGGGTGAACTATTAAAATCTCCCAAGCTGTTAAAATCTCTACCTGAGGTAGGAAAACACTTGCTGGGGAGAGAGGCAGGAGGAAGGCACAAGGCTTTGCAGCCCTGAGCGGACTCGGGGGAGAAGGGGTTGTCTCACTACGGGGTCCAGTCAAGGTTGGAGCAAAGGGAGCAGGTGCCGAGGGTGGAGGCTGCAGGCAGGCAGTGGCTGCCTCTACACCACTGGCACAGCCCTGCAGGCCTGGGGATGGCCCTGGAGCTTCTCTGATGCTGTTCCCTCAGTGTGCACCCGCTTGCTTCAAAATGCGGCTTTTGTTGCCATTTTCTTTGTCTGGTGGCACCGCACGGCCAAAGTGCCCAGTGAATGCAGGGAAGGGCCATCCACAAGGTTGGGGGTTTGCACTGAGACAAAGACATTTATTTAGAAATTACCCAGCTCCAGACCCCTCTTCCTCACCCAAATCCATGAGCCACTAACCTGCCCAGGCACCTGTACCCCAAATTTTGAGGTGACTGGGACTGCTGGGAGAATCTCAAATGAAAACCTGTATCTGAACATCCCATGGTAGCAGTCACACACAGGTTCAGAGGCAGTGGTGGTTGTGTAGATGTGGTTTATACAAAATACATGTGGCTTGTCTAAAGTCACACATATTTGTGGATATATCAGAGCAAATACTTAAAAAGCCAAAAATCATCTTTGATCCATGTGTGACATTTCTTCCAGAGCTGAAACATCTCCCGTATGGAGCCTCTCTGAGCTGGCAGGGGAAAAAGAAGGGAATTTCCCTTAAAAATCCCGGCAGGGAAGCTCCATGCTGGGGCCCTGCAGGCTCCCTGCACCTTGCACAGCCTCAGAGGCGCTCGCTGGTGTCCAGCACCCACCAGTGAGCACAGGGAGCACCCACTGCTCTTCCCCAAGCAGGGAAGGGCTGCAGGCAGGGCGTTTCGCAGTGGCTATTTTGCACCTCCACACTCACAGGGGCAGAGGGAGTGTCTGTATCTCCCTACAGGAGCCTTGCAAGGAGGGAGCCCGGATCTGCTTGGGTGGATGGAGCTGGAGTGTGCCCCGTGCAGCTGGGTGGAAATCCCACCGTGCCCCCACCCTGCCCGGGGCCTCCGTGTGCCACACCTGTGGTACACACACCCTTCGTGCACAGGGCACGCACACACAGGGCACACACGAGGCGGGTACACTTGGATAGGGCAGCACACGCGGGGTTTATGCACACCCCGAGGGTTTCTGAGCAGTTTTGGGGGTGTTGCTGTCGAATCACGTCCCCCCCCGATGTGTGTGACCTCTCCCCGGGTCTCACCGTGGCAGGGGGTGGGGAAGGGGCTGGGAGGACAGAGCTGCACCCACAGCGCTGTGGTACCTTGCAAAGACTTACAAATAAAACCCGGGGGGGGGGAGGGCTGCACCAGGTTGGGGACCCTCCTCGCCTTGCGCGCTGCAAACCAGACCCTTCCGGGCGGACTTGCGAGTTTTCTTTGGGTTTTAGGGAGGGGTTTTTGCATTTTTTTACGGGTGCGAGGGCTGGGCGGCTCCCTGCGGGGGCAGGGGGTTGTGGGGGCGGCTTCTCCGCGGCCTCCGCGGAGCCCAAGTGCCGCGGGACCGGGAGCGGCGGCGGGGGTTACGCGGGTCCCTGCCCGTCTGCCTCCCCCGGGACACCCACCGCCGAAAATCCCGGTTTTCCGAGGTGAAAATCCTCCTGGATTATCCGAGACTGACCGCCCCCGCCGCCGCAGCCCGGGATTTGCCTTCCGGCAGAAACTCGCTTTAAAAATAAGTTTAAAGCGCCCATTTTGCGGCACTAACGACCCTTTCTTTGCCCTGTGGCAGCGCCTGGCGCTGGAAAAATAAATGTGAGATGAGACGGGCACAAAACGGGCTGGAGGGAAAGGCTGCGTACCTTCCACTGGAGGAGCCTGCAATGCCGAGGGAATTCCGAAAAAATTTCTCTCTCTCTTTGCTCCAACCCCTCCTCTTTAAAGTTCAGTATTAGGTAAGATAGAGCGGCACCCAAAAAAAAATTCAAGGTCTGTCCCAGCAGAAGGCAAAGGTCCCCACTTTCTTTAATTGTTACTTCGGGATAAGGAGGGAAAAAACAATAATCCACCTTTTTTTTTTTTTCTTTTTTTTTGCATAAGCTGGTGGGCGAAGCCGCCGTCCTTGCTGGCGGGCGGGGAAGTGATGCCAGAGGGTCTCGGAGCTGGAGTGATGATTTCTGCAGGGAAAACGCTTCATCTCGTTGGTCGTCGGTAGCTGTGAATTTGCCAAGAGAGAGGAAACCGAAAAGGAATTTTAATTCTTTTAATTTCCTTTCTAAATAGTGTTCTCTGCATTTCGAAGCTCACGGGAGGTTTGCAGGAACAGGCGGCTGAATTCCTCAAATATAAATAATAACCAAATCAAACTATAGAATGGGACGGACGGAGATGCTCGGGGTGACAGACGGTCCCTCTGCCCGGGGCCGCGGCTGTTCCCGGTTCTGGCCATTCGGAATAAAAAAATGAATGGGAAAAAATTTATTATTGTAAAAATAAATCCTGGTGACTCGGGAATTAAAGAGGGAGAGGGTAGAGGAACGCAGAGAGCAGCGACCCAGACGGGGCTGAGAAAAGCGGCTCAGCTGCCGAGGTGCGAATGCAACGGCTGAAAAGAGCTTTCCCCAAATAAAATAAAATAAGAATAAATTCGAAAAACTGGAAAGAAAGAAGGAAAAAGATCCACGCAATTAACTCTGTCCCCACGACTGTTGCGCTTGCAAGCAGGAATAACCCGGGCTCGGGCACACGGAGCCGGCCGGGCTTGCGGGGATGCTGCGGTGTCCCCGGGGCTGGGCTGCTGCCACCCCCATGCCCCCCAGAGCCCTTGGGAATGTTTTGTTCACTTTGACTATTTTTTCTATATTTTTAGTATTTAAACCAAGCCGCAAAACACGCTCAGACTAAGGAATCGTTTCCTGATTTCAGTTCTTTCTCGTTATTTGGGGGTTTGGGTGGCGGCTGAAAGAGAGAAAATGTTATTTATTTGCGGGAAAAATTAAAAATAATCTAGAGCAGGGTAGAATATTGGAGCCCAGCTTGAAACGGGCATTATTCTTCTTTAATACGCCGTGATTAGGGTTTGTGGAAGGAGGAAAACAAAGTCAATTCCCCAGTCGAGGGGGAAGCCGGGGGGAACTTCATGATGTGCCACTGAGGGAGACGCTGCGATGCCCCCACCCCGAGCCACACCGCGGAAAAAACCCGCTCCCCGCGCTGCTCCTGCCATGACCCCCCGGCTTTAATCAGCCTTCAGGAAATGCCAGGGAGACTTTGCCCCTAATCCGTGCTTATTAAGCAAAAAACCCTACGATGCTTATAAAATCGCAGGTAACAAGGAAACCCGCTATCGAGTGCGTGCGCCTGGGATCGCCGCTTTATGGTGGGGTTTTTTATTAATAAAATGCAAGGAGTCAGGAATTACCTTTAAAACACTCCTTCGGAGCGGAGCTGGAGCCGTCCGGCCCCTGCCCCGGCCCCCCGCGTGTCCCCGAAGTACCGGCTTATCCCCGATATATGCTGCGGGAACCGTGCGGTTTTTGGGGGCTCCTCGGTCGGCGGAGGGACCCCCCCACACACCCCAGCCAGGCCGTGCTGCTCGCTCGGAGTTTGTTTCAAAGGGAGAAAAATTTTATTTGATTTAAGGAGCGAATTCGGAGCAGCCACGCGGGCCCCGGGCGCGCGTGTCTGCGCCCCCCCTCCACTCCCGAGCTCCTTCTGCCCCCGCGACCTCGCCGTTTTCTTTTAAAACCCGCCAAATACCCCCAAATAACCTTTTCCCCTCCTTGTCCCCGTTCCCCCGCACGCATCACCCCAATCCCCACCCCAAACCCTGCTGCGGTTCTCTCGCCCCCCGCGCCTCCGTGGCTGCGGAGGAGAGAGGTTGCCATATTTGCATATATGGTAATGAGCTCCTAATTGCCAGGCTTGCTGCGCTTTGCTGATCGATTTCGAGCAATCCAGAGGTTAAGGAAGCTTGGAAATAGCGCGGCTCCCCCCTTCCCCCAGCCCCCCTCCCGAACCTCCCCTCGCGATGGAGCCGGCCCCGCATTTGCATCCCAACTTTTTTTGACTCTCACACGTACACTTTACGTATCGGCTACGTGGAGGCTCCTCGGCCGCTCCTATATATCCTTACGCCGGGCACGGCCCCCGCTCCTCCGGCGGCGGCTCCGGGCTCGGGGCCACCGTGAAGACCCGCGGGCCGCGGGACCCGGGGGCGAGTCGGGCCGGGGGCGGGCAGGTGAGGGTAGGACAGGTGAGGACAGGGCAGAACGGGCAGGCAAAGAGAGCAGGGGAGGGAAGGCAAGATAGGCAGGCAGGGAGAGCAGGAAGGGAGGGCAGGTGGGCAGACGGAGCAATGCAGACAGGTAGGCAAGGAGAGCAGTGCAGGCAGGAGGGGCAGGTAGGCAGGCAAGGAGGGAAGGCAAGGAGGGCAGTGCAGGCAGAGAAGGCAGGTGCAGACAGGGTAATGCAGGGAGGGCAGGCAGTGCAGGATGAAGAGCAGGGCAGAGAGGGCAGCGCAGAAAGGACCCACTGCCCATACGGGAGCATCCCCCGCCGACAGACGCCCCGAGCTGGGTGAAGAAGTAGGGGGAACCCGAGAGAAAGAACGAGGAGCGGCCGGGCCGGACTCTGCCGGCCGACCATCGCTCATCCACCCCCGCCCCGCACTCGCGGCCGGGCCGGGGCACGGAGCCCCCGCGGAGCCCCCGTGAAGCCCCCGCGAAGCCCCCGCAGCCTCCCGCGCCGCGCGGGGCCGGCCCCGCAGCCGGACAAACAATGTGAGACTTGGCGGAACAAAAGCGGCGGGGCTTGAGTTGCTGAACACGTCTGAGGCCAGACGAGCCGCGCGATTTATTGGACTCGGTAAGAAAACCATAATAAAAAAAAATAAGGGGGGCACGGGGGGGCGGGGGGCGGACGCGGGGGGAAGGGGGGACTCTCAAAGCGTCTTTATTATGGGCTGGGGGCGGCAGAGCTGCGGGGCCGGGTGGAGGATGCCCCGGGAGCGGGTCCAGCTCCTGCTTGGGGCTGGGGGCGCGGGTACACCAAAGGCCGGCTGCGGGGTGGGAGTTTCTCCCAAAGCCCCGAGGGCAGGGGGAGCTTCCCTCCCTCTTCCTCTCCCCTCTTCCTCTCCCCCCATCCCGGCACCCCGGCATCTGAGCTAAGAGAGTTTGGGGACGGCCGAGCGCGGTCTCCCGAACCGCCGTGATTTTCTCTCGGTCCGCGGATGACCCAGACCCACTCCGAGTGAGGGAGGGTTTCACTTCTTCCACCTTCTCCCGGCTCGAGGACCCAGTTTTGAGGTGCGGGTGCCCCGCTGGAATCCCCCTCTCCACCTCGGGCAGGGAATGGGAGAGGCCTGGCAGGACGCGGCCATTCCCAGTCCTCGTCCCCCATCCACGCGCGCCCGTGGGCTCATTGTTGCCCTCCACGCCAGGCCACGGGGCTTTGCGCTTTGCTGGAGGGGATGCTCGCGGGGCGTGGAGCCACCCCTGCGCCCGCGGTGGGGGGAGAGGCACCCCCAAATCCTCGCTCCTGCAAGTGGCTTCCCCGCGGGACAGGCCGAGGGGGCCGACAGGGGCCGGGCCGGGTGGCAGCGCGGAGCGTGGGCGGCGTCGCGTGGGGACACGCACACGGGTGACCCGGGAAGTGGAGGGCCCTGTCACGTCCATCCCGGAGTAAGATTTTGGGAGGGGAGGGAGTGGGATACGCAGAGCCGAGTGTTCCCCGGATCCGCACCCCGTTATGGAACAAGCAAATCCCAGTAGATGGGGCTGGGAGTGAATTAAACCCGCGTGGGAATAGAGCCGGTGCTGAGGTTCCACGTGTCCTCCGTGCGCGGCGGAGCGCAGCGGGTGCGGAGCGGAGAGGACACGATCCCTCCCCAGCCTCGCAAACTTCTCCTTGCGTGGCATTTCTTAAATTTCTCCCCCCACCCCAATCAGGTTCGACCCGCTCCATCACTCGCCACCCCCCCCGCCGTAAATAACCGGCCGTGGGGCGGCCCCGCCAAGGCTCCCCCTCATCAGGCTGCGAAGGGTACCCAAATTAAGTGGATTTAGGGTTTCTTTAGCAGTTATTGGAGCCAGACGTGACGCCCCGGCCGAAATCCGCCTCTCGATTGCAGTGGGCCCGGGCGCCCGGTGCTGCCACCGATGGAAAATCCCTCGCGGCTTTTTTTTATTTTCTGCTAAGGAAGTTTTAATTTCTATTTTAATTTTTTTTTTTTTTTAAACTTGTATTTTAGTTCTTATTTTCCTTTTCTTTTTTTTCTTTCCTTTTTTTTTTTTTTTTTTTTTTTTTTTTTTTTTTTTTGGGTGTGTGTCTTTAAAATCCTCATCCTTGCAGTCTGTCCTTGAGTCTCCCCTCTGCGCGGGGAAGGAGAAGAAGCTGCACTCAAAGAGTGCGCGGGGAAAAATCAAACCGAGCTTATTTTAGGTTATTTTTCAGTTCGTGCACGGATTCCCTGCTCTGCAGAAAACCACTTGGTACCCACGGGGTCAGGTTCTGCCCGGCTCGGCTCCGTTTTTAGTCCCCGAAAATTAAGTTTTTATTTATGCACTGTTGTGCGTGGAAATTTTAGGGCTGGAAATCCTCAAATTTGCCGTTATTGGGGCGATCCCGCGATCGCGGCGGTTCCTTCTGTTTCCCGGCGATTTGGATTTTTTTTTTTTTTCGGGAAAACAGCAAACAGGTTTTTATTTGCCAAGAGACTCAAAATACATCCGAGCATCTTCTGTTAATCGCTCGTGTCCTTCCCTAAATCCTCCCAGATCGGGATGACTCTAACGCGATGTTATTATTAAATAAAATTAGAACTAAAACTGCACTGTCATCGGGGTAATCCCGGGGAGAATCCGAGTTTGAAAGCAAAATCCGTGTCTTTGCAGCCTTTCTCAGGATGAATCGCAAAATTCGTCGTGTTTTTTCTTTTGGCGGGTTAAAAAAATAATTATAATTTCTGGAGGAGCCTGAAATAGAAATTTAGATATTTTTTTTATGTGGATTTAATGAAAAGGAGAATAAAAAGAGGGAAGGCGTGTGGTTGTGTCTCTAAAATCCCATCTCAGCGAGGGTGGGGAATGGTTAAGGCCGGCCCCGCCGGGACCCTGCAGAGCTGCTCCGCCGACACCCACGCGTGGGGGCTGCGCGGACACCCCCGGCGCTGCCGGCTCTTTAACCGACCCTTTCTGTGTCTTCTCTTCCAGGAGAGCCCTGGCTCCGGGTCCAGTGGCTGCTTCCCCCCCGGCCGGCCCCAGCCCCGCTCTGCCCACGGGGGAGAAGCCGCTCGCGTGGGGAGCGCGGCTCAGGTGGGTGACGGGGAAACGAGGAGGGAGAAATCCCGGGGACCGCCAGCCCCGGGGCGCGAGCAGCTCCGGGAGGGCGTGGGAAGGGCCCTTTGCCTAAAAGAAATTGGGGGCTGCAATTCGGTTGAGGGTCGCAGGTGGGGGGGAATCCCCTGATGCCTCCAAAAGGTGCTGCATCCAACCCCGCCCTCCATCCCCTGCGAGCACCCACAGAGTCTTCCTGAAATCTACATTTTCCTCCCCAACCAAGTCTAGAAGCAGACGAAGGGAAGGGGAAAAGGTGCAACAACACCCCACACACAAAACCCTTCTGTGCAGACGGGGCCCACAGAGAAGCCAGGCTGGAGGCCGCGGGAGGGGCTGTCGGCGGAGCAGCGACAGTCCGGGGGGGCAGAGCCCCAGCCCCGGGAATTGGGGCCAGAATGGTTTGGGCTGTCCATAACGCTGAGCTGTTGGGACCACCCCCCTGGGAAAGTTTGGGAACACTGAGGGCTGAGAAGGTTCTCTGTTGCCTCGATGCCCCACAGGACCCTCCCTGGGGTTATTTCCACATCCCCTGGCCCCCTTTCCCCACTCTCAGGCAGAGCTGTAAGTGCTGGGCCTGATGGGAGCCAGACCAGTGGGCTCCCATTTTCCCAGTGGGGGCAACTGGGAGAGAGGACCCCGACAGGGTGGGCATGCCACCAGCTGCACTGGTGGTGACAGTGGGAGTAACTTCCCACTCTAAACTCACAGACCCAAACCCAGCTGGCTTTATGCTAGGAAAAAAAAATTCCAAGGTGAAGAGGAATTTTAAGAGAAAATGTGGGGGGTGGGAACCAACCCCCAATCTCCATTCTTGTTCAAGGAAAAATCATGGCTTTATTTTTGGTGGGATCTGTATTACAGCAGGAAAATCAGAGCAGTTAGTGGCCTGTGGGGTTAAAACTACAAAAATAAAGTAGCATTTGATTCCATCTGGAAGCTGCACAGCCCGGCTGGGCCCCAGTGGCACTGGCACCACTCGGACAGCGGCGGCAGCGCAGATGAGCAAGGGTTCCCCTCCCCGAGAAAGGAGAGCCCGGGGGGCTGAGCCTGGGGGGCAGAGAGGAGGAGAGCTGGAGAGGTGGGATGATGGTCATGGCTGGTGGTGGGACACTTGGTGTTGGGGGTGGGTGGTGGCGATGGGTGGTGGCCAGTGGTGGTGGTGGTGATGAGGATGGTGGTGGTGATGGTGCCAAGGGTGATGAACAGGGTGGACATGAGGATGACGGTGGTGATGATGGTGCTGGGGGTAGTGAACAGGATGGTGATGAGGACGACGGTGCTGAGGGTGGTGAACGAGGCGATGGTGAGGGTGATGGTGGTGATAATGGTGCTGAGGGTGGTACACGCGATGGTGCTGAGGGTGATGGTGCTGAGGGTGATGGTGCTGAGGGTGATGGTGATGAGGGTGATGGTGCTGAGGGTGATGGTGATGAGGGCGATGGTGCTGAGGGTGATGGTGATGAGGGTGATGGTGATGAGGGTGATGGTGACGGCGAATGATGGTGCTGGTGATGGCGATGGTGATGGTGGTTCTGAGGTGGGTGATAGCGATGGTGGAGACGGTGATGGTGGCGATGGTGGGGGGCGATGATGGGGAAGGGTGATGGGGGTGAGAGAGACGGGGGTGAGAGGGACGAGGGCAGGGCGATAGGGATGGGGGGTGACGGGCGGCGGCGACGCGCGTGTGCGCGCGGCTCGCGGCCCCTCCCAAACCCATTGATGAACCGATGGGCGCTGCAGAGGGGTGGGAGCCGGGGCGGGTGACGTCAGGAGGGGCCGAGCCAATGGGCTCGCCCGGAGAGGGCCGGGAGTGGGAAAGCATGAATGAAAAGTGCCGCGCGCCGCTCCCCCCGGCGCAGAGGCTGCGGGCAGCGGGGCGGGCAGCAGGTATGAGCCGAGCCGAGCCTTGCTGAGCCCAGTCGAGCCGTGCTGAGCCCAGCCGAGACTTGCCGAGCCCAGCCGAGCCGCCGGCAGGGCCCCGAGCTGCCGGCAGGGCCCCGGCCCCGCGCTGCCGGCGCTCCGCTTCGCGGGAGAAGGCGGGGGCGGAGGAGCCGCGGCATCTCGGCGGAGCGAGGGCTCCGCGTCTTCCCCGCAGCGCGCGGAGGCTGCAGGTGAAGGAGGGATGGGAGCGGAGCAGGTCGCTCGGCGAGGGGAGGGATGCGGGTGGAGGCGGGCGGCTGGGACTGCGGGGTGCCGCGGGGAAGGGGAGGGGTGAGGGTTCCTCCCCTGGAGAATGGAGGGATGCGGGATGCCCTGGAGAGGAGGAGCGGTGCGGGGATGCGCGTTCCTTCCCGGAGGAGGGAAAGGTGGAGGGACGCAGGTCACTCCGGAGAAGGAGAAGGGTTCTCCCCCACCCCTGGAGAAAGGAGGGATGGCGGGATGCAGAGCCCACGAAGGAAGGATGGAGGGATGCGTACTCCCCGCGAAAGAAGAAAGGACGGAGGGATACGGGGAGAGGAAGGCGAGGGATGCGGGTCCACACCAGCGGAAAGCTCCGGTCCCCCCCGAACGAACGGAGGGATGCGGGTCCCGGTCCCCGTGCAGAGCCGGGGTCCTGAGCCGCGAGCATGAGTCTCTCCCTTCCTTCTTTCCTCCTTTCATCATTTCCTCTGTGTTTTTCATCGCTTCTGTTCCCCCAGATCTTGGCTGAATCCAAAGCATCACAAGTTATTATTTATATTAACCGGCAGGTTTTTCTCGCAGTCATTTTGTTTAGAGAGCGTTAAACGCGTTTCTGGGTGGGGAAATGTCCTTTTGGTCTTCTCTGCATATCTTAAGTTGCGGGCGCAAATTATATTTGCTTTGATTATTACCAGTTTGAATGCATTAATTTGATAGTTATTAAAAATAATGTGGGCTTAATTCTCGGCACCTGCAGAATATCATTTGGTTTGCAAATGAAACAAATTGAAACTCGGCAGAAAATAGGCAGCTCCTGCGTGGTGATCCTGTAATTCTGCTCCAAATTGTGTTTCCGAGGGGCCTGATCCTGCCTGTCCCAGTGATGCTCAGGACTCTGTGCCCTGGGCTGGCTGGGCTGCGGGAACAGTGCCAGGGCTGTAGCTGTGTGCACATATTATGGATCTGGCTGCTAATATTTGCATCTCTTTTTATTCATTTTCCTCCCTCGTTCATTCCTTAAAAGCCACGTGCCCCCGAACCCCTGGAGAAGAGGAGGTTGGCTTTTTCCTGATGATGCTGTAGACTCCAGGGGTTGGTTGTTATCTTTGGTTATCTAGCTGTATGAGTGGTGTCGATTCTTCATAAAGCTAGATAACCGAAAGTAAAAATAACCCCATTACACGCCTGAGGAGGATGTGGAGAAGAAAGGAAATTCATCAAAAGGAAGAGGAGGAAAAGAAAAAATGAAAAGAGGAAAAAAAAAAAAAAAGGAAGAGAAAGGAAATGAGAGGCAGAAAAAAAATGGGGAAAAAGACAACTTTCAGAGTCTGGAATTAAAACCCGAGGTAGGATTTTTTTTATTTTATTTTTTAAGAACTCATTTTCCTCCTGTGGTTTTAAGAGTTTACTAATTCTGGGCGTGGGGAGAAACCGTCTGTGTTGAGAAAGACAAGGATGTTGCCGCTCTCTCCTCGGCCGTTAACCGTAATTGAATTAACAAAGTAAAACTTCCAATCAGATTATGAATTAGTTAAGTCCAGGACCCAGACTACAGATCAAGGATGAACTTTCATTGCATAACCAGTCGTAGAGCATCAGAGAATCCATAAATCAATACAGATTACTGTGTTGGATTATCTGTTTAATAAAGCAGCAACAGAGCAATGTTTATTAATGGTTGTTTTGCAAATACAAGTACTGGATTCTTTTTCCTTTTTTTTTTACTTCCCTCCCCCACTCTTCCCTATCTGTTATACATTTAATTTTCTTCCCTGACAGCTATAACTTGATATCAGGATTAGAAAGAAGGATATGGTGATTTGGAAAATGGTTTCTTGCAGTTTTCTTTGTTTTTCTTCCCTAGTATCTATCCAAACACTTTCTTTATTCTTTTAACCCTTTGTCTATGAACATTTCTTTGCATAGACTCAAGATTCCAAGACTGGGGATTCACAAAATATATAGATATATATAACTTGTGTATGGAACCGTGTGAGACTATTTGGGAAACTTGATTTTGCTTAGTTTATCTTCTCTGCAAATCCATACTGGTTCTTACCCCTCTTTACTGGATTATGTGTCAACCTCTTCCTTGTGGAAACTGAGATTTTTTTTTACCTGCTTTACTGTAGAAGGGAATTTTGGATCAAAGAGGTGAGCTGGGTGCTTCCCACTCATTTTTAATAGTGAGACTGGTTGCCTTAGATGCTACCTTCAAAATACAGCAAAATATCTGCAAAGGTGTCTTGATGTTGCTTAGAAGAACACAAAGATCTCATGGTGGATTAAGAAAAAATAATCTCAGAATGGTGATTCCAAGGAGAGGGGAAAAAAAGGAAGGTCTTAATAATAATAAAGAGCTAATGCGGGTGACGGCACCTGAACTAATTTTGGAAAGGAGCAATTATAGCTTTGTGACTTTATGAAAACCCTCTTGTGAGAGATGTAGAAATGAGCTGACTTTTGACCCATGCTGGACCCGCTCGTTTTGCTCATGTGCTCATCAGGATCTTTAAAAAAACAGAAGGGCAGAAGAAACTGTCCCTTGGCACCTCATCCAGGGAAGGGCTGTAGCGCTGCGGGTGACACGAAAGATTTATCCTGCTCATATGATTGCTTGAAATTAATAAACAAGGTATTTTTTCCCCCTCACCCATGGCCCTGTAATTCAAAATAATTTAGTGCCTGTGTTAACTGGGATGTAATGATCTTCTAGGGGAAAGCTTAGGGAAAACCTCCTCTCTGTCTTCCCATCGAGGTTCACCTGGGTGCTGCCATTGTTCCTGGTGCTGTTCCCGCAGCCCATGTCGGTGGTGGCAAGGGAAGTTTTTACAGGCTCTTATATGATTCCCTCTTCCTTGTTGCCTTCTTCTTTCTCCTCCCTGGGGCGAGTGAAGTGCTGCTCTCCTGGCCAGGTGGCTCATCCCCAGTCAAAGGGGGACATTGCAGAGGACAGGGCAAGAGGGAGCCAGCTCCAGAAATCATTTGAGCTTTGATCCATGGACAGGGAGAGAGCATCCTCCACGGAAGGGGAGAGAGCATCCTCCACGGAAGGGGAGAGAGCGTCCTCCATGGACACTCACACCTGAGTGTCTCGTAGGATGAGGCTGGACACTCTTGGCTTTGGTGACAGTGGGGTGTTACCACACAGAGCTCTCCTCCTTCATCCTTCCCAGGCAGACTGAGCCTCGTTGCTGGTCCAGATGGATAGTGTGGATAGGTGCTGCTCCAGCCAGGCTGAGGGACTGGGATGTGTCTGTGGGCAGACACCGGCACCGAGCAGTGGCCTGAAGTCCTCGTGTGAAGAGGGGAGGTGGCTCCCCAGGGGGACAAGGGACTCTTCCTCTGGGTGAGCACTGGGGAGCTGCCATGTGCCACCCACCATTGGCCGGTGTCTTCGTTCAAGGGGGGAGAAAGTGCCTTTTCTCCAATCAGGGGCTGGGAGCGATGCCATGTGAGCATCTTTTGGTGTTCCTGGGTGACCAATCCTGGTCCGTGTGGCACTGCCATAGGCTGATTTTGATGGTGTCACTTGCTTGGCTGTAACAAAGGCACGGGCAGGAGTGGGGGGATGCGAACTGGGATGAGGACGAAACTCGGCCAGGAATTTGGCAAACTATGTGTGGTGGGCCCAGACCCAGGGGCAGGATGTGCCTGTGCTGGTCTGTGATGGAGAGGGTGGGTTTAAAGCCCACCAGGCCCGACCTGGCTCTCTGGAGCCCGTGCACCTCATTTCGAGCTGCAAAAAACTCCCCTTAAAATGGCTGTGACTCTCCCCGTTCAGGGACGTGGTGACACCATGGGGCTAAAGCGTCTCCTGGTCACCACCCATCCCTTTGTGCTCCCAGCCTGGCAGGGTGAATGGGAACCAGTTTCACCCCACTCACTGCCCCTTGACCATTCGGTGGGTCCTTGGGGGTCCCGGTGCCACGAGCTTTGCCGCGGCCCGTGGGCTCTGTGGGTGCTGTCGGAGCGTGTTGCTCTTCGTCTGGGTGGAGATTCCTTTTTAATTTGGATTTTTGTTGTGGGGGGTGGCCATTCCCAGTGGCAAGACCGGCTGCATGGCTGCGAGCTTGGCTCTCTCAAAGGCTTTTAGGATAGTCTTGCAAAGAGCTGATTTTTATTTTTTTTTCCCCTTTTCTCTCTGATTTGCTTCTGGAGTGCACTAGCAGTAAGCCTGGTGTATTGGCATGACATTGATCCAAATTGCAGTTTACATGTGGCCATTTAAGCTTGCCTGGACACTATGATTTGACTGGTTAACACTCAGCACTGTCTACTCTGTTCTCCCTTCTGGCCGTATAACTGCTGGAGACGTTAATAGGAGACACACTCGCATGTTCAGGAGCAAGGGATCAGCTCTCCACATCCCTTCTCTTGCTTAGCAGCAGCTTGGAGCAGGAAAAAAAAAAGGAGGAAATGCAATACTAATTTTTCCATGATTCGGTGAGTCATTGTGGAGAACAAGCCTATACAAACATAATTATTGAAAATTATTAATTTCATTCAATAAATCCCCTTTAGCTCCTGTCTTTAATGCTTATGCCAAGGATACAGAAATGCAGCAGGGCATTTTGTTGCTGAGTCCAAAGCCCTTTCACACCACTCTCATCATATGAACGATGCGCTGTGAGTCAGGGGACTGGCAAAAGTGGCAAAAGTGCAGAAATACTCATGCTGGTTGGTGCTGCCAGTGGATATGAACTTTTACTTTGTGATGGATAAAATATTTATATTTTTTAATATTTAATATTAGAAAATTCTCACCCCCAAATGACAAAGAATAGTTAAAAAATATTTTTAAATAGTCAGGATTGTTTGGTGTTGGAGGAAAAAAGACATTTCCCCACTGAAGGAATTTTCTGCTGGTCTTTTCCAGTTTTCAGCTGAAAACAATAGGAGGCCCTGATGGCTCAAGCCTTCTAGGTCTCCCTAGAGCATGTTGTCCCTTTCTCTCCCCAGCATCTCCCTCTCGGCACAGTCCCATGTGCCGTGGGTTGGGCAGGTGTGGAATGGCACTGCAGTGCCACCACAAAGAAATCATGCTGATACAATAGGAATATGTGTGTATCTGTACGGATACAGATATAATTCCTTCCTCCAAGCAGTTGCATCCAGATTTGGTGGGAGAGGGGATGGTTTTTAAAGGTGCTCTCACGGCAGGGCTGGCAGCCAGCAGTGACTCGCTCCCAGCACTGCTCCTCAAAGCTCTGCTGGTTTTGGGGTGTCAAGGTTGTGTAGTGTGTGGTCCAGCTGGTCGGGACTGGCTTGGGGGGGATCTCTGTGCCAAAGCAAAGCATGAGGCTTCCTGCCATCGGTACCTATGGGGGTCAAAATGCTGATTGAAGCCTCCAGCCGCTGGACCGGGGCTGAGAGGGGAGCACGTCTTTGTGCCGAGAACAGAGTCTTTCCTCTTCAAACAATCAGGGCTTCAAACCCCTGAGCGTTTTCAAGGGAACGATTTTTATGTCGGGATTACGATAAACCGGCTGAGTGGGCGCGCTAAGCCGCCATAGGAATCAGATCAGGCCCTGCTTTAATTTCAGCAAGTGGCGGGTGTGTGGGAACGGAGGCTGGGGCGATGCTCGGAATTAACCGTCTGGGCTCTGGGCCCCGGCGTCCCCCGTTTCGGAGCACAGACCCGAGGAGGGGTGCGGGCAGGGTCACCTCGGCCCTGTCCCCACCGTGGCTTTGCCGATGGGTCCGGCCACCGACCCATAGCGCTTTGCAAGGTGCTTTGCACCACCCTGTGACGGTTTTAGAGTAGCCGCCGCCGGTCTCTGTACGGCAGGAGCAGGAGGGAGAGGGGATTTCTTAATATTCCAAGCTGCAAACGTGGTGCTGAGTGTCCAAAAACGAGACCGGGTGGCTCTCACTGCAGCCCGCCAGGGGGGAAGCGGGTGGCAGTGCCCCGAGGAGGGTACAGCTGGAAGGAAAATGATGAGCTCTGTGGTCTTCAGGCTGCTGGGAGGAGACGGGCGCCAGCGGGCAGGTCGCTCAGATGCAGCCGGGGTGATCGGATGTGAAAGCGGAGCCGCGGTTCTCGCCGCCCGCGCCGGCAGCTTCACCTCTCCGCGTCGCCCGCCGCCGCGGCGGGAGGTTCTGCAGGCCCGGGCTTGTGTGACAGCGTTGCCAGCGTGACGGGGGGGCCCTAAAAATAGTCCTGGGGCCGCATTCCGGCTTGCCCTGCGGGATTTTCAGGGACAGATATAGAAAGGGACGTGTGCGTGTGAGTCCCGACACCTCCCTGCTCGCTGCCTCTCTCGCTGCGAGAGCAGGGGAAGGGGTGGCAGCCGCCGGGAGCGGGCGGGATCTGCTGCCGGCAAAGCTGTGGTGGCCCTGAGAAATTCTGGTTCAGGAGCCCCGTGCCAGCTGCTGTGACGGACCCCCCGAATCCTGGGGCTGGGATTCCAGGTGGGGGGTGTCTGCATGTACTGAAGTCTGTAAAGCGAACGGGGAGGTCTTGGATCGGTGCTCCTGGCTGAGTCCATCTCTGGTTATCAGTGGATCACAGTCTCTTACTCGCTGAATAACTCCAGGATTTATCCTGCTACAGCTGAGACCAGACTTGGACCTGGCATCTGTAACTGTACAGCTAAGCTGTGTAATCCTCATCCAGCAGTGGTGGCTGCGGCCTGAGCTCTGGCTTTGACAGCTCAGGCTAGGTGTAAAAATCATTGTAATTCTACTTTCAGGGGTTTTAGTACTGCTGGAGCAGGGACAAAGGGGGTAGTGCCAGGATGCTGGAGCAGGAGGAGGGAGCATCCGCACTGGGTGCATCTGCTGGGTCTCGTGTGAAGAATTTTTACAGGCAGGCGGAGGATATGAGATGGACCTTGCTTTGGGACAGGGAGAAAATTCAGGCTCTCAGAGGAAAAAGAGAAAAAAAGGCAGATTACTAAGTGTGGGGAATGAAAAACACTGGACACTCATTGGTGTGGTGGGATGACCTGACCTCGAGACCTGTGTATGGCTCAAGGGGCCTGTTTGGCTCATCCTGTGGCCTTGTGGCGTTTAGGTCAAGGCAGGTAAACCAGGTTTAATTTGACCTTCAGAAGGTTCCTGCCTGCTGGAAGCTCAGAACACATCCTTTGAAAAAAACCACATAAACCCTGCTGGATCAGCATGGGAGCTCTGGGGAGGGGAAAGTGGGTCCCCAAGATCCTTGTCACCCCTATGGAGGCACTGGGTGCTCTTTGGCAAGGAGGAAGATTTCTCCCTGGGGAATCTGCTTTGTTTCATCTGTCCCTCCTCCTCTGGCTTTTAGTAAATTTCTGCTATTTTAGGTAAGAGTGAAATACTCATCTTTTACAGTATTTCTTAGGAGTGGATTGCTTTAGGGATTCCTGGGCTGAACCGGGCAGGAATGTGCCAGAGCCAAATAACCTTCCTCTGGCATCAGCAGGCACCAGCTGCTTGGGAAGAAAGTGCTTGAAACCCTACAATTATGGGATAATGTATTCCAAGAGAGTTTCTTGGCTTTCCGTTCCTGAGCCGGAGAGTTTATATCCCCTCCCTGATCCTTGTAAAATGTCGCTGAACTTGGATGTTCTTGTCACCTGGCCCTCCACGGTGCCACAAGTGGTGGCAATCCCTCCGTGGCAATTGGCGGGGGCTTGGGGCTGAGCAGGAGGAAAAATACCCCCAATTTTCTGGCATTTGCTTTGAATTTGCCTCTGTGCCCTGGTTTTGGGAGAGGAATCATATCTTTGAAAAGAGATGGAGGGGCACTGGCCTCCACAGCCACCTATAGAGTCAGTGGGAGACTGATGAGGAATTAGTAATATAACTTGGATTGTTCAAGGGAATTAGGCACATAATTCACTCAGGAACTTTGATTAATCCTGCAGGGCACTGTCAGTATCCAGGAATTTTCTCCCTGCTGGGGCCTGGTGGGGAGGTACAGGATTAACCCCTCTGGCTGGTGGGAGGTTTGAGGTCTCTGGATGCTGGGCTGGGCTGGACAGGGACCATGGGGGATGGATGGCCCTGGGCCACTGCCCCACCCCACAATTTTGCAGACAAACCCCACTCTCTGGAGAATTTTCTCCCATCTTCCTCTTTGTTTTAGCTTTGAACAGCAAAACCCACTAACACACACTAACAAACACTTCTTTTTTCTTCTTCTTCTCTCTGTCTTTTTTTTTTTTTTTTTTTTTTTTTTTTTTTTTTTTTTTTGGTTTTTAATGAACAAAAGTTGTTTTTAACCTTAAACCCATCCACCTGCAGGAGCATCAGCAGGGTGGGGTGGGTTTTTGGAGGGAGAGCTTTCCTACCGAGCTGTGCATCTCCTTGGTGCTCTTTACTCTAGAAACCCACTGCTTTTGGAGAGGTGGGGAGCAGGAGGAAGCCTGGCTGTGCTGCCTGGCCACTCTGCCCCCTCAGCCAAGGCTCTGCCAGCACCAGAGCAAGCCGGCCGAGAGGCCGGAGCGAAGGCAAAGCTGTCTCCCTCCTCCGGTGCAAGGGACGGCCACGGCGCGGGTTGCCATGGAGAACCGGGATTACTCTGCGCGTGTGTGCGCGGGGTGGGGGGAATATCGGGATTTTTTTTTGAACATTTTTGATAGAGTGCGATGCCGTCGGCGGCCGTGCTCACCCGACCTTGGGAGCTGCAACCTCCAACCCCATCCCCATCCCCTCCTCCCCTCCTTCTGCAGCCCCAGCTCCTGCCCCAGCCCCTCCATCGGACTCTTATCTCCAATAATCCCCCCGTAAGAGGGCTTTCTGCTTGTTATGACACCCAGTGAAAGCGTGGGAGAAAGATCCTTTCTTCGCCCTTGTCCTCCACAGCCAGCCACTGGCCTGAATGGGAGGCTTTTTTGTGTCTCTGTGTGCCTGACTAATTGAGCTGAAGGACTTGCGTCTGGAAGGGCTTGAAAGGGACTTTTGTTGCCGCTGCGGAGTTTGTGGAAGGCGAATGAGCCCTGCTTTCTTAGGGAACGCGGGTCCTGGGCAAATTTGACTCTCAGTGCTCACGCCTTCGGGTTCTTTGGGAAAATTAGAAAGAAAAGGGTGGTGGGATTGATTTTTTTTTTGGGGGGGGGAGGGAGGGGGTAGGGTTTTTTTTAGAACATTATCGGCAGCCCCAGGCGCTGGAGAATTGAGTCTGGCAAAAAAAAAATAAATTTTTGGCCCTGCAAGGTTGGGGAGCTGGCTTTAAAAAAAGGGCTTGGTGAGATGAGTTTAAACCAGCTAAAAATAACTGTATCTGGAGCCCCTGCCTCCAAAAATAACAGTATCGAGAACCCTTGTTTCCAAAAATAACAGTATCGAGAGCCTCTGACTGATGTTTTTTTTAAGGCCCAATAATCAAACTCCAAATTTCCCCCGAGGAAATTGTTTCGTGGTCCAAGGGTGCTTCCACATCCCGTTGCATTCCAAGAGGTGATGAGCATCAACTATCACAAGGTGGATTGAATGGCTGCTGCAAAATTCCTCTTTTCCTCTTGCCCTTAAACAGGAGTGATTCTCCCTAAAAGTGCTTGGTGCAGGATTGTCCCCTGGTCACTCCTGGCAGGACCAGTGATGGTGTGGGCGAGCAGGAGGGAAGCCTTCTGCTGTCTGGAATAGCCCAAACCTCAGATCTTCCTTAAAACACCCACAGACGTCCTGCTCGGTAAGAAAACCGAAAGGTTTTGCCACAGCAGTTTTGCCACACAGTTTTGCCCAGACTCTTCTCCGTTGGGAAGGCTGGTTTGGGGCACCTGGGACTGTCACCCCTGGTGGTGTTCCTGCTGCACCACGTCCCATTCCAAGGATTTGGCATTTTCCATATGTCCCTGCCTTTCGTGATCTGATGCTGGGTTCCTTCAAGGACCAGCAGTACCTTCTCCCAGCCTGTCTTTTCCCCACAGCAGGGCCATGTGAAGCCCAGAGCATCCCACCTGGAAAACACCCCTATGGCAAGGAGGGAACATAGGGGTTTGGGGGAAAATAGGACTTTTGAGGCAGAAAACTCCTTGGCATGTTGGAAAGGTTGGACAGTGGCTTTTCAAGTGGCTGGTGGGAGAAATGGGGAAGAAAATGGCTGTATGGAGTCACTTTGCTTCCGTCGCTCATCTCCCATGGGACGTGCAGCCCCTGCACCTCATTGAGAAGCTGCTTGAAATTATTGACAAGAAATATGTTTCCTTCGTAACTTTTACCCCTCTCTTGTTTTTCCCTCATTCCTGTGATCTTACAGGTCCCTCCACACAAGGAATAGCTGTGGAAGCTGCCAGGCTCCATTCCACCCTCTGTGTGGATAAACACTCCTGGAGAGTGTTACTTGGCAGTTGATTTCTAATGCCAAGGGATTAAAACATTTTGAAAGTTGAATTTTTTGATGGGCTGATGTAGAGGCTGCAAATGCCCACAGCACCTTTTTTCTCACCCTGTGCCCAAAGGCCACAACCAGGTGCCTTCGGGAGTTTTCCAGGGCCAAAGAGATGCATCAAGAATAGGGAAAAGCAGAACAATTGGGTTTGAAACAGATGTGGATGTGAGCAGTGAAACTTGACAGAGAAGAAAAGGCAAAAAGAGGTGAATGAACAGGGGCCTTTTAAATAAAAAAGACTAGTAAAAATTTTAAAATCCCTTTTGGAGCTGGTGCCGAACCCCTTTTCACGTGACTCCACTTGGGACTTTTTAAATTCAGCAATTTCTGCACCAGTCCTTACCTTAACACTGTGCTAAACCCCAACACTGGTTTTCTGTCCTGCAGCCCGAGGTCCGTTCTGCCGCAGCTCCGGGGGTGCCCGGGACACCAGGTATCTGTTAAGTGCATCCTGACTTGTTATTTTCCTGGGAAACAACAATTTCTGTGCTGTTTGGGTGCTCATGAGGCAGCATGGAAGGCGTTTGTCCCCTCAGCCCCACGCCAGGGTGAGGCAGTTGCACATTAGCCATTAGTGAGGAGCAGCTGCCAGCGCCAGCTCTGTGCCTGGGCACGGCTGTGCCCACCAGCACCCCCCAGCCCTTCTGCTGCACAGGACTGGGCTTTCCTTGCCTCCTTTTTTTTTTAAAGAAATATATTTCACAATAATTATTAAAACAAAACCACCCAATTCCAGTTTTGGAATGATGCATGAACTTGGAAATTGGGGCTTGGAGTCAAAACGAGATGAGTGGAGCAGAGCAAGGCTTCTGCTTCTGCAGGCTGGGGGGCAGAAGACAAAGAAACCAAATTGCAGGTGCTTTATTTTTTAAAAAAGTTATTCTTCTTCTTTTTTTTTTTTTTTATTATTATTTTCCCTCACCCTTTTTTTTTTTCTTTTTTTGGTAGGGAAAGGGCTTGTTCTTTTTTTCATTTTCCGAAGTGCAAACCTTGAGTATATTTTACACTCTGCAGAGTGGGACCACCTTAACAAAACAAAAGGATTTATTTTTTTTATAACTGACCAGTAGTTCTGGGCTTTTGCATTTCAGAGCACATCAGATTGACTCTAAAACAATGATTTTTATGATGTCTCCAACCAAACCCCTAAAATTTGGGAAATTCTTGCCATTGCACAATTATTTCTCCTGTTCTCAATAGCTTCCAGATTAAATAACAAGAGTTTTTAATTAGATGCAAAAAAAAAATCAAATGTAAAAGGAGGTATAGAAAGCAACAGAATAATCAGGAGATTTCAGAAAAAATGAGGAATAATTTTTAGCCAAACACAGCAATAATCCTAAACCGCTTAATTATTGCTAATCAACACAGCATTGCTACAAAATATTTAGAATTCTGCAATGCCTCTATTTCTCCACTTTACAGCCCATTGTAATAGTTATAATTCCTGCAGTCCCAACATTTGGTGAGCATGAGGCCACGCACCCAGAATTTTCCTGTTTCAGTTCCCAGCACAGGGGTCTTTGTGTTTTTGGGGCTGGGATTGGGCATCGGGGTTTTTCCAAAGGTTTGGAGGAGCAGGGCAGTGATCCCACGCCGATGCCGTGTATGTTCCCAACACACTCTGAGCATCCCGAGATGCCAGGTGGGTCACGGGGATGTGGACGGGGGGCCTGTGCCACCTCTGCCATCCTTCTGCTCCTCTCTCCCTCCCTGGAGGACAACAGGCTCATTCAGCACCGGGGGAAACCAGAATTTATTTTTTTTCCTCACTGAAAAAAGCTGGGAAAAAAAAAAGAAGAACGGGATCTTGGTGTGTTTTGTGACTTTGTTTCCAGTGGACGAAGAGCCGGTGGCTCCGTGCCCACCCTGGTGAGCGGGTTGGGTGTGAACAGCAGAACCCTCGTGGCTGCCAGAACCTTTCGCCGCACCACAGGGAAGGTTTCACCTTCTGCTGAGAGTGGCCTGCTTATCCCTTCCCTTTCTTTTCTTTCCTTTTCTTAATTAATTTTTAAAAAATTTTCTATTTTTTATTTTTCTTTTTTTTAATTTTCCTTTTAAATTTTTAATTTTCTCTTGAAATTTTTTTATTTTCCTTTCTATTTTTTTATTTTTCTTTAATTTTATTTTTCCTGGGTTTGCTGTTGCTTTTATTTTTTGTTTATTTTTTGTTTTCTTTCCATTTCCATTTTTTCCTTAATTCTGCATTTAAGCCTGCTTTGTCTTGTCTCCTGCCAGAACATTTATCGAAGGGCAGCCGCTCCCACGCCAATGGGGTTTGTCTGTTGTTGTTGGTATTTTCCTGATGCTTTGTTCCACCCAAGACCCTCCCCAGGGCCCACGGTGCCCACCGAGGGCTGTGGATCGGGGTGCCTGGGATGGATTGGGAAACACAAAGCCCCAAGGAAGACACGGGGCTCTTGTTATCCTGGCCGCGCGCGAAGGAGTTAACCCATTAGAAATTCCGAGCCCTTCTTCCGATAGTTAAACCTGATTTGCATGCATTTGCATAATGAATGTCATTTGCATTCTTGGAGGTTGGCTACTTCTGTGGGAAAAGTCAAAGCGGGATTGCGGGGAGGGCGAAGGGGGGTCGGCGAAGAAAGAAGGGAAGATTTTTCCCTGCACCCCACGCGCATCCCTGCCCCTCGCCAGCCTCGCCCAAATGCTCTTTTCCCCCCTTTCTTTCCCCCCATTTTTTCCCCCCTCGATGCCTTCCTGCCTCTCTTTCCGCAGGACGCACAAAGCCAACCAAGGGGCGGATGGGCCGTGTCGAGGCGAAGCGCATCCTTTCCCGCTCCCCCCTTTCCCCTCCTCTAATTTCTGCCTCTAATTCCATCTTGGCTCCCGTTCCCGGCGCCCTCTCGCGCGGGGGGCTGCGGCCCCTCTCCCTCCCTCCCTGCGGGTGCATGCGTGCTGGAACGGCGGCAGAGGGGAAGGAGACAAGGTGGGAGCCACCATTTTAGGCACTGCCGTGTAAAATGGCTGATTCCCTTCCCCTGCTCCTCGCCACGCGGTCGGCTGCATCCCGGCTCCATCCCGGCTCCATCCTGGCTCCATCCCGGCTCCATCCCGGCTGCATCCCGGCTCCATCCCGGCTCCATCCCGGCTGCGTCCCGGCTCCATCCCGGCTGCATCCCGGCTCCATCCCGCGGGCGGGGATGGATCCTGCCCGTGGTGCCCCCGGTCCCGTGTCCTCAGCACCGCGGGGCTCGTCCCGGCCTCGGCCGCGGATTTCCCTGGTCCCTGTTCCCAGCTCGGGGCGTCGCAGCCACGAAACCCCCCGGGTCACGCACGAGGCACCGACCCCAACCCAACCTCCTCTTGTCTCGTCTTCTGCAATGGGGACGGCACCAAAAGCGAGCGCGTGGTCCTTTTTTCACCAGATTTTTTATAATTATTGTTTGAAACGCCCTCCTGGGGACATTGTGGGGCTTGAGGCTCGGCTGCAGGATTTTTTCCTCGATGCAATGGATGACATTTCATTCTTTGTGTACTATGATAGCATTAGTGAAACAGCTGTTTAATTATTTTTTTTTACCCCTCCTCCCTCTTTTGGACTAGAAAAATTCAACGGCCTCATTTTTTCTGCTGCTGAAACCATTTTGTGGCTATTCAGGAAAGGGGGAAAAAAATCAATGTGAATCATGAGTGACTCCATCCCCTCCTTGTGCGTGATGGGCTGAGGTGTGAGAGACTTCACCTAGTCCAGATGATCTGTGAGCACAAAGTTATTGTGCTCAGGTTAATATGAGAGAGGCGAAAAATCTCCTCATAGAACCTGGTGGGGTGTGAACTGGTTAATTTTACTACAGGACTTGAAATGTTTTGGGGTATTTTATCTGAAGACCTGTTGTGAGAGGCTTGTGGGTTAGGGGAAAATCTTGGTGTTCCAGAGGCCGCGTTAGTTGTTCTTTTTAATTTCTCCCCATCCCTCTGTTGCCATGAGACCTGGAAACTTAAAAGCCTAAATATGTTGAGTGAGTTTAACCCTGGTGTGACGGGAATTTTGAAAGCAGATTAAAACCACCTCGAAATTTATCCTTAGAAGAAAAATAAATCACATTTTTTGCCGGTGGGCTGACGGCGGGGCCCCGAACATGCCTGGCTGGGGGGGGCCCGTGGGGAACTGTGGCTGGGCTCGTCTCAATCCTGGTCCCTGGTGGGGTCTGTGAGGTGGGAAGGGATTGGGGAAGGGGTGACTGTCACAGTTGTACCCCTTTAGCTCGAGCTGGGAAGGGTGTGTGGCCACGCGCTCGCTCCGCCTGCCAAACGTGCTTAGTCAGGAATGGGAAATACTTCCCTAAAACTTGCAAAAATGCACTAAGGCTCTTAGCTCTTGGGCTAAGCTGCAGCTACTTAGCCCATTTCTCACTGATTTTATTTATAAACTTCAGTCCATGCTGGGGGATTTATTTTTTTTCTTCCTTTTTTTTTCTCCTTCTTTCCCTGGGATGGGGCACATTAGTGGGTTGGAAGTGGGGCTGGAAGAGGAGGATGGGTCTGGGCGTCCCTGCTCTGGTCCCACCAGTGCCACTCGGGCTCCCCATTGCTGAATTTCCACAGAATTGGATTGTCTCTGATTTCTGTAGCGTTATAAATGATTTATGGGGCTAATGGACGGGAGAACAGGCTCTTTCTCTGGCCTGAGCCCTTCCTCTCTTAAACAAGCCACGTCAGTTCTGTACTGGGTGTCTAAATCGATGTGTAGCCTGTGAGTAGCCACAACTGAAAGCAGAGTTTACACAGAGGAAAAATATACCAAGTGAATATTAATACATTATTAAAATATAAAACAATTCTGTAGGGATGCTCCAAAGCAGCCTGGAGCAGGGGCTGGCAGCACAAGGGTCAGGGTTGCCTGGTTTTGTTATTTTTAGGCAGGGATGTGCAGTGCTGGAGCTTTCCCGCTTGGTTCCTACTGCATCAGCAAGGGGGAACCCTGCAGAGCACAGAGTACATCCCAAGCCCCTTCCCTTGATGTGGCTCCCACCGGTGGTGTCCCTGGGTTTGGGGGGGAAGTGCTTGGGGCAATCAGGATAAATCCCCCCATCGGGGGCCACAGGGTACTCTGGGTTTGGGTTCAGCTTTCGGCCTTGGTGCTGCAGCCACTGCCCTGGGCAGAGAGGGAAGCCTGGAGAACACAGCTTCCCTGAAGGCAAAGAATAAATAAAGGTGGGGGTTTGCCTTAGATTTATGGGGTTTGGTCCTGCCTTGTCATTCCTGAATACTTGGGGCTGGCTTTGCCACCGTGGCCACAGCAGGATGCTGGCTGGCCCCACACTTGCCGGGGGCAGGGAATGGTGCAATGAGAGCTTTCCCCCATTTCAATTCCCCCCAGAGCAGATCCCGGCTCCTCTCACTTCCCACAGGGCAGAAGCTCCACTGGGGCATCTCAAATTTGGAAACCAACCCTGCTGCAAGGATGCTGAGAGTTTTCCAACTTTCTTCTCTCTTCCTTATTCCCTTTTCCTGCCAGAAAAGAGGCTGTAATCTCCCTGTCCAGGTGTAATGCAGACAGGGAACATGGTGCTGACATTTAAAGTGTTCCCATCCACTTTTCTTTCTCTTCCTGTCAGGGAGGACGTGAGTTCATCCCATGTGAAGCTCATTTTCTGGCCGACGAGTCGCAGGTCTCTGTCCCCCGTGAAAGTTCACAGGGAATATCCTGGTAAGTGGATTTTTTAAAAAATTTTAATTTTTTATAGGCTTTCCCTAAGCTCTTACACCAGGCTCTGGCACTGTCACTCTGCTGAGATGGGCCGAGTGTCACTATGGCAAGTGTCTGGGGACTGGTGCTTGCCCACGGCGACCACATCGTTGGGAAAAAGAGGGGCCTAAAGCTCCATGGTCACCAGCTCTGTGGTCACCAGCACCTTCCTTGCTGACCACATGGCCCAAAGTCTCAACCATCCAGGGATTTTGTTCTGTACTTAACATCTGTTCTTGTGGGTTTGTTGGTTTGTTATTCCCAAACCCGGGGAGAGATGTCTGTCCCACATGCAGGAACAAAGGGCTCCTTTAAGGTCTTTGGGGAGTTTTTTCTGCCTTTTAAATGGAAAGGGGGTAATAAAGGTGTTTCTCTTGCGTTTCCTTGTAGCTCAGATCAGCTCGTTACCATATGAACCCAGGAGTGGGGGCTATATGGAAACCCCCACCCTCCAAAAGCCATGAGCCCCTGCCTACGGGGATCTGACAGCAGGACCTGCCTTGTGGGACCCTCAGCAGAAGCCCCTCACCACGGCTGATCCCACATGCCCTCTCCTCCTCCTCCAAGCAGCAGACCCCGGCCTGCAGCACGACTTAGATCATGATTTGCACCAGCGTCCGTCCAGGCTGAGCAGGGCTGCTGAGCAGCCTCGGCGTGGGGCCACAGCACCAGCTCAGGGATGGATGGGTGGAGAGGACACCGGGACATCCCCATCCCACTGCTGCACAGCACCCCAGGGACCACTTGCTGGTGAGACTGGGGTGGGACGTGGGCACCTCTCTGGCAGGTGGCACTGGGGCACGGGGAAACTGCATCCACTGAGGGATGGGGACCTCAGGTAGAGCCCACACCGGTGGGCAGCTGGCCTGAGGAGGAGGTGATGGGCAGGGGGAGAGGTGCTGGGAAGGGACAGTGTGTTTATTATTGAGGCGCAGCTGAAGCGGGTCCTTTGCCAGTGGTCAAGTCTGAATCACAAACTCCTCATTGTTTCCGAGTGGGTTCAGCACATTTCCCTTCTCCCCCTCCCTTCTCCTTTCCTCTCCTCTCGCCCTCGCACAAAGCTGTCATTGTGCCGGGGACTTGGTGATGGCAGCGTTGTTATTTGGTGTAAAAAAAAAAAAAGGGGAAAAAAAAAGAAAAGAAAGAAATGGGGAGGGGGGGACCCAACAAGGTGAAGAGGTTTAAATCAGCTTAGCCCAAATGCCAATTAAAAACCAAAGAGGATTAGGCTTGTGATCAGCAGAATAGACAGTCATTGTACCCCGAGGAGGAGGTTTTCCCCCTCCCCAGGCCTGATGCAGTCCCGCAGGTCTCTCTGCGATCGTCACCGCTCTGCCCCTGAGCTGGGATGGAGCAGGGCAGGGGCTGCCTCTGACCCCAGGGCTGGGCTGCCCACCCGCCAGAGCCCTTGCCTGGGGCAGAAAAAGCCCCACAGGCTCCTGGTGCAAAGACCTTTTCTTGCCTTGGGTTCGGCCAAGCGAGGAGAGTTCTCGGTCTCTGCCAAAGGAACGGTGTTCCCTGGAACAGGCTCTTGGGCTGAGAGTGTCCCTTGGCCGGGAGCTGGTGGAGGGTCCCTGGGGTGAGGTCCTGTCTGGGGGTCTGGGCAGACACTGTCCCCACCCTCTAGACACCTGTGTGCTGGCCGAGGGCTCTCTCCACCCCTGGGACTGGGCAGCGGGAACCATCGGGCAGAAGAAATCAGCACATTGCCTTTGGTCCCAGGGCTGCGGTGGCGAAGTGCCAGAAGCATTGTATGGATTCTCTTCCAGACAGTGGAGATACAGAGAAGACTTGGCACTTCTCTGCTCCATGGCCTGGAGATGACATCACAAGTGCTCTCTGCCTGGTTTAATCCTCTCTGCCACCCGGCAGCTTCCCAATTTCATGGTTTGGAGTCTAATGTAGCCAGAACTTGTGGTCCTTGTAGCATCCTCACCTGCAGAGAAGAACCTGGGCTGGGTGAGGTGTGTGTGGGTGCTTGCTTGGATGTCTCCCAGACTTATGCAGCTCACCCATCTCTAAGCATCTCTCTCAGTACACCACTAAACTGGTAAAACCCCAGGAATCAACGTGGCTGCTGTTAATGGGGATTGGAGTCTGCTGCCATTTCAGTCCTGGCTCGCCTGACAGAGTAGTGAAGGCAAATCCCCTGCAGCCAAAATGGGTGTGAAAAGGGTGTTGCCAGAGCCAGAGCATCCTGATGCCACACTAGCAAACTTTAAACTTAGGTAGAAAGTGTAATTGTGGGCTCTCTTTGAGGCTATTTGGGAAAGGAAAGGTGCCAAACATAGTTGGGAGCTGGGCCAAGCAGGGAGAGGTTTAAGGAATACCAGCAACAAATTCAGATGGAGCTTGAGCACCTCCATGTCTAAGTGCAGATGGGTTCAGCCTCAGCCCCCCCTCTGTTATAGTCTGATCCTGCCTGGCAGTTGGGGGTGCAAAGAGACCCCCTGCACATCTCTCCTGCCTTTTCTTGGGGTGAATCCTCTCTGCTAAGGGGGACCATTGCCCAGCTGAGGAGACCCTGGAGCTTGGTGGATCCCACTGTCCTTGCTTTGCACAGGAGCCCAGGGATGGCTGCGGTGGAGTCTGGTCCAGCTCCAGCCATCCTCTAGAAGACACTGAGCTGTCTCTAGATGCAAAATGCTCCTGGCTTTGAGCCAGGGAGAGCAAAGAGGAGCAAAAGGGCCTTTTCCCTGGAGAGCAGAAGGAGAGAGCATCCCACCTCTGGACCAGGAGCCGCTTCTCTCTGATCCAGCACAAGGTCAGCACTGGCTGAAGGAGCACAGTCATGGTGGGACAGACGATTCCAGTGCTGAGGCAGTGGATGCTCAGGGAGCATTTGGGAGCAGAAAGCGGGAATGCTGCGGAGCAAAGGAAATTGCACTTTGAGGGGAGAGGGAAAGGGTGAGGGAGATGTTGAGAGCTGGGAGGTGCAATGCCTTCACCTCCCTCCTCCAGAAACCCCTCATGCCACCACTGCCCCCGTGCCCGAGGATGCCCACGGCACCCGGCGAGCGCACGGGCTGTGGGAGGGGGGAAGGGGGCAGGATCCGTCGCCTTTTGTTGCTGCCGTGTAATTTATGATATGAGAGAGGGCCATTGTCTGGACCCATCCTGTATTTTTCCGAGGGCTTTGCCTCTCTTCCCAGCCCCCCGCTGTGCTCCCGCTACTGTACGGTTGCTATGGGACGTGCTCCCCGCGCCGCGGCTATGCGGGGCAGTGCCGGGGAGGGCTGCCCGCCGCGCCCGGACCCATCTGGAGCCCCGAGCCCGCTGCCGGCAGCCCGGGCCCTCGGCGGCCCCGCTGACGTGCCGAGGGCCTGGGAATGGGGCTTTCGGCCCATCCAAGTTCACGGCCACCGGAGGCATTCAGCTGCCGGAGGGGAGGAGGGGGGGCAGCGGGATCTGGGGCGTTTGGCTCCATTCTCCCTTCCCTTTCAGCGCCGGCAGTGTCCTCGGTGCATACAGATCCCCCGTCCCTTTCTCCTCCTGACAAGTGCGCACATAAATAAATTACCCCACCGGGCGAGTGTGGAACAATCTGTCCCCTAAATTCTATTCATCGCCAGACAGGACTCATTATTCCCCCGATTAAAGCCGCTGGAGTAGCTTGCAAGGGTTACAGTTACTCTGTCAAACTGTAAATAAGACACTAAAAATAAAGGGCGCTGGCGAGAGAAGGGGGAAAGGGAAGCCAGACTAATGCCTGCTGCTAGGGAAACCGAATGAATCCCTAATGACGCTGTGTACAAACTGCAAATAATGAAGGAAAAGTGACAAACAGACCTCGGCCAGGCTGTGGCGAGGTCCTCGCTCCACGGTGGTGGTGGTGACTGGCTCGCCCCTTCCTCTGGGGAGAGCCAACAGGGAGGGGGACCCCCTTCCACACCCCTCTGAGCAGAGAGTTTAAGCCCTTGTCCTTCACTTTCAGGAAGGTTTAGGTTTTGTGGACGTGTTTGTTTTCCAGGCATAAAACCCACCTTAGCTCGAGCTCACATTCTGAGGTTGCACAGGGAAAAGGTCCATTCCTGTGGCCTCAGGGCACAGCAGCAGCTCCCAAGCTTTTAGTTTGTGCTCCGCTGTCAGGAGCAGAGCACAGAGCTCTGACCTAGGACAGGGCTAGAACCAGGGAGTTGAGTCCATCCATCTGCCTGGAGTTCTGGGGGATGCAGCCAGGGCTCCTTCCCACCTGCAGCCGGTCCTCGCTCTGGTGGCTGAGATGGAGACCCAGGGCTCAGTCCTGGCTCTGGTCCACTGCTGCCTGGGGCACGATAGATGTCAGGGAAGGATGTGTCCAGCCGTAGAAATCCTCTTTGGATAAAAAAAAAATTCCTTCCTTGCTGGTCTCTTGCCAGCCAGCAAAGATAGGGACATTCACCTCACAGAGGATTCTTCTTTTCCTCCTTTGATACTTTAGAGCTGCAGAAGTGAGGCAAAAAATTCAGCTATAGGCTCATCGTGAGTATTTCTCAGGTCCAGAGGGACTGAGATGTGAGAGTTTTGTTTCATGTCCTCCCTGAACTATTCCCACCACCTGCAATGGGCAAAATACTGGAATTCTTTGTGTTGCTCAGGGAAATATATTGATTCATGTCTCCCAAGCATCAAAAAGCAGTAAAGAGAGCTCTGAGCTGTGCTTCTCCAGGTGGATTCTTGCTCTCCAAAGGAGAAACCCAAGGAAAAGTCCCAGTGGGGCCATGAAGTCCTGGGCACCTGGAGCAAACATATCACTGGGCTGGGAACTGAGCTCTCACCCCACATATCTGCGTGGATGCCTCACTGCACATCCATCCTCCTGCAGAGCCCAGCAGTGCTGGGGCCCTTTTGGGGCCTGATCTGCAAAAAAGGACCAAGGAAGGGCACAGCCAAGAGCAAGAGGAGCAGCAAGGTGCCAATCCCTGCCCTGCAGATGCTGCTCTGCAGGACACCTGCCTGTTCTCCCACTGGCAGCAGAATCCAAGGAACCTCGTGCAGGTGGAGGGTTTTTAGAGATGTGCTCTGCTTGAGGCTTTCACAAAGCTCAGACATCTTAAAAGGGATTTTTCAGGGCAACTGAGCTAGTCTGGAGCCCAGTTGCATTTCCCAGTCAGGTCAAACCTGGGTTTAGCAGATTTCTTCCCTTTCCATCTTAGGGAAAAAAACCTTTTTCACTCCCAGTTCCTGGCTGTGAAGCCTCATGACTCCATAGCAGCATTCCTGGGACATTCCTGTTGCTGGTGGTATGTGCAGAATTTCAAACAGTGGCACATGGCTCCACATCTCCTTTTGCTCCCCCAGCTGGACTCCATTATTTGGGAGAAACTCCAGGATGGAGCAGATTTATTATTGCCACTAGTAATAGTGTTGCCTGTGCAGCTCCTGCAGCCCCAGGTGGGTGTGTGTAGGTGGTGATGAAGAGCTGAGATCTTGTCCTTCCTCTGCAAAATTTACCAGCTTTGCTGGAAAAGGAGCAATTCTAAAAAAGTCTCATAGCCAGGCAGGCCTGAGCAAGACAAACCCACGCCTGGGTTGATCTGGTGCTACCCAGCCATGGAAATGGGCAGCTCTTCACCAAAACTGCTCCCTGGAGGTGCCTTTAGATGAGTGATGGGCTTAAAGAGCCTCACTGCATCCTGGGAGAAGGTTTTGATCCCATAGGCTTTGCTCCCTTGCCAGGAACAGCTTCGCTTGAGGACTCAGGTCCTGGGAGCAGCATCAGTGCCAGGGATGCACTCAGGAATACTCAACTCCCCTCGAGATCTCACCAAGATTGGCAAAAAATAACTTACTTGCCTTTCTCTGCTTGAATCTCCTGGGTCACATTTTCCAAGGTTTTTTTTCAACCTCTAAAAATATGATTATTGCTGTTTTTTACTGGAAGCTATGATTCCCCTCCCTGGTAATCACCCAGTGTCAGAAACTCAAGCGTTACTGTGGTGGTTGATGAGGCTGGGGGTTGTCAGTCCTTGAACAAAGCACATGCTGACCAGGTTTGCCCTACAGCCACCTGGAGACATGAGGAATGAGAGTCCTCAATTTTAAATATCTTTATCCCAGTTCTGAGAAGATCCTGTGCCTCCTTTGGTTTCCTCAAGACACCTGAATGTGTTTTTCCCCCTATCTATGGATGTCATCTAAATATGCCCACAAACCAGAAGCTGGCAGGTTGCTCTTGGCCCTTCAAAGGTTACTCAGCAGGGTCTGAATGGTTTGTGGAGTCTGTGTTTCAGTCACACCATTGCCAGTCCCCTTCCTTTTCAAGGATTAGGATGAGGCAAACCTTCAGTTTGGTTTAATCCTCAGGATCTGGTTCTGAAGGAGTTTGCTGGCACACGCACAGTGCACACACTTTGCAGGAACAGCCAGGTAACTCACAGGGCTAAATCACTCCGGGTTTTTTTTACATTATAACCTCCTTTTAAAGCATGTTTAAATGCTCCCCTGCAGGCTGGTGTGAGGGCTGTTAAGGGCTTCATTTGAATAAGTAAGGGCATAGGTACAGGAGGAACATCACCACAGCCCCTGGAAACCCAGCGCCAGCGAGGGCAGCAGAGGGCTGGCGAGTGGGGAAGGGCCTCGATGTTATATATTCCATAAAGTAGAGTAATTAAGTATTACTAGTTTTGATGACTTCAAACAGAGTGACTCCAGGAAATAAGCCCCTTCTTTATAATTAGTGGGATTTCCTCTGCATCAAACGGAGAGATTGATTCTTTAATCTGCTCACATGCTTTTGATTTGGTCTTTCAGCTGCTTGTACCAACTGCTTCTACTCCCTGCTCTTGCCGATAAAACCTTGCAAAGGAGATTTTAGGAAGGCATGACCTGAGTTGAGGTCCAGGATTTTCTTTGTGTGTGGCTGTTTTGTGTATTCCTAATTTGCCAGAGGTGATGATCGTGATGATAGCAATAATCAAAAATAACATAGTCATGGGTTTTTAACATCTGCGTACGTTTAGGTCAAATAATTGGGCTTTGGGGTTTTGGTTATTGTCTTCTCTTCCCAACACACCTCTTAGCTCTGGCTCATGCTCTTTAACACCTGAAAAGTTAATTTTGGCTACCTGTCTGCAGTACCCCTGAGCTGTCCTGGGTGGGACTTACTGTAAAACGTTGCTCCTGTAAGAGAGCACAGCCCTAACGCCGGGGTTTGGGTGGGCTGTTGGCATTCCAAGGGCTCCACTGAAGTAAGGACTTGGTATGCGCAGTCTTTTTAGAGTATTTCAGGTGTTGGTCCTGATTTAGGACTAAACCCAGGAATTTTGGAAGCTTTGTCTGAAATAAAATGGCTTGTGGCTGCCCCATCCCTGGAGGTGTTCAAGGCCAGGTTAGAAGGGGCTTGGAGCAACCTGGTCTAGTGGAAGGTGTCCCTGCCTAAGGCAGGGGGGGTGGAACAAGATGAGCTTTAAGGTCCCTTCCAATCCAAACCATCTCATGGCTCTATGATTCTATGAAAATCCCCACAAATGTTGCTGCTTTCCAAACAAAGAATTCAGGAGGGAGCAGGAACTTGCCCTGTGCAGGTGAAAGAAGCCGATGGTGAGCAACCAGCTCCTTCCTGGGCATCTCCACGGGCTCAGTGACACTGTATCAGTTGTGTGGGAAATGTGTCCTGGGGTCTGTGTTAGTTCCAGGCACGGACTGAACCTATTCTGTGCTACCCCCACCTCCAAACCAGCTCAGACCTTGAATCACCGCAGCAAACAGTTCCCAGATGGATTTCTTTCTGGCATGTGAGGTTCTTCTGGGATGGCTGAGGAGGGAAAAAAAGGTGAAAATTTGGGACTATGCTGTTTTCCTTCCACCTTTTGGCCCTGTTGGAAATGTGCAGGATGGGCAAGAGAGAGGGTGGTGGTGCTGGAGCTTGGCTGTGGGTAAAAATGGGAGGACGATGGCCCTGCAGGAGGGTGTTTTGGCAGCTGTAGGGCAGGGACTGATATCCCACCCACTGGGGGGGGCTGGTGTCGCTCTCAGCTCATGTCACCCCGAAACAAGGGGGCAGGGCTGTCCCCACCGTGGTCAGGTGGCCACCAGCCTGCAGGGAGGAGCTGAGGGAAAGGGATGGATCATCCCGGGTTCACCTGGAGCTGGAGCAGTGGTTGGTGCCCCTCACAAGCCTCCCCACGTCGGGAGCGGTGTCGAACACGGATCGTGTAATTAGGGACCCGGTGAATACGTAACTGTACAATTATGCAAATAGTGATCAAAATCACTGTTTTCAGCAGAAATGCCTGAAGATCAAGACAGAAGCTTCATGCAACCTTAATTTAATCTGGTCCTGCAGGAGTGGGGAGGTCTGATGGATGACCCAACCTTGTGCCTGCCCGTGTTTAGCAAGGCTGGGGTGGGAGGCAGGGGAGAGGAGCGCCCCAGCATGCTAAGCGAGGGGGAATTGGCACTGGAATCTTGTCAGCAAACCAGGAAAAAATGGCACAAAGTGCTGATGTTTACGGTGATTTTATTTTTCTTTTAATTTCAGGTCAAGAACACAAGGCTGGAAGGAAAAAAAAAAGGGAAGAAAAAAGAGAAAAAGAGTCTCCAACCCCAGGAAATCTGTGTTAATTGCTTATGAATGTCTCTGTCTAAAAAATTATCGAATTGATGTTGTAGTGCTTTTTTTTGACAGGCTGTCTGTTACATTTTTTTTAAAATATTCATGCACTGAAATCTAATTACTAGGCAAATTTAATGATAATGAAATGAAGGCACTTTAGCAGAAAGCACAGGGCCTTGTTAATGTTTTCTCAGCCTCTGTCTTGTTCATATTTTTAAAATTATGTTTTTTTACAACTGTCTTTCTTGCCTATGAAAAAAAAAGATTGCTGAAAATAAAACTCGGATTGTCGATAATGTTTGTGGTGGCTCAGTTTGTAATGATGGGGAATTCGCAAGGTGATTAAAGGTGTTTTGCAAAAATCAAATGAGCCTAACCTAATCAGACCAGGCAGATGAAATATTATTATTAGAGAGGTAACATTAAGAGCACGCCTGGAGGTTTCAACAAAGATGAAGTCTCCAGTGTGTGTGCAGGGGCAACAACACCCTCACCATCCTCTGGGCCTCTCCAGCCCCTCTCCAGGGCATAGGACTTGTCTGTGCCCTCCCTAAGAGAGGTCTGGGTGGTTGGAACTTGCATGTGATGGTTGGAGCACGTGGGTGATGGTTGGAGTGTGCACGTGGGGGTTGGGGGACACGTGGTGGATGAAGGACACGTGTGATGGTTGGAGCACACACATGATGGTCAGAATAATGCCTGTGGTGGTTGGAACCCACATGTGGTGGCCTGAGCACACACGTGATGGTAGGAGCACACCTGTGATGGCTGAAGCATGAATGTGATGGCTGTAGGACATGTGATGGATGGAACACACGTGTGATGGTCAGACCATGCACCAAGCTACTACCTCCCTCATCTGACCTGCTCCAGGTCCCTCCTGCACCCTCCTGGGTGGGCATCAAGCAGTGTGTCAGCAGCTGGGTGGTAGAAAAAAGCCTGAGGAGATGCCACCTGGGACCCATGAGCCATCAGGGCAGGGGCCAATCTGATTGCCAGGAGGTTATGGAAAGGCTCTGCTTTCCTTCTACCTTCAGCTCAGCCTCTGCCCATGCTGCAGGCTGTGATGGGCATCCACACCATGGCCAGTCCTGTACCACAGCTCTCAGCTCTGCCCCTGCTCTTTGTGGGAGCTGAAGGCTCTGGCTGGTGCTGAGGGTGATGGTAAAGGGTTAGGGTGCTGGTGACCCTGATCATCTCTGTAGGATCTGCTCTTCTGAAAGACCATGACAAAGCTGCTTTTGCAGTGGTTGGAGTGCCCTAGTGAAGGTGGTGTAGGTGGGAAGGGATGTGTAGCTGGGCTTGTTGCTGCAGAACGGGACCCCCCCCTTGTGGGGTGGCTGGAGGTCAAGGTGGCATGAAGGGTCTCATGCTCCTCAGGTGTCCCCAGTAATGGCTCAAAGTGAGGAGCCTCGAGGGTCCTTGTTTCTGTAGGAATGAAGTGCCATGGGAATTCAGGAGTTTGCAGACGTGGCTGTGAACATGGCTAGGCAGAACTGGCTTTTTCTCCCCAAAAATGCTGCCCTTTGCATCCTGGGGGATGCACTGGTGGAAGCTCATTGGGTTTGCACAGCTGTGGCAGGTCCCGAGGGAGGACCATTACAGGCCAGGGCACATTTTGGACCCCTTTTGACTTGCAGACTCCTTGCTCCCTCGCTGAGGCCAAGGGGCCCTGCTAGGCCCTTCTTGTGCTGCAGACCAGCTTTCTGGTTGGGGAAAACCTCTTGGAGTAGCTCCTGGATCACGTTAATCCCCTTAAACCTTCCTGCAGCCATTCCCTGGTGGTGATCAGCCGTGAAAGGCTTCCTGACACCATCTCTGAACTGCTAAAGTTGATTGCAGAGGGATCCCTGCTCCCCAGAGGTGACAGGATGACCACTGACCTGCTTTGTGTCTCTGGGTTCCACACCTTCTGCTGCAAAGTCTTGGTCACTTGTAGGCCTGAGTGAGGACAGGGAGAGCTTCCTGCCTGCTCCTGAATCTGCAGCCACACAGATTTGGGGTCTGCATTTCCAGGCTTGCAGCAAGGAATGCTCCCTCTGCACTGCAAAACATCAGGCTCCCTTCTCTCCCCCCTGTCAGAGGACCCATCTCCACCATCAGAGCAGTGCTTCCATCTGCCCTGATGAGATGCCATGGCAGGAGTTCAGTGAAACAGGAAGGGGTTGCAGACTCTGCTGTGGGGGCCTCCAGCTCCAGGACCCCACAAGTGCATTTGCTAAAGACTTTTGCATCCCTTCTCTGTGCTTCTCCAGCTGCGCCTCTTGTCTCCTAAAGTGCTTCACATGGTTTTTCCCTGATTTCAGCTCATCTCCTGGTGGAGCAGAGCAGCCCCTGGATTCCCTACATAAAATCACAGACTCTTTTGGGGCTGGAAGGGACCTTAAAGCTCATCTCATTCCAACCCCCTGCCAGGGGCAGGGACACCTTCCACTGGACCAGGTTGCTCCAAGCCCCATCCAACCTGGCCTTGAACACTTCCAGGGATGGGGAAGCCACAACTGCTCTAGGCAAGGGTCTCACCACCCTCATTGTAAAAACCTTCTTCCTTATATAAAATAATAAGCTTCTGATGTGTAAGAAGCAGTTAGATGTTCATCTCTGTCCTGAAAAAACCCCTTTCTGAGTGGCCTTGGGAGCGCTCACAGTCTTGCACACTCACACACGTCCCTGTTTGTGTTACAAAGCTCCTGAGCTGCATTTATCCTCCACAGTGACAGTTTTCCATTAGAGAGCTGCAGCCCAGCACGGTGATTATAATTGTCACTAATTTCTTTCTTTGGCAATCAGTTTGTACCTTGACACACTGGCATAAAATGAAAGAGATTCCCCCCCCATTCAGGGCAAGGTTCACTCTCAAAATTCTTGTACCCCCTGATTTCTTTAGGGGAAGCTGCTGTTGCCCTGTGGTGCCTCTGCAGAGATGCCAAGTTTGGGCTTTAGGTGAGGGAAGGACAATATTAACAACACCATGAGCCAGGGACTGGGAATGCCTCGTGCAAAGCCCTTCTGAAGGGGCAGTCACCCTCCTGAGCAGGCAAATCCCAGCCCCACTCCAGAGAAGGCTGGATGCAGAAATGGAGGGCTCTTCCCTGGATTTGATTTGGGCTGGAGCATCTCAGGACAGGGCAGGGCTCTGCACTGATGCACTTCCCCTGAGCATCCCGAGCAGAACCTCACACTGGTGTCCTCAGTGAGGGGAACCACCTGCTTTGCTGGTCAGGCTTTTCCCACTAAACCCATTAAATCAGTGCAAATGGGATGGAATTACAGCAAGGCAGTGTGGGATGAGTAAGGAGAGTCTGTGGGGCTCATGAGGGTTCAGAGAGGGGGGAAAGACGTGCTTCTGGATTGCTCCTGCCTTTCTACCGGGGTCATGAGAGGAGAATTTGGCCCTCTTATTTATTTATTTTTTTTAGCTTAAGCCTCTGAAGAGAGTGCTGCAGAGATTCCCAGGGGGTATCAACTGTCAGAAGTCCCATGACACCCTCAAAAATATCCCCCCAAACAGAAATAACTCAGTAAAACAAAGCAGTGGATTGTTCAGCCAACTAAAATTACCAGCATGTCAAATAAAATATGTACAGCATTAAAATAAAATTTGCATTGCAATAATGCTTTATTAAGCACATTAGGAGATTAAAAGAATCAACCCATTTGTTCCCATTCATGTTGCATCAGGATTTGCATTTCTTTTTTCCCCACCTCCAGCTCGCCCCTCTCCCCTTGCTTGTTTGGCGAGTGATTTTCTCAACGAACCCTGCAAAGCTCTGCCTCGAAAGAAGGTGTGTGTGGATATGCCGAGGGGTTTTTAAATCAAAGCACTTGACTCGGTGGTGTTTGTCTGCATGAGTGTGCAGCAGAGGAGGGGTGGGATGGAGAAGAAAAGGTTTGTCTGCTTCCATTGCAGCTAAAATGGTTAATTAAGACAATAGAGGCTCTATAACAATCGGGGCCGGGGCTGTGAATGCTTGTCTAGACTCTATAGTTCAGCTGCAACTTCTCTGTCGGAATTTTAACTTGGCCCGGCTCATTTCCCCTCCCCTCTTTCCCCGCCTCTCAGCTCATGTCCATAAGTTCTCTTTTCTCTTTTGTTTGTTTTTTTTTGTCCTTAATCAATCTTTTGAGAGATCGGGGCCGGATTGACAGCTCTGCCTGTCTGAGGGCTTGTGTTTGCCACGGCTCTGCCTTCCCAGCTCCCGAACGGGAGGTGATCGTTGTTAACGGAGCCGCTCCGCACCCGCGCGGGCCCGATCCTGGCACAGGGAGAGGGGCTGAGACCAGCTCTTGGGGCTCAGTGGAGTGGGATGTGAGCATACATGAGAGAGATTTTATTTTTAATATTTTTAACCTTAGAAGGGCTGGGAAGGAGGTGGGGGGACATCGGCGCTCAGCGTTTGGTGGTGCTGGCATAGAGAGTTCTCCAGGGGACCTGGATTGCTTTGTTCTGGCTTTTGCAATCTGGATGGATCTGAACTGGGGCTAATCCTGCTCTGGGGATCTCTGTGGTCCTGCTCTGGGGAGCTCTGTGGGGCTCTGTGGGTGAGGCTGGCCAGTGTGAAGCCAAGGGGTACCAGATGGTTCTGCTGGGCAAGGCAACCCTGCCAGAGCAGTCACCTTGCTGCCCCTCACCTTGAGTGGGGATTGGGTTTGTGGGCATTGCAAGAAGCTGATCTGGCCCCAGTAACATCAGCTGGCCCCTGTCGGGCTCACAGCTCCTCCTCAGGCTGTTAAACCACCTCCGAGAGACCTCCAGGCTTTGAGGAGAAGCAATATGAGGAGGGAGATGTGAGGAGAGACCTCAAGTGACATCCAGATTTTCCACTTCCAACATTTTTAACCTGCAACTTCTGGAATTGCTTCAAAAATATCCCGAAAGCACTGAAGAAAGGGCATTCCAGGGCTTCAGCTTACAGCACAGGGATCTGGTAAAATACTTGGGCTCCATAAACCTTAGATCGATCTGAAATCTTGGTTCCCAGAGAGGGACAGGGGGTTGTTCCTGGAGCAGCTCCCCCAAAGCCCAGGGATGCTCCCCATAGCTGAGGTGTGGGCACTGCTGTCGGGGTCTCACAGCTTGGAGTGACCCCCAGTAATGGCACATCAGGGCTTCTCTCTTTTGTCACACATGGGGCCTCAAGCCTCTCTTTCTCTTGCACAGGCTCCTGTGGGGCTGGAGAAGCCTGGCTGGTGTCTAGGTGGCTTTAAAGGCAGCCTGAAGTGGCTGCACCAGGATAATGGCATGCACAGCGGGAGGGAACCTCTCTGGAGGAGTACACGGGGATGCAGCCACACGCTTGAAATATGGGCGAGATTATTCCAACTGCATACATGCAAATGAGGCCTGTCTGCAGACAGGAGAGACAAAAGGTCATTAGCTTCCCATGTAGAGCCCTTCATGCAGGGCCTAATTTACTGTCTTCCTAGCCCTTTCCTACAAATCTTGAATTTTCAGACTTAAAATTGTGATATTTTGGCAGGTTTGATGGCTGTTGAGCAACTCAGGGTTTATTAGATGTTGTAGTAGTGAGTGGGAGGGATGTGCAGGAGTTCAGCTTTTCCTCGAAAGCAGATGTTTGAGACTTGTTACATACTGCAGGCTGGCTTATAAATTGAGGTGTACTTCAGGACCTCCTGAAAGATAAGATCCCCCCGGTTTTCCCCTGAAAGGACAAACTTTTGCTTGTCCAAAAGCTTGCTCTTCGCTTTTGTGGACCTTTTTGATCCCCCAGTTGATGCTTGATTTTTAAGTGAAGCTGGGAGTGGTGGTGGAGAGTGTGGCCACCTCTGCAGAGCTGGATGTGTCCACTGGACCTGAGTGGGCTGGAAGCATCCTTGGGGCACCCAGTTGTCCCCACAGCACCCATCCCTCCTTTGGGTGAGTGGGACCCAACTGCCTGCTGTCACAGAAACACATGACTGAGCCCCACACAGATCTGTGTGCTCGGGAGATCCTTCCCCAGGCTGGGGAGAGGTGACTGCCCTCGCTGCTCTTTCCCTGTGCAATTTGGGAAGAGTCCAATGTTTTGGAAGGCCCTTTGCAAACCCCTCCAGGGGCTGAGGGGACCTTTGGCTGGATCCAAGCCAGTCTGCTCCAACAGTGCTTGTACAGGAGGTTCCACTGATGCTTTGGGTGCTGCTGCCTGAGTTTCGGGCACTGAAGTAATATGGGAAACTCAGTATTTCCCTGTACATCCTGAAACATTTAATTTTGGCTGCTCTGCTCACCATCAAGGTCCTGTGGGCAGGCAGCAGTGGTGGGAGGGGGTTGGGGTCCCCCCCAAACACTGAGGTGGGACTCAATGCACGCAGGACAGGGGGGTGGGTATGGTTTGGCTGGCAGAGGGGTGAGGGTGCTCTGGGTGCTGGTGGGATCTCTGTGGCCATCCCGGGGTGTGGGACTGCGAGTGCCGGTCCCGCGATCCAGCGCAGCTCCCGCCAGCCCTGCCTCCCCCAGCCCGGGATTGAGAGTTTATTCACGCACTAATCAAAGTGACATGATGGTCGTGGCAGACTAAAGCCATTCACTCCCCGAGCTGGCGAGGTCGGGAGGTCGCCCAAGTTCGCAAGAATGGGGCTTTTGTGATGCAGATCGGCAGAGAGCGGCCAGACGAGCGTGGCAGGGTCCCCCCACAGTGACGTCGAGCGGGACCGATGTGCCGGCATGGGCCGGAGTGGGGGTCTGCCCCTCTCCCCGGGCAGTGGGGGGCACTGTGGGGGACACCGAGGGCTGCCCTCAGCTGGTTTGTGGTGTGGGATTTGTGGGTGTGGGTGCTCCTGCAGCACCGGGAGGACGTTAACAAACCGTTTGGGGCAGGGGCATCCTGGCAGCAAGGCTGGGTCCTGGTGTGGGGCCACCTCAGAGCAGACACCCTCCCCCTGCCCGTGTGGGCCTGAAGGGGATGGCTTTGGGTCACTCTTCCCAGGACTGCTGCACCTGTGTCAGCTCGATCCAGGTGATTCCTGCGGTCCTGGTCCTGCTGCTGGGACCTGAGGGGCTGTGTGGGGTCAGGTGTCTGTGGGGACCAGCTGAGCTGTTGGAGGCAAGCAAAGCCCATGCTGTGCTCCTGAGGACCCAACCCAGGACCTGCTGCATGTGGCAGGGGAAGGGGAAATGCGGCTGTGCAGGAGGGATGAGGACAGAGGGCTCGTTCCTGAGCTGAGAAACTGCTTTCCTGCACCAGCCTTTGAACAACGTGTCCTCTCCATCCGCGTCCCCTCCAACCGCACCCTCCCCTCCCTCTGCCTCATGCACCGCCTGAGCAGGGCCATTTGGTAGCTTTACAGATGTGATGACAATTTTGCACCTCTAAAGCAAAGCAAACCCCCAGCCCAATTTTTATAATTGGCTCTTGACCAAAATGAGAGTTTCTTTGAGGGGGTTTCGAACAAAGCGCACTGATGGCGGGGGCACCCCGAGCCACAGAAGGGCCTGGCTTTGATCCTTTCTGCTTTTATTGTCGGTGGAGGTAAAATAAATGGTTTAAAAATTAAATTGGGTGCGAGGTTTGGTTTTTTTTAAATTTCAGCAATACTTTCACAGCAGATTTGAGGCGGTGGCTGAGCTCAGGCACCTCTGTGGGGGCTGGCATGAGCAATGAGAAGTAAAGTCAGTGTAGGGTTGAGGACTGTTCTGGCTAAAAACAAAGGCCCATCAATTTGGGAAAAACTGATTCTTTTTGCTGAAATGGGAAGCTTGGGGAGGAATTATCCAATAAACTTAAATCCTGGGTGGGGGGGAGGGTGGAATGGGACGTGGTGACACTGCAGGAGAATTTGTTACAAACCCTGAGCAAATTCTGCAAGACAGAGGGAAGTTTTCTCTTTCTGGAAGTGCAAACACAGGTTATAACCCCAGAGAGCTGGGTTTGGACTAACACAGTTGGGCTTTTGACTTGTCCCAGGTGTAAATCTGGAGTGTTCTGAGGCTCCTTGGGTCTCTGCTGTGGTGGGACAAATGCTCGGCTGTGCAGAGCAGGCTGGAGATCGACCCCGGGTGCTGCTGTGAGACCTCCGCCGGCCACCCTGATAGAGAGATACGGGCAGTGGCAGGGCATGAAATCTGCTTGAATTGGTGACTCCCAGCTCGCGCCGGCCGATGTGCCTGAAATGACTAAATTACCTCTTTGCTGCCCCGAGGTCCCTCCTGGGCTGCTGAGGGCGGGAGAAGCTGCTCTGCACAGCTCAGGGAGGCTTTGGAACCGGGTCCTCGCCTGTGCTGAGGGGATGAGCTCTCTTGGCAGTTGGGGAAAATCAGGTTTATTCCTCTTCAAACCTATAATTTCATCTATATTTGAGATGTATTCCATTGCATTTTTGCTGCTGTTCAAGCTGGGCACTTCCTGTTCGACCTGGTTCTGTAAGGAAACGGACCTGTGTGCCCAAATATGCTTCTGCCTCCCAAAAAACCCTGTGGGGACCCATTGGCTGGAACTCCAGCTTTATTCCATGACTGTCTGCAGTGCTGGGGAGGAACGATGAAGAGTAGGGAGGCATTTACCCCCATATTTTCTCATATCTGCTTTTTTTAATTATTCTGTGTTGCCTTGGTGGTGTCTGGGGAGATGGAGTGTGAGGAGGCCCAGCAATGAGGCTGGTGGGGCACAGGGGTCCTTCCCAGGGCTGGGCTGTGCTCGGGGAGGGGGGATGCAGGTTCCAAATGGACCGGAGAGCACCCATCTCCCTCGGACAGAGAAAGCGAAGGCGGAGGCACAAAGGGGTGGGCTTTCTTCTCTCTCTTTTTTTTCTGGGGGAATACAATGTGATGAATTCAGTGCGAGGGCCAGCACCACCCTTTAATATACTTTCAGCTGAACAGGGGTTTCTATGGCAGCCGGGAGAACCAGGCGAGCCCTGAAAAGCTGTTTGTGCAGAGCTGTGCCAATGGCATTTGTGGTGAGGGGCACCGGTGCCAGACGGGTAACGCTGCACAGCCACTCATCACACGCTGACAGCCCCCCGGTCCCCCACCGCCACCCCAACGTTTCTGGGGTTTTAATGCCCTCAGACAAAAGGGGCTGCAGCGCTGGCCCGGGATGTGCCTGGCATCGCCCCGGCACCGTTGCCTGCGCCATTGTGGCAGCTAAAAATCTGCCACGGGAGAGCAGGAGGCAGCTCTGCCCCCAGGCAGGTGCTGGAGAGTGGGATGGAGAGGAGGAGCAGGGCATTGTGTCTGCCAGGAGTTGGCCATCCCTCCAGCTCTATCCTATTTTATTCCCCATGTTTGGAAGTGTTTTCCAAAACCAGGAGCAACTGTAAGGGTTGGTGTGGACTCTTCCTCTGGTTGCACGCCTTGTCCCAGATCTGCCTGGTTCTGAGTGTGTGCAGAGTGCTCAGTAGGGAGGATCAAGAGCCTCCTTGTCCCACTGCTTTCTCCTGGCAGGATGTGACAAGGTGGTGATGGTGGCACTTTGCGTGGAAGGCACAGCGAGCACCAGCTCTGCCCTCGGGGATGCAGCAGCCTGAGCAAGGCTCCTGATCACCCATCTTGGCACAATTTTGCCACAGATCTCCAACGTGTCTTGGCACTCCCCTTCAAGGGAGTGGCTGGAGCAGCCCCTGCTCGGCCACTGCCTCTCCAGCAGCTGCAGGTTGAGTTGCTGCTTGACTTCATCCAGGAGCTCTTTGCTGCTGTGTTTCCTCTAGATGATTTTTTTTTTTGTCATGGAAAGACACTGAATTGTTTTCTCCAGAGCAAAGCTGCCTATTCTGGCAGCCTCAGCTCTCTGGGCCGACGGCCTGGTGCATGTTCTCCTTGGTGCAGCCAGGGACAGAAGAGCCACTGTTGGGGTGAATCCTGGGCTGGTTTTGGTGGGATGGTTCAGGGCTGCTCCCACTGAAATGGGGAGGGGGTTCAGTGCAGCCTCCACACTCTTCATATGCTGCTGCTCCCTGTGATGTCGCGTCGGCTACAAGTCGTTCCAGATGGTCCCTTCCCCCATCCCAGGGGACCTTCTCATGCTCATCCTCGCCAAAAGCTCCCTCTCCCCCACCAAAAAACTGTTCTCCAACTTGCTCATTTCCCATGGGCATTTCCATCCCTAATCTTTTGTTGTTGAGAAAACATTTCCAATGAGATTTTTCCTGAGCAGGGTTCCTACAGATTCAGGGCTGATCTCGTTAAGACAGCCGGAAGGGGAAGAGGATGTTTTAGATTCATTGGCAATACTTGAGGTTTTTCTTCCCTTCTCCTTCCCCCTTTCTTCCACTTCTGAGGAAGAACAAGAGATGAAACTTCAATGTTTTTCTCAGAGTGAAATTGCAAAGTAAATTACTTTAGACTCTATAATGTGAAATATTAAAATGAAAAGTGTTTTTAAAAAAAAAAAAACAGCTCAGTGTTCCTTCTTGAAAAGCCCAAAGCAAAATGTGTTGATCTCGTTTCAGTGCTTCTCCCCTCCCTATTTCTCTTTCAAAACAAACTCTGTAGAAATGGACTGTGTTTAGGCGTGACATCTTGCTTTTGATGAATTGTCATTTTCCATCAGGAAAATGTCCAGCCAGCTCCACCCACTGAGCCGTTCACTGGTGATATCCCCAACAGCTTCAGTCTGTGCACATTTAGAGAGAGGAGCTTGTCAGTCCCAGGGAAGGATTTAAAGGTTGCTCCCACCCCTGACTCAAACCCCTCAGTTGACACCAGCACAAGCCAGGGGAGCGCTGGGGCCCCCTTGGGTGCTGAGATTTGGCCAGGTTTTTGGTGCTGGTGTGCAAACCCAGATGTTTTCACTGCTGAGCTCCAGCCTGTCCCTTGCCACCTCTCTTCTCCATCCCACCAGGGCAGCCTGGGACGCCCTGCAGCATTGCTCACCCCAGGGGTGCAGGATGTGGTGTGTCCCCCCTGCCTCCAGCAAAGTTTGGGGAAAAGCTGAGCAGCTTCGGGCTCAGGGAAGCTCCAGATTCCTGAAGGATTTTGGGTTTGTTCTCCAATGGGTAACTGAAGTTACCTGCTCACCAAAAGAGCAACTCTCTTGGTGTTCCCACTGTGGCCTGAGAGCCCTCCTGGGGTGAGCAGTTCTGCAGGGATTGGGGTGAAAGGGCCGGGATGAGGCTGCTCCCATTTCCTGCCTGTTTTGGGCACCTCAGGAGTGCAGAGGAGGCTCATTTACCTGCCCCAGCAGGAGATGGCCTGGAGCAATGTGTCCTCCCCCAGCCCTCCAGAAGACCCCAAACCAAAACTGGGCACGGAGGAGGTAAGAGCTGCAAACAAATCAACCCCAGAAGCCAAAGAACAGCTCCCAGGAGGAAAACCCTGTGCTCTTTGAGCTCTTCTTGCCAAATACTTGACTCAGGGCAGAGAAAGGGTTATTTTTTAAAAGCATAATTGTCTGGCTTTCTCCCCTGGAAAATCAGGTGGAAAACAGATGGGGCTGTGCTTTCCCCTGCCCTAATATTTGAGCCCTTTGGCTGACAAGAGGTTTATGAAAAGAGGGGGGAACAGAGCAGAAGTGGTGGCTTTGCCTCACCAAGGAGGAATCAGAGTCGGAGGCTTGTCCTGTGTTAAACACCAGCCAATTCCCTGACCCCTCCTGATGCTGGGCTCCCTGTGAGCCCTGACTTTGGGAATCATGAGGGTGACAGAGTCAGGAGCACTTTGGGGACTGGGAAGGTGATGGAACAGTTGGGAGCACCAGGCAGGGCTGAAGGTGGCTCCGGGGGCCTCTACTGGCACTGGCCCTGGAACTGCAGTGCATGCAGCTTCATGTTCCCACTGAGAGAAGTTATGGAAAATGAGGAGAAAAAAACCCAAATGCCAGGAGAAAACAACCCCCCAAATGCCAGGCTGGTGTGGCAGTGGGCCAGGCTGGCAGGGATGAGCAGCCCAAGCTCAGACACAGGGCAGGATGGACAGTAGTGCCCTCAGTGGAGACGTGGGCTGGGGACCAGATCCTGCCCTTGCTGGGTCTGCTCTGCACTCACCAGCTCCTGGGCTGCAGCAGGGTGATGTGAGAGGATTTATGGGGTTAAAATAATGAGCAATTTAATGCTTAAAAGCTTGGTTAAACAGTTTAAAGCAGGATTTGCTTTTGGGTTGTGGTGTCTGGGAGGGCAGTGGGGGTGTGCTGGCTCTTTGATGGGCATTGCCCGGGCAGGGGCTGCAGATCTCATCCCTCCCTGTCCCTGTGCCCCACCAGCTGCTTTTGGAAAAGCAGCGAGACCCCCTGAGCTGCTCCCTCCCCTCATCCCTGGGCAGGGCTGCTCAGGACCTGCTGAGGGTGGGCAGTGCCCCAGGGCTGTGACCCGGCTGAGGGACCCCCTGGCTGACAGAAAGGACTCCAACTCGTTTAAACTTTTAACGGTTGGACTCAGGATCTTGAAGGTCTTTTCCAACCTAAACATTTCTATAAAATACATTTATTTTCCTTGTTCTGGCTACGTCAGTGAGAAGGGAGCACTGTGCTCCACAGAGAGCGGCTACAGCTGTGGGAGGGATGCTTTGGGAATCTTGTTGGAATTGCTGAAATCACTCATTTTGAGAGGGGCAGGAGATCCCAGCCTTCTCCTGCGAATAATTTTGGAAAAAAGTGCCATAGAGGAGAAGGGAAGGGATGTCTGTTAATTTTTTTTTAATGGAACATGGGAATTCTTTTAAACTTTTGTCAAGCAAAAATCAATACTTTCTTGTACTTAAACCAGAAAAGCTCTGTGAGTAAACTAATTTTTTTTTGTCATGAAATATCCACACAGTCCTAGTTAACATTTGGCAAAAATATTGCAAAAACATCACCACAAAAAATTAATATTTTGACCAGATCTGAATGTAGCCAATTGCTATGCAGTTCCCTGCGCTCCATAGGTGGAATAATTTAAAATATTTAGTGTTTAGACACGACAAAATATTAATAAATCTTCGAGTTAAACATCGCAGAGTTCAGCTGGTCTTAAAAGGCTTAAGATTGTGGCACAGAGTGGGGATGCCTTGTCGTGATAGTCCCGACACGGATATCTGCAGCCTCTGCAGCTCTGATATCAAATGACCCCTCATAAATTTCCTATTCCAGCATAAATGAGGAAAAATATTTATTAAGGCAAAAATTACCCATCTCCCTTAAATGAAAACAAATCCCTTTCCAACTGTACTGGCATTTTTAAAGGGAATATTTGTCAGTGGCTCAATGTTGTATTAATGGGGGGGGGATGTGGCGATTCAGCTGTGAAGAGAGTGTTTATTTTCCATTTATTTTCTGGACGTTAATGGCACTAAAATGCAGGGCACTCCCGCCACAGGGCTGGGAGACAAAGGGCTGTTGTGCTGCAGCAGGTACGTGGAGTTGGGATAGGAAAGGGATGCAGGGCTGGAGCCATCCCGGGCATTGCCCTACAGAGCCGGGTCCCTCCGTAGGTGAAATCCTAAATCACACCCCATGGCCCCCACGCCGGGCTCGTGGATCAGCTGAGGCAGAGACAGACACGTATAAATAGATTTGGATTCCTCTTTTTTTTAGGCTGTTTGTGGGGGGCTGTCGCATCCTGCGCCTGCTCCTCTCCTCCGAAACCTGTTCTGGGCGAGCGCTTTGTTAATTGGAACAATCTTATTTAAAGGAAGATGAATTAAAAAAAACAAAACAAAACAAAACAAAACTCAGCAGCCAGCTGCCCCCATCGACCCCCCCAATAATTGTCATCGCTCTGGCGCTGCCTGGCAGCTGCTGCCCTCTTTTCTCCACGGTGTGTGCCAGGGTGCCAGCTTTCTGCTGGCACTGGGAAGCACTGGTGGGTTTTAGCGGGAAGAGATTGGTTTTGCTGGGGCTCCAGGCTGGTGGCTGCACCCAGTTCCCCCCCCACTGGGCTTTTGGGGTTTTCCAAGGGTGGTCAGTGAAGGCTGCCCTGTTGTATGTCTGGGGCATGGGGGGATTTTGCTCCAGGGACCCGTGTCCTGGTGGGAAGGCAGATGCAGGGATGGTCCCTGAGGGGCTGCTCCCCAGCCATGGGCACTGACCTGCCTGCCAGGCTGCTTTGGCTCAGGAACATCCTCAGGGAAGTGACCCCCTGTCCCTGCCTGCTGATGGCAAAGCCAAGAGAGAAGGAGTGTGGATGGGCCTGGGGTTTGAGGATCATCATCCAACCCTCCATCCCACCCCATGACCCTGCTCATGCCCCTCATTCAGCTGGGCTTTGGGACCTTCTTGGGAATTCAAACCTGTGCCCAGTCCATGGGCAGGGGGGTCCCATGAGCGGGTCTGGGCAGGTCAGTGGGGTGAGCATGGAGAAGGAAAGAGGGCTCCTCCAAACTTACTGCCTGTGCACATCATCTTCCCCAGGGATGTGGGGTCATAGCTGTTGGACTGTCCCCCTCTCCTCGGCCCCGTGGCCGTCGGCATCACCCTGCCTGTTTGCAGAAGTTTAATAGGATCAGTGGTCTTAGAAGCCCTTTTGTGCTAAATCCCATAACTGCTGCTGGAACAGGAGGGGGGAGCCCACGTAGAGAATGCTAAACTGATCCCTGTGAATTATCCAGTTAAGCACCACCCTGGTCAGAGCTGCGTTTGGTGTAAATTTTAGTTATTTGGGCTTTCTCCATTCCCCTGCTGAGGTTTTGGTGCTGCCTCCCACCAGTCCTGCAGAGCTGCTGCAGCCAGAGACATCGAATTCCCAATCCCTTCATGGAGACTTCCCTATGATGCCAGGACAGGTGCACATATCCCGAATTCCTCATTGTTTAATGCCTCGTGCACCAAAAAGTGCTGGTTTTGTCAGGGAAGGATCAGGCCTGGGCTGCTCCTGCAGCAGAAGGTGAAATGAAAATCCGTGACAGTGTTATCAGAAATTGTTTATGTATGATAAAAGGACGTGTGTGTGACTTCATCATCTTCCAAATGAGAATGGATTTCTATTTCCTTTCTAAGGGGGATTGGGTAGGAAAGGGGACCAGCACATGGATAATGAGAGACAGCAGAGAAATATTCCTGTCTGCTCCCGAGGAGAACAATAACGTGGTGTTGAGTGTTGCTGTGGTTTCAGAGGGAATAGATGTTGGTCTCAGATTTTCCTCATTGAATGTGGGGGACTCCTCCCAAATCACTATTTGCCACCAGGTGAAATGTTTTCCTTGCGATGCAGCATTTACAGAGAGGGAAAAGAGGGTTCAGGCTCAACCAGGGAGTGCTTCAGTCTGGGCTTTTTTAAAAATTATTTTTAGGGGCAAATGTGGGACTTGCTTTGAGGGGCAGCACCGAGCCCTGAGCTGAGCACAGAGTAATGACTCTGAAAATCACTTTTGTGGGTTTTTTTCAGATTAAAAAAAAAGTTTCCACCTTCTGAAGGAAACATTAAAATCCATGTTTAAATTACTAGAGATTTTGGAGATGTTGTCTTTCCAGTGCTCCTCTAAATGCCACTTGCTGATTTTTCAGTTCCAGTGTGACCCTCTTATTTTAAAAAACAAATATTCAGTGTAATTTGTAAGGGCTCTGAGACTTTTCTATTGTAAAACAGCCCTGCTGGGAGGGTGCTTTCCCCATCCCAGAGCTGGGAAACCCCTGGCAGAGCACGACCTGGAATATTTAATTTATTAATTTTTTTCCCCTCTAAAATCTGTGCATTACTGATAGAAGAAATTTGGTTTAGACTCCAGCAGGGAGCAGGGAGAGAGGGCAAAGACCCTTTGCAGGGCTTGCCGGGGCTCCTGGAGAGCCGGGGGGCAGCGGCTGGCAGTGCCACGGGGCTGGAGCATCCAAGGAGCCGGGGGATGCGGGAGGGACCGCGGGCAGTGCGGGGGCACCTCTTGTCCCTGCTGGAGGGGGGAGGTGTCTGTGAGGAGGCTTCTTTTTCTGCTGTTTGCAAGAGAAGAGTGAAAACAGGAGGGTCCTGGCTCTTCCTGGGGAAGCAGCAGCAATAATAACAGCAGTTTATGCATTTGTGAAGATATTTTCTACCCCGGAACACCTTGTTTTTTGGTTAAAGGTGAAAAGTCGTTCAGACGTGGGGGAATGACACAGGTCAGGGGTAAATCTGAAATCTTCTGACGTGAGTGTGGGGAGTGTGGGTGTCCACGTCCACATCCAGGAGGCAAAACCCTCACACTCACTTCAGTGACGGGTTATGTTGTGGAGGAACAACTTTTCATCAAATATAATAATTATTTATATGATATAAAATGTGCTAATTGGTGTTCTGTTTACAATAAATCTCATCACATAGTGACTGAATGTGCCAGCAGGTAAAAAGGACAAATTCGAAGGATTTTTGTAAAAAAACAAGCAAAACAAAAAACCCGCAATCTAGTTGCAGTGTTTTCTGACAGAACTGTCCTGTAAATAATTATAATAATGACAATATTATTATTATTAATAATAACGATAATAATAACCCCGATATTTAATCCCTATGATTATAAATATAGGACCTGCTTTTAGGTATGCAAAAAAAAAATCATTAAAATCAATGAAATTTGTATTAGAGGATCAAGGGGAAAGCTGAAACTACATAAATCATTTATCATTTCCCGGGATTTCCAGCTGTAACTTGACAAACTGACTGTTCACAAGGGGAATGAGTTTTATTTTATTATTTTATTAGTAGACTCCAAGTTTTTTGGGGGGTTGCAGTTCGCACCCAGCCTCGTGGGTGATGGATGGAGCCGGGGCAGGAAGGACTCGGAGGGACCCCCGGCTCCGCTCCGGCTCCGCTCGGGGGGGCCCCCAGAGTTTGGGGCACTTTTGAAGCTGCTGCTGCTTCCGCGCTGTAGTCCCCGTGCAGGTCTCCTTTAGGTAATCGGCTAAAATCCGTGCGTTTGTGGGTTTTATAAAGAAAAAAAGACCCGTTTTCCATCTCCCAGCTCTTCAAACCTCTTTTTTGTTCCGTGGTGGTTTTTCTCGCTGTGTCCCAGAACTTCTCTCCCCAGAAGCGATGGGGAGGGAGAGTGGGGGAACATGTGGGGCCCCGACGGGACACTCCACGCAGGGATTTCTCCAAGAATTGCCCCAAACCAGCCCCGTCCCGGGGTTTCTCAGTGCAAACCAAACAAAAAAAAACCTCTCAATGCTCGCTGTGGATATTTGCAATTTATTTACGATTAGCCCCAAATTTACCAGAGATGACAGACTGAAGGGGGGGGGGGGGAAGCAATTCAATTAATTTGTAATCTTGCATTTCATTAGAAAATGCAAGAATAATGATCGCGTCCAGCAGGCGGGGGGGGGGAAAAATCATAAATGGAGATTTCCCCCTCCCGAATCAGATTATAAAATAAGCGTTTTTTAATTAAATTAGTTGATGCGCAGTTGATCAGAGTATCCCCAGATTATCAGCGAGGTAAACACAACAAATAGAAATAACAAAGGACACAAAAGTTGACTGATCTCCCCTTTTTCGGCGCAGCCTTCGGGGCTGCTGGGGGAGTCCCGAAGAGGGGAAGAGCCGGGGATGGGGGGAAAGAGCCGGGGATGGAAGTGTGGGGGTTCAGAGCCGGGGATGGGGGTGCGGGGGTGCAGCCGGCTCGCAACAGGGCAAATAATTCGTTTGCAAACAAGTTTCTGCCGGCAGCGAAAAGATTCGCGTTGAACTCGCAGGAACTAAGTTGTTTTAACCCGGGTTAAACCCAAAAATCTGCAGAAAAGGCTCATTTGAGGCGGGGGCAGTGGCGGACGTGGGGCTCGAAGCGCGGAGCCCGATCGCCCCGGCCGGGCCCGCCGTCCCTCCTTTTCAAAAATTCATTGGCACTTCTTTTTCCTCCTTTCGTAAAAAAATTATTTCCCACGGAGGAACCTCCCCGCTTTGTCCCGGGTGGGATTCGCTCCCTCTGAACCCCCCCCGCGCCGGGCAGGACTGAGCGCTGCCGCCCGCGGGTGGGGGCGTGGGAAAGTCCCCCAAACCCCCCAGTTCTCCCCAGTCCTTCCCCGCCAAACTTCAGCTTCGTTTTCTGCCTTTTCTCCTCTCAAGTTTCCATCCCGGCAAACAGGCAAAAAACCCTCTTTAAATTGATCCAATTCATATTTTAATTTTTTTTTTCCCCCTAAAAATCGTTGAAGTCGAATTATGTCCCCTAAAACCCAGGAGGGGAAGTTTGGGGGAATATCGTGTGTTTCTGGGTCTGCTCCCAGGTCTGTGCCGGAGGAAGTGTGAAATCTCGCCTGCCACACGCTCAGACAAAGCCGTCTTGTTACCCGGGATTTGTCGGGTCAAGCAGGATCCCGTTTTAAGCCAGTTACTAAATGTAATTCTCCCACTTTGCCTCTTAATTTAGCAAACGAAAAAACCCCAACTTTTCTGCTGGGGGCATAAATTGCAATGATCATTTGCCCTCAGAATTAAAAAAAAAAAGTATTTTAGTCCTGTTATTATTCCACTAACGTTTGTTCATTTATAGAATGAACAATATTTGAGAAATGTTTGAATACACTAAAATGTCCGCATTTAATTAGAAATTATTTGGATAAAATACCATATTTCAAATTACAATTTTAAATGTCCACATTAAAAAAAATTCTTGACAAGACTTTTACGGGGTCCTGAGCTGGTAGGAACCAATTTAGCTCCTTTGTGTAGCATCATCCCCGGGTATTTCCTATTATTCTTAGGAATTTGGATTCATTCTTTATTCTGGACTAAACATTTTCTTAGTGCTCCTGTTTTTTTTCTTGGGAAAAAAAAATTGAACCGCTAAATGAAAAAATACAAAAATAAGAGTTTGTGTTTCGGGACTTATTCCATGTGTACACAGAAATATGAGATCTCGGGTCTGTGACTGAACAAGTGTTTTTAAACCTGGGTCAATCCTGCTCAAAACTAGTTTTAATTGCAAAACAATCTTTGAGACTATTAGGCGCAAAAAACGTAATCAGTTCTGAAGCTGGTTGAAATTTTCAGACTATGATTAAAGCAAAATAACAAGTGTGGGGAGTTTTCACTTTTTAAAAATAAATAGTTTGTCTTTCACTGTCACTGTTCAGCAGCATCCAGCACCTCATGCAGCAAAGCTACTCCAGCAGTGGAGCCGTAAATCCGAAATACTTTTGCCTTTCATTGAGACAGGAGGGGAAAAAAATAATAATAACAAAAAATAAATAAAAAAGGAGTTTGAGAGGTCTTCAAAAATGCAAGTATTCCCAGAGATTTGACTGGGTCCTTGCTCCAGCTGCAAGCTGCCCACAACAAGAAAAATACATGGTTTTGATTGCCCATCCAGTGCTCCAGAGGCCTTTGGAAGGGACAGGTGACTTTGAAGGGCATGGATATCCATGGCAGGGCATGGTGGTGGGCAGGGAGGCTGCACCCCCTCCAGAGTGGAGCTCAGCTGCCCTCTGATCCAGAGGCATTTTAACCACATTTCGGACCATTCCTGATGCTTCACAGCTTGTTGGATTTTACCATTGCAAAGGGCTATAAAATCTTCAACAGCCTTTGGGCAAAGGATGGTGCCTTCCAGTCCTCTCTGCATACGTGTTTCGCCTGGCACAGAGGGCTCCCATATCGGCCGCAAGCCAGTGGGACGGCACCGAGACTGTTACTGGCACCGCCGAGGATGAGGATGCTGGTACAAATCTCCCTGGATAGGTGCAAGCGTCCCTGCTCCGCACACCAGCGAGGCTGAAGGGCCATTAGCATATTTATTTATTTTTTCAATGTAGAAGGCCGAGGTGTCCTTAAAAGCCACCCTTCTCCCCCCTGCCCGCCTCGATCCCCCACCCTTGCGCGTTGTGCCGGCACCCAGCATTGTGCGCGGCTCTCTAGCCCCGCTCGGCCTTTTGTCAGCCCCCTTTTCTGTGTCAATCAGATGCCTTTTGTCAGGTCCCAGACATGTTGTGTCCACACGCACACAAATATCCCCGCGCAGAGCGTGGGGAACGCGACGCACATTCAGATCATGCCCTGCACCCTCCCGTGCCTGGGCACACACACGCGGGGGGGCACACGCGTGTGAAACAGTCACCCTGTCCCCTCCAGAGGGGTTGGAATTGGGATTTGGGGGTGGCTGGAGCAGGAATGGTGAGGGTGTCCAGTCTCCAGGGTGTCCATGTGTCTTTGGGCACTGCCTGTCCTGCAGGATGGAGCCGTGGGCTGCTGGCACTTCTCTCCCTCGTTATGAGTTTTCCTCCCCTGTTGCTTTTCTCCATCTCTTGCTTTGAGCTGTTTTTTTCCCAGTTTTTCACCCATGTTTCTCAAGCACGGGGTGACATTTGATCAATTCCTCGAATCGATCCTAGAAAATGTTGATTTTACAGTCTTATGTGCTGGTTTTGTGAGATCTGGCACAATTAACGGCACCAGGTGATAGAGAAACCACAACTGAGGGAGAACACACTGAACAGCCACCCCATGGCTCTTCCCCGAGTCCTGGGCTCCTCTCCATCCTCAGCTGCCCTCAGCCCAGAGGTTGCTGTCAGGACACCAATTTGCTGCAGCTCAGAGGGCGACTTTGGGCTAAAAGCCAGCGCTCTGGGGGCTCTGACAGCGCAGGGCTGGGGACCCGCACAAAGGGGTGGCAGCCCTGTTCCTCAGCTGCTGGGATGGGGCCGGTTTCCATCTGTCCCCTCATCGCCCACCCCAGCACAGAGGAGGCTTCTGCCCATCCCACGGCGCTGCCGTAACCACAGGCCGGAGCACCTCTGGCCAGGCCGCTCAACCACTGGGGCCTTGACTGCACCCGCAGGCCCCTCCGGCCCCACCAGCCAGGCAGGGGCACCGGGGGCACAGAGGGGAGGCAGGAGCACACCCTGGACTCGGGCTCTGCCTGCGGAAGAGCCGCCGCGGCCGCCGCCTTCCCTGGGCATCAACAAAATGGCGTCAGGGGCTCCCAAATGGCGGCGCCGGGGCTGGCGGGAAAGGCGCCGGCGCGGTGCCAGGGCTGCGCCGAGGGCACAATGACTGGCACATAACGGCCCCTCGCCGCGGCCGCCCCTCGCCCTGGCGGTGCCAGCTGTAGCCCCCCTCCCTCCACCTTGGCACGGGCAGGCGGCCCCGCCATGGCTGCCTCTGAGGAGGATTAAGGCCGCAGTTGTGTCTCCCTTCTTTCTTTCCCCCTCAGTGGCTGAGAACAGGAAACGTGAACCTATCTGAGACTAATTGACTTGCAAATTAATCGTTTGTCCCTGTGCCTGATAATTAGTGCTAACGATTTTTACACACCCCCCCACCCTTTTGCTCTCTCCTCCTCCTCTTTATTTTAAAGGGGGCTGTTTTCCCTTTCTTCTCTTCCCCCCCCCCTTTTATCCATCCTCGCCCCAGTTCTTCCCTGAGCATCCCCAGCTGCCCCCACCATGGGGTGAGGATGGCACCGGGTTTGGGGTGAGGGGGCCTGGCAGGGCGGCAGCACCCACAGCTGCTGGTTCGCTTCCCACGCCTCGGTGCCAACCTCCACGTCTGCCCCGCCAGGGACAATGGACAGGGCTGGGAGAAGGGGGTCAGGACTTTGGGGACTGCGGAGGGGCCGGGAAATGGGCAAAAGGTGTTTTTTGGGACATGGCATCGCTTTGGAGGTGGCTGCAGCTGAACCTGCATTTCCAAATTTCCCAAATATCCAGGGAATGGGTTTAAAAAAAAATAACATATTAAAAATCACTTTGAAAGGAAGCAAAGGTTGGGGGTAGTTTTCTCCAGCCTTCTCTCTTCCTCTGGCGTTATTCCAGGGATACATCTCGTTTTTATGAGTCAGAAGAGGTGCTTCTCCTGGAGGGAGGCAGCTCAATGTGGATATTGGAGACTGGGGGTTGAAATCACTGACGTTGTGGCTTTGTCCAAAAGCCTCACCTGAAGCTGGGGTGCTTCAGGGAATGGACAGTGCTGTGGCTGGAGCATGGAATTTAATGTGGGAAAAGGGGGGAAGGTGGGTTTGTGGTCATTTTTGTGGTCTGAGCCCCCTGGGTCCTGCTCAGTGAGACTTGTCTGTGCCAGAGCTTAGGAGCAGCTCAGGGCTGACAGGAGTGGATGTGTTCAGTTCATAGGTGATATTTCAACAGTAAAATGCAGTTTTGTTGAAATTATTGTATTTTACGGGCATATTTCCCTGTCAGCAGCAGAACAACCCCACTAATACATTATTCCAATGCATTTATTGAAGGCTGGTAACATAATATACCATAAAGTACCTTAGTTGTTTCATTTCAGTTAACTTCTGTTGTATGTTGTATCTCCAGTGACACTGTGCTATGCAAATAATTGAAAATTCTTCACGTAATTACCATGTTTCAATGTAATTCAAACCAAAACGCTTAGATGCTCCTGCACTGGAATTCTTGAGAAATTCCACGTGGCAAATTTAATTTTTTTTTCCTCCCTGTTTACTAGAAGGAAAAGATGCCATTTGAGGGAGATGTGTTGGGGTGGAGGGGAACCCTTTGTGGTGTTGATCTCCCCTTTTTTCCCTGGCTGGATGGGATTTGCATCCTCTCAGTGCCAGGCAAGGCAAGAGGTAAAACAGCCCCTTTGTTCCCATGCTCAGGACCCCGACCAGCCCCCGGTCTGTGGCAGAGCCATGGTTTCTCCATCCTCCCCATTCCCGACCCCAAGTCAGGCTGCAGGTGGGACCCTGGTGTCCAGCCGACCCACCACTCCCCTCCAGCCACGAGAAGCTTCTTCCTCTGGTGCCCAACCGTTGATAATTAAAGGGATCCTTTTCCTTGCAGCTCTCCTCCCCAAATGCTGCTGGTGCCTGACACCATTTGTCAGCCATACCCCTGCTGTAATCCTATTTTTGCCCCCCTCCCTGCCCTGCTTTGTGTCCGGGGCTCTCTTCGCCTCCCGTTTCGCAGCTCCTGCTGCTCAGGCGCTGCTGGTTCCCCCTTCCCTCGGAGCCGGGAGTCTATAAAGCACTCACAGCCTCGGCGCTCATGAACTCGCTCTGTTTGGTTTGACCAGAGTTAATTGCACACAAACTCGGGCCTGTCGGCACACAGGGGCTCTTTGTTCCCGCAAGAATCACTTGCCCTCCGAGGTCGCCGTGGCTGCGACCTGCTGTCCCCGAGGGTCGCCCCATCGACAGGCAGTGTCAGTTTGATCCCTGCACCGCGGAGAGGGTGGGGTGGTGCAGGTTGCTGTGGGGAAAAAGCCGGAACAGGGAGCCGAGGCGTTGGCGGAGCCTTTTGGGTCAGGCTCATTGAAGTAATGTGATGATTAGCAAGGATTGCTGAGCTTTATGGCTGGGGAGGAGGAGAGAGGGTGAAAGAGATGTTTAGGGGTGGATTAACCCCCGTCAGACCTGTACAAGAGGTTTCCCAGATTAAACACAAGTTCAGTGGTCTGTAAACGCTCCCCTTTGGCCGGGGCTGCTTCGCCAGAGCAGCTCTGGGGTTAAAGCTCTGCAGTGTGTGTTTGGGACTGAACTTCCACAGCATCTCAATTCCTGCTCGTGCTCTTGGGGCCCACGTCCTTTGAATCTCCCGAATGTGTCCTTAGACACATCCTTGTGTGCTTGGAGACTTGAGCTCCCAAGTGCCAGGTTAACCTGGGTACTTTGTTCCCGTTAACTTTCCAAAGCATCTGGTGAACTTTTACTTGGTTTGTGGTCCCTCCAAGAGGTTTTGGGTGATGTTCCCATTGGTATGGTGCTGCCTATACAGTGCTGGCTGGGGAGAGAGGCTGCATCAGACACGGCTGTGATGTGCCTGGCACTCCAGGGCAGCGGAGACCTGGGAATCCTGCTTGGATTCAGGTGCTGCTCAGAGCCAAGTGCATTGGCCAGGGACAAGACACTTTGCTCTCTTGCTGTCTCAGCTCTGCAGGGGGACAGGGGTGTTTGCTGGTGGGTCGCTGGCGGGTACCAGCACAAGGAACACTAATCCTGGTGAGGGCTGAGATGGCATTGAGGGCTCAGTGGCCCCTGGGCAGGACCGACTTCCCTGAAAACCCCTTCTGACCTGCTTCCCCACCCAGACATAGCCTTCACTGCTGCTGCTGGGAAAGTCAGTCCCTTTCCTCTTCAGCATCCTTCAGGCTCCATCTGAGTGAGTCCAAGACATGAGTTATAACTGGTTTCAGAGGGCGAGGCGGCTGATGACTGACAACAGCAGTGTGAACAATGCCCTTCAAAGCTCTCCAGAGTGGCAGAGGGCCCTGGGTGCTCATCGGTGCTGAAGGGGATGTTCCCACTGACCATCTCATCCTTGGGCAGGTGGGAATTGTCCCTGAGGTGGGCAGCCCTGTGCAGACCCCTCCGAGCTGGGCGGGTTGGCGAGATGCTGCCTCGAGGCGGTTTCCCAGTCCTGCGCACCTGGTACTCTGTCAATGCAGCCACTTGGCTAAATGTGGGTCATTGTAGGAGGGTGCAGCCACTCGAGCAAACAAGCCTCAATTGCCCACTGATTGGGGTGGCTGAGAGCACCATCACTGAAATTTCTGAGGGGGGAGGCATTAATAATCCCCATTCTGTCTCTGCAGCCCTTGCCCCCTTGTTATTTCCCTCTTTGTGTCTTAATTTGGCCCATTATTATTATTTTATAAAAGGGCCTTTTCTCCACCCCCTCCCTCTTGAAGACACTCCTTAGACCGATGGGAAAATGGCAAGGAATAATTATGAAAAACATCAGTGGAGAGAGGGCCATCTGAGAGGGATTAAAGGATTACAATTAAAACTCATTTTAGGGAGGTGATGTGACATTAGCGTTTTCATTCTTCCCCCCCCACCACCCCCCTTCCCCAAACACCCTCCAGGATATCTGGGTCTAAGTTGATTAAATGACAAACTCCAGCTCAGAGGGAAACAACAACAAATTAAAAACTGAGTAAAATGAAAAACAGCAACCCAAAAATGATTTACAAAATTAAATGAAAATGAGGTCACTGAGAATTACTGAAAGTCTGGCGGCAGCTGGAAGTGGGGTGGACAAAGCACCTGCCACTAATAGCAGGTTTCTGGTGGTGGGAGCATCTCCCCGCTGCCTGTTCCAGCAGCAGGTGAAGATGTCTGAGGTCTCTCCTCCAGGGTATGAGTTGAGTGTTGGCTGGGCTGTGGCAATGGCTGCTTGGGGTAAGGCTGGTGCTCCCTGCTGGGTTTGCCAGCCCTGTGCTCCACGAGGTGACGCAGGGCTTTGCTTTGGGAGCTGGGTGTGGACGTGGCGCTCGCTGAGCTCTCCCTCCATCAGCCTGCAGAGGATCTGCAGCTGGAGAGCCCAGGCCAGGAGGTGCCCCTGTGTCAAGGTGGTGCCAGGGCAGCAGGACCCTTGTGGCAGCCTCAGCGTGTCCCTTCCTGGTGTGGCTCCGTGGCCCATTTTCTCATCTCTTTCTGCAGCTCCTACTAGTGGCTGGAGCCAGTGAGCCCCTGCCCTGTGCGGCTCCCAGCCATGCCCAGCTCTGGGGTGTGCTCTGACTCTCCCTGAGCAAAGGGAAGCAGAGGGGGATGCCTGTGGCCCAGACACCTTCCCTCTCTTATCCTACCCATCGGGATGCCCATTCCACCTCTGCCACAGAGAATCCTGACAGGGCTCCCAAGGACAGGAACTACTTATGGCAGTGTTGAAACTCAGTACCATTGTAAACAAGGGGTGTTGGGAAAGTTCCTCGGAGCAGGAGCTGTGGGGAGCTGAAACTTCCGAATGGAAACACACAGCAAGCTGGGACTTTATTTTGTCGAGAAAATCAAATTCTAGGATGATTGCTGGCCATTTCAGCAAGGAGTTATGGAGCCTGGAATGGGCGATTCCCCTTTATAAAACAAAAATATCTGTAACTGAAATTATTCAGGTGATGTGTACACCTAATCCAGTGCTGCCAGTCCTGTTTCAAGGGGGATGACATGAAGATGTGGAGGCAGATGTGTGGCTCAGGCTCTGCAGTTCACTGTGCTTAGGAAGTTTTGGCTGCCAGCACCTGATCTGTAGGGCCCTGAGAGCCTCAGTGGGACTGAGCCCACGTCCTGCCCTAAAAGCACAGGTCTCACTGCATGAACTCAGCCACCAAAGTCTGCAAGCGCGTGGCCTGGGAATGCTTTCCCTCCTGTGTGTGTTTTGGCCATGCACGCAGCTTTGGGTGTGCAGGTCGGGAGCAGAGAGGAGCTTCTCTCTTCTGTATCCTCCTGTTTCTGCTGCCAAAGGGGGTCGGGCTCAAGCCCAGCCTCTCCCCTCTCGCCTCCATCCTGCAGCCTGGCATAGCTGGGCATCTCATCACGTGGCTGTGCACGTGGGCACGAGTGCTCGTCATGTGAGGTGCCGTATCGTGTCTCATACTGGGAGGCAGGGAGAGATGAAAAAGCTTAACGGAAGGGAAACTCCCCCTTCCTCCCCCCCACCCCTCGATCCAGCCTATTTTCTTTCCTCTCCTTTTGTTTCTGATTTCCGGAACTATGCAGCGAAGCAAAGCGTGGGGAGAAAGAAAGAGGCTGAAGAGAGCTGGCATCTGGCAGGGAAAAGAACAAAATAGCAGAGCAGGGCTATTTGTTAGGCAGGAGCAGGGAAGGTGGGCAGATCCCAGGGCCCTCTGCCCTGTCGGCAACGACTGCTCGGGAGCTGGGCAAGCCCCGGGAAAATTCACGGTCTAAACACGGAGCTGGTCCCAGGCAGGTACAAACTGGCACAGATCTTGCTGGTAACAGCAGTGGAGAGGTCAGCCCAGAGGCTTGGAGTCTGGACTCATGGACATCCTTCTTGCTCCTCCAGTTCACAATATCTGTTCTTTGATCTCCCTCCTGCCACAAGCTCCATTCCCATGAGCATCCCCAGGCGCCTGTCCCAGCAGTGAATTCCCCAAGGCCACCAACTGCACCTCCTGCACAACGTCAGGAGGCTGGTGTGTGGTGACAAGGCCCCAGAAATGAGGAGGCCGAGGCAGAGGCTGTTCTCCCATGGTCTTTTCTCTGAGGCTGAAATGATCAGCGTAGCTTAGTTCATCCTGTGATGTCCCTTTTACAGTCAGGGCTGAGAGATGCCTGAACATATTTTATTCCTGTTTTTTCCTCTGTCCCGGCCAGTACAGAAAGAGGTCTTTGCATACAGACCCAATGTTAATTAGGCAAATTAATTAGGACCAAGATGCGGTGTTTTCCCCCTGAGGAGGAAATACAGTAAACTCCATTTCTGTGAGCTGTTTATTCAGCCAGGGGGGTCGAAGGAGAATAGCCGTGTCAAAGAAGCTGCCATTTTCAAGGTCCTTGTGTCCCTTCTGCGCCGCCCTAGAAAGGGAACAAAACTCTGTTGACAGCAAAATCTCAGCAGGAGCCCCTGGGCTGAGGGGCACAGGGAAGCGAAGTGGAAAGGGTGCCAGGTTTCCGAGCGCCTGGAGGGAACAGGCTTTGGTCTCCAGTGTTTCAATGGGCCGGGGAAAGCAAATCAGCCCTTTCAAGGCCAATCACGCTGTTCTCGAAGGCACACACTGGAGATAATGCGCCGCTGGCAGCGGGGCAACAGGAAAGGACTGGGTGGCCATGGCAGGGGTGAGGGCAGGAGAGCTACCAGGGGCCAAGAGCTGGCAACTGCACTCCTGCTCCATCCATCCCACCTCATTGGAGCACTGTGAGAGGGGCTGGGATGCACTGGTGCACCAGGAACAGCTCATGGAGAGTGTTGGGGGGGGGAGATGGGGCACCCGTAGGTGTTTCTCTCTATTTTGTGTTGTCTCGTCCCTCTCCACCAGCACAGTCACAGCTAGTGTGGTGAGGGAGCACCGAAGCACGGTGCAGCTCCCTGACCCTCTTCCCACCCCAGCTTTTGGTTTCACAGCTTTTAGTTCATCCCACCCTGAAAGCCTGTGACCAGAAGAGCCTGATCTCAGCCCATGTGCTTGCTCCAGTGTCTTTCCTGGCCACGGCGTGTTTCTGAGTGGATCAATGCGCTCCCCGAGCCGCGCCGTGGGATGGGCGGGTTCGTGGCTGCGGTTGGGGTGTTTTCATGCCGGGTGCTGCTGTGTCTCCTGGAGAGGAGCAGGGCTGGGTTTGTCGGCTCCTTGGCAGCTCAGCGCTCTGCCCACAGCACCATCTCCCGTCAGCATCACGCTGCCTTGCAGGGGCAGTGCATCCTGGGAATTTCCTTCCCCAGTGCCAGAATACCTTCACCCCAAGTCCAATCGTGTGGATGATCTTCTGCCATCATATTTAACCCCCCTCCCCATCCCTGACCGAAGCCAGGATGAAAGCAGTGGGGTTTTTTTCCTCTTTCTTTCTTTCTTTTTTTTTTTTTTAATGGCGTTTCATTAGCTTCCAAATCAGACAGGCGAAACAATGGTGTTCTGTCAGCGATGGGCTTTCGTGCTGATTTCATCTCCTCTCTCATCCGTATGCAAACCAGCCTCCAGCAGGCTTTGGTCATGCCATGGAAACCGAGGTGCAGGCCCGGAATGGGGGTTCTCAGAGTGAGAAATCTCCTGTTCGCTTTTTCCCATTTGCATAATGCAACTTTTCTTCCCCCAGACACTGAGGCGCTTTGTTTATAGAGAGCCAAGAGAAAAGGGGATGCCGGGGACAGAGGAGGGACCGCGGGGAGGGGGGAAGTGCCCGGTGGGAGTGGGGAAGAGGAGGGCAGCGCTCGCAAAAGAAGAACATGCAGAGAAAAGCGCGGGGCGACTAGAAGGGAATATATATGAGGATGGGGACTGGGAAATGGGGCTGGGCCAGTTCCCCGTGATCCTGGGACCCGTGCGCTCCTTTGGCCTCTCTGTGCAAGCCGAAGGGTGTCGGGGGGACTTGGCGTGGCTGAGGATCCAGCTGGGAGCCTGGATCTGCGCTGAATTAAAGCCGGTTGTCATGATAATGCCCCCCAGAGGAAGCAGGAGCCTTTTCAAGCCCTGCATGAAATACCTCAAAGGGTTTTGTGCAAGAAGCCTCTAAGATCCTCAACTGGTGGAAACCGAAGGTTGTTTGGGGGAATAGTGACCCGCAGGGCTCACGGGAAGGAGGTGGCTGAGTGACAGCCAGCAGAGCGTGAGGGCCCGGCCCTGGGAGGTGGGGAGAGAAACTGGGGGGGATAAAATCATTCCCGGATTTATTCTCGGGGATGTGTGGGGCTGGGAGGGAGGGAGGGAGGTTAACGACACAAGGTTGTTGTCCGTTTCTCTCCCTTGAAACGTGGCAAACTCCAAGGTGGCACAGGGGAGGTAGGAGGGTGAAGGAATTGGATAGTCCAGTTCCCACCAACGGCCCCCAGTTTTTTGGAGTCATTGGAAGCAAGTTACCCCCAACCTTGTATTTCTCTTTCTGCAAACTGGTGATCTGCTGCTCTCTGCAAACCAGTTTGAGATCTACTAATGGCAAGGGCAGGGGGCTGCTCCAACGAGTCTCTTCATCTCTGATGGCTACACCTCCTAAAAACAAACCTGGTTCTTGCTGGCTCTGTCCTGGGTGACAGGGTTTGATTTGTGAGTTGGATGGATGCACAATTAATAGTAATAATAACAATAATAGCAACAAAATGTATTAATCAGTGACGGATGACAGACATGAAACCTGCAATTAGAAGTATTTTAGGATATGTAAAAATGCCTGCAAATGATTTGCAAATGAGGTGTAGACAGTAAAGCAGGCAGCAATGGGGATATTTTTGGATTTTGCCTCAAAGTGGGGCTGCTTTTTTTTTAAGGTTCTTCAATGTAAGTTGGATGTACAGACGTGTGCTCCTGAGGGAAGGTCTCCTGTTGGTACTGCAAAATGTGGAATTGATGCTCCAAAGTGTGGGATGCTCCTCCAGGCCCCATGAAGTCCTGCAGGGCAAGGCCAGCAGAACTACAGGCAGGAGCTTCAGTGATTCACGGGCCTGCACGTGGAACTCACTCAGGTTTAGGTGGGAATTGTTCAAGCCTCACTTGTGCCATTTGCACTTCAGGGCTCTGGTTGCACACGGGACCAGACATTACCACATCCCTGTTAAAGAGCAGCTGGGATTCATCTTGGATGATCTACAGAATGTGAAATATTAAGTCTCTACCGGTGAGCAGGAAAACCCTGCAGTCTGCTCCTGGCATCTGGTATGCTGGGGCAGGAGGGAAAGTGGAGGGAAAATATTTGTGCTTTGGAGGATTCTGCAGTAACTCCACAGAGGCCCTTTAGCCAGCAGGGATGCCCACCTGGACATCCCTCTCAGGTGCACTGGTACCTCTGTGTAGCACAGCTCTGCATTGCTGACGTGCCACATGGAGCAGCTGGGATGCTGCTAATGCTCTGTAAAAGGGATGGGGATTTTGAGGCAGCTGATTTGGGGCTTTTTCTCATTGATTTTAGCCTGATTTCCACAGAAAATGAGATTTCTGCCATCATAGGGTGTGTCTGTCACTTCTCATCTCTCTCCCAGAAACTTCTGAAATAGGACAACTTCACCCCCATTTGGCTCAGTGTCAGTTTTGGATCCCCAGTTGGTGGGAACTGCTTTGGGTCTTCAGTTATACGTATTTTTCAGAACCTTATTTCTATTATTGGCTCCAAAAAGCAGTTTTTACTTCAAGACCAGACTGGAGAAGGGCAGTGACCCTTCCCTTTGGACAGAGAGGGAGAGGGGTCTGTGTTGTAGGGGCTTGCCGGGGTGTGAACTGCAAATGCCTTGGCCTAACGAGCTCTGTGGTTAATGAAGCATCAGAGCATTCCAGTCCAAGGTGACTTCAGCCCAAAGAGAGTTTCTGAAGGAGCCTCACACATCTCTGCCCCTGCCCGTGTTGAGACAGAGCTGCTTGTGGACTCAGGCAGTTGCCTGTCCAAAGCCCATCCACGGTGGCCTCGGGGCAGTGACATGGGAGCAGAGGAAGGAGCAGGGTGTGACTGGAACATGACTTGGGTGTGAACTGCTTTGAAGGTGGCCCATGCCAGGATGGGAACCAGAACAGGGAGAGGACTTCCCGGCATCACTTCCACTCTCACCCTCCCACCCTCCGGCCCGCTGGTCATGCCAATTTGTCACCAAGCTGGGATTTCAATTAAACCCCAAAAGAAGGGGTCAGAGGTTATGCAAACACGTTGGTAAAGGCCGCTCGCCTGGAGGGCTCTCCCGGGGCCGCTGGTGCCGGCCCCTCGCTTTACACAGTCCCGATTGACCCGGGCTGAGCCCGGCTTTGTTCCCTGGGCTCCATTCAAGAGGCAGTTTGTCAATAAAATTGACCTCTTGGCTCCCCGGAGGGGCTGCCACCTCCCTTTCCCAAGGGTTTGGCTGGAGTAGAGCTGATGGTCCCTCTGTGGTCTTCACGCCCCTGGACAAGCCAAGGGTGAGGGCAGGGATGGGAGCAGAAGGCCACATGTTGCAGGCCCAGCAGCAATCACAGCAGCTTCTTCTCCCCGCGGGGGTTTTTATTACCAGTCTCTGCCCTTTGGGCTTTTGCACCTGAGGGCAGTTTCCAGCTGGACCCCTTGGAAACACCAAGGCAAACACAGGGTTCTGTTCATCCTCTCCAGACCTTGTTCTCCTTCCAGGGCTGTCACTCTCACAGCCACTTCCACGAGCATCTCGTGATGGTTTTCTGCTCCTCACCATCCAGGCTGGGTTGATGCAGGGACCTGGAGGTCTCCTCCCAAAGAACTGAGCCGTGTTTTCCCTCCCTATTACACAACCAACACCGATGCCCCACTCAGGGCAGCACCTCTCCCTACCAAGCCATGTGCCCACTGGCACATCCATCCACTGTGGGCATGATCCCACTTTTCAGGGAGGTGTGAGGCTTCCTGGTGGGCTTGGGTGGTGGGAGTGCATCAGCCCCTGCTCTGGTGCACTAATTGCACCGGGCAGCATTGCAAACAAGCAGTGCTTGAACCCACAAGCCTAAGGAGGCCATTTCAGCTGCGAGATAAATGGATATCACGGAGCAAGTGGCAATTAGCGTGGGTAAAGAGCCCCTTAGTGACCGTCCCTTACATAACACCTTTGTTCCGGGCCCTTCACTTCATATTCAGTTTGTAAATAAACTTGACTCCCAGTTTTACTGGGGCCTTTATTCCCTCTTTATTTTATTTTATCATTCTTTGGACCCGGCGAAGAACAAGTCGATTGTTCGCCCCGGGGAGATGCAGCTCCCTGAGGCACTGCCCGGCCTGGCGGTGCCCGCTCGCCCCAAAACGGGCACTGGCAGCTGCCCACGCCAGAGCCACCCACGCAGCCGCCACGCCAGCAATTTTAATTGCTTTGCCCCCGCCGATGGTGCCCGGAGGCTCATTATGCTGCTGGCCATGAATGGGGGCCTCAAATCGTGGCTCTGTAATTGCAATGGGCTGAGGGCGGTGGGGGCTTTCACTGGGGGGTGGCTTGGCAGAGGGGCAGAGCTCTGCCCCCAGTGTTTGGGGTCAGGGAGGGAGTCCAGGGGGCTCTGGATCAGTCCCAGTGCAGGGACCCATCTCTAATTTACGCCGTGTCCTCCCTGTCACCATCTAAACTGTGGGTCCTGGGAGGCTTTGTCTGCACCCACGGTGCTGCTGCCAGGCTGGCAGGGAGCAGAGGCTCCAAGGCATGGGGAGATGTGGATTTGGGGTGCCCGGTCCCAGGCTTTGGGCACGCTGTGGTGAGCAGGGCCCGATGGTTTTCCTGCCTTTAACCTGCACGCTCCAGCCTTTGCCAGGTCCTTTTCCAAAGGGCAGGAGCTGCTTGCAGAGTCATTGACGTGTTTAGTACCACAAGCAGTGGCTCTTCCTCCACCAGCCAGGCTCTCCTCTTGCTGCTGGTTCCTCAGACGGGTGCTGGTGATACTGGGCTGCACTGGGAAGCCGTCAGGCACTGCTCTTTGTTTGGTGCAGGGATGGTCGGGCCCCTGCTCCTCTCCCGAGCCTTCCCTCTCCCATATGGTGCCCATTATTAGATGTGTGCACCAGCCTCGTCTGACAAGGAGCTTTACAGGTGTCGCTGGGATAACGATTCACACTCTGACGAAGGTGGGAAAGATGATTAGCTGGCTTTCTATCAAACAGCACACGGCATCAGCTGCTCCGGGGGGTGGGAGGCAGTGGGGGCTGCGGATGTGTAAGGACATGTATGCCGGGAGCTCGGGGAGCCCAGGCTTTGTCCTGCTTCTAATTCCAATGGACTCCCGGGCACCTCTTTGTGTGCCTTAGTTTCCCCAGCTGTAGCTGGGGGATGTTGTTATTGCTTTGACTTGTAAAACACCCTTCGAGCAGCTGATTGAGCTCCTGCATTAGCAAGAGGTGAATTAGGCAGGTCTCTTGGCAGCTGGGCTGCCGCGGAGAGGGCAGGGGAGCTGTCAGAGCCGGGGCTCTCAGGGGACAGGGCTGGAGGTGGGGAAACATGAATTAAATGAACCCCTTGGACGCAGGCATGCGGTGCAGCGTGCCTGGAGCGTGTCCTGAAGGCTGTGAGAGCCCGTGGTGTGGGGAAGGTTCCCTGGTGCCAGTGTGGCACGGGCAGGTGGATGTGTGCATGCCCTGTGCTGCCTGCGTCGTGTCTGTGGGATCTTGGGCTTTTCCTGCTGATGTATTTTAAAGACTCGTTCAGCAGAAGGGTCCTGGCATCCCTGAGCCTGACATAGGCACACCATACACCCAACCCTGAGAGCTGGTGGAATTCCTTCCACTCTTTCCGTATCCTGAATATTGCTGGAGAGGCAAAACAGGAAAATAAGAATAGGATGAGCTTTTCTCAGCTGTCCTTTGCTTCGGTGCAGGGAAAGCTGTGCTGTCTCACATTACATCCCCCCACGTCAGGCTGCGATCTGAGGGTGAGTCCTGCCTTGAAAAGTGACGGAGCAGAGACCTCCCCACGGGGCTGGGGAAACTGAGGCACGAGCGGCGTCTGGCACTGGAACCATCCCCCGAGGCAGGAGAGGTGTGAAGGTGCCCAAGCTCCCCGAGCCCCGCCGGGGTGCCACCATCACCCAGACGCTGCTGTGACCCTCCAGTGCCGGGCCGGGCCCCCGGCGCTGTGGGCAGAGCCGGCGCTGCCTCTCCCCGAGCTCGCGGGGCCGGCGGGATTATCTGCTTAGCTGCGCCATCTGTTCCTCAAACTGCCATCATTATGTTCAACTTGGGGAAGAAAACGGCCCCTACAGAGAAGCAATTTGTTCGCTGACTAAACCTTTCAGGCTCTCGCCGTCCCGGCTCCCCTCGGCCGCTGCACGGGCGAGTCCTGCGCTCGCTTAAACAACCCGCGGGGAGAGCGGCGGCCGCGGGCCGGGCGCGCTGGTAACACGGGCGTGGGGAGGGCGCAGGGCTCCCCTAATCCGATTACAGAACATAACAGCCTTTCAGAGGGGCCGGGCGAGCAGAGGAGGAGGGAGGTCCGTTTCACGCCCGACCCCGGCGTCCGGGGGTCTCGCAATGATCTCACTGGAGGGGCTTTTCTTCCCCGTCGCAGTGGGTTGCTTTTCAAATGCGCTGCGAGGAGATCAGAAAGGAGAAAGGGGCTGCCTGGGAAAGGGGAGGAGAGGGCTGGGAAGGAGGTGAGGTGGGAAGGGGTGGCGCGGGGCCGGGATAAGCGCTGCACCCCGGGCTGGGGGTACGGCTGGAGCCCCTTATGGGCACCAGCCCTCGTGCCGCTTCTCCTTCTCACACCCCACCCCTGCGACGTGGCACGGGGTGTGTGTCACAGGGGCATGGACACGGGGACGTGTCCTCCCCTGCGGCCCGAACGTGGAGTGGAGCTGTGGTCCCTGCAGAAACACTCAGCGCCTGCAGTGGCAGCAGAAACGGAGCCGGGTGACCCACTTCTACCGTGTTTTGCCACGGAATTTCAGTGGCACCAAAGCATTTAATGTGCTGATTTCACTAGTTTTCTGTAACGAGCCACGAAAGTGGAAAGAACTTAAAGTGATGTTGTGACTTATATCAAAGCAAGAAGTTTTGACTTTCTGCTGTGTTTTGTTATCACCTGCAAACAAACGCTTTTTATTATTATTATTTTTTTTTTGCATCTTTGGTGCAGTCAGTAAAGAAAACCTGTGTGCTTCAACAGCAGCAGATATCAGAACAAGATGGTCCCACCTGTGGCCACTTTGGTTGGGTTGCAAAGCACTTACCCCAAACTTCACTGTGCTGGCCCTGCACCCCCTGCCCCTCTGGGTGGGGTGGGGCTGTGACCCCCTCCCCAGGGATGGTGCTGGCAGCTGGGGACACCTGTGCCTGCGGGAACCCCCCGTGGTGAGCGCTGGAGTCTGGCACAGGAGGTGTGAAAGCATCTGCCCGCCGTCCCAGGCTTGTGGGAGGTGGGACCCCAAGGTCTCCCCCCACCAGGGACCCCTGGCAGGGCCACCATCACCCCACCGAGAGTCCTCTGGGGCTGTGCCCATGCTCCAGTTGCTGCAGGACCCTCTGTGGGTTTCCTCAAGCTGCCACAGTCCCAGGGTGCTCCAACCTGCTCCCGGGCAGGTCTGGGGCTGCTGCCCATCCCTGGGGCAGGCAGGTGAGGTGAGGGCCTCTCTGTGAGGGTGTGTAGGGATGGCTGCAGTGGCCAGGGGAACATCCCTCTCCCAGGGGGGCCGAGGGCTCGGGGAGCACCTCCTTGAGGAGGGGGTTCTTCCTTGGCCCCAGCCCCTGGCACAAGGTGGTGAGAGATCAGGGAAAGGCAGGGGTCACCTCTCTGTGGGGACCCCGGTGTCACCCTGCTCCTGCCCCTGGGTGCTGGCTGCTCTGGCTTTCCCACCCTCCAGTGGCCAAGGCACCCTGTTGGGTGGCTGGGACAACCCATGAAACCCACATCATGGGCAACAGTCTTTAGGATGCAGGGAGGCTGAGGGGCTTTTCTTTCTTCCCTGGAACCACACCTGAAGGAAACAGCCAGCAGAGAGGCTGTGGGAATTCACTGTCAAGTCCCATAGCTACAAAAGATCTGAGGTTTTTAATTGTTGTGTGCAAAAGTGTCCGTAGAAAGTCTTTGTTGCTTTCTGTGCAGCCTCCTGTGCCCCTTCTCCAACACCCCCCAATTGCCTTCATCCCTTCAGAGAGCAGCAGATGGGGAAACTGAGGCACAGAGCAGAGAGGGAAAGTGGTTGAGCCAAGCCTGGACACCCTGAGGTATCCCTGGAGAAAGCTGGATTGCTCCTACAAAAACACCTGGATCACTGCAGCATCTCTTCACCCTGCAAAGGCCTGTGGGCATCCGGCTTTTCCCAAAACATTTGGGACCAGGAACTGGCTCCCACATGGGGATATGGTGGCTGTCTCCAGAACAGGCTGCTGGGAACTTCGGGCTGCCAAAAGTCACCTGGCACTGGCAACGGCAGAGGGTTCATCCTGGTGGTGCAGGACCTCACCGGGAATTTGGGATCATTACACCAAGGTGCTGATGCCTGGCTCCTTCCCACTTGTCCTGGGGTCACATCCTTCCTTGTCCACCTGCTCCTAGACAGAGACGTGGAGAGGGGCAGAAACAGGCCCTGCTCGGGGCAGATCAGGGTCGGATGGGGGCAGGAGGAAACAGCCTCAAGTTTCAGGGAAGGTTTAAACGGGATATTGGGGGAAAATCCTCATGGAAGGGGCTGTGCATCTCTGGCACAGGCTGCCCAGGGCACTGGTGGGGTCACCATCCCTGGAAAAATCCACATGTGGCACCTGGGGACATGGTTTGGTGGTGGCCTTGGCAGTGCTGTGGGAATGGTTGGACTCGGTGGTTTTTGAGGGCTTTTCCAACCCAAAGTCAGGTAGTGATTCTATGATTCCATGACCAGGGGTGTTTACTGCAGCTCCCCTGCCCAAAATGCTGCTGCAAGAGGAGGGAGGGTATGGGCTGCCTGAGTCCTGTAAACCTCTTTTTTACCAGAAAATAGCGAGCTTTACCTCCCAGAGGCCGGTGTTCTCCAGGTTTCCCTTGTCCGGGGGAGACCTCAGCGCCTTGATTTTCAGGACGGCTCCTGAGGATGCCGAAAGCCGGGCGAGGGCGTCTGAGAGCCGGGCGGCCGCTGCCCGGGCTTCCCCTGACATCTAGCGGCAGCGCCGGGCTGGGCAGCGGGGAGCCCCGGGCACGGGGGGAGCCCCGGGACCGCGGGGACCGCGGCCCCGAGGGGAGCACGGCCCCGGGGGGAGTCCCAACCCCGAGGGGAGCCACATTCCTGAGGGCAGAATGGCAGCGCGGGAGCCATGGACAGCCACCACCCCGGGGGGAGCCTCGGCCCCGAGGGAAGCACGGCCCCGGGGGAGCCCCCGACCTCGTGGGGAGCCCCGGCCACGGAGGGTGCCCGATCTCGAGTGTAACCCTGGCCCCAGCGGGTTTGCTCAGCGCCGAGCACTTCTGGGCTCTGTCTGTCCCGTCCGATGGGGCCGCTCTGCTTTGGGGCTGCTCCTGCTTTCTCCCCCCTCCAAAACCACCAAGTCCCCTGCCCCTCACACCCTTCACCCTGTCGCACCAGAGGCAAAACTCACCCGTGAGGCAGCCCCCGAGCGTGGCGAGCAGCAGGGTGAGGGGCAGGGCACAGAGCTGCAAGAGCGCCTGGTCAGCGGCCGTCCGGCTGCCCTGGGCCACCAGCGGGAACACGAGCTCCAGCCTGCAAACCAGAGAGCTTTTTGGGGAGCTGGTTCTCCCAGGCTTGCGCCTCTAAGGGGGTGCTGTAACAGAGGGGGTGTGGAGCATTCCTGCTCTCAGGGGTCATGGTGGCCCCAGCTTGATGCACCAAGTCACCGGCACCCGATTCTGGCTCTTCTCACCTGTCACCGTAAGTGTCTGCGGTGGCCAGCAGTGTCAGCAGCATCCCCAGCAGGGCACCCAGTATCCCCGGCAGCCCGTGGACATTGTGAACCCCACACGTGTCCTGGATCTTCAGCCTGGATTGCAGGACAGGCTGGGGAGAGCACAGGGAAGAGCTGGTGTTGGGAAGGAGGTCGGGTTGCCCAGGGCTGGGCGCTGCAGCTCCGTGTTTGCAGGTTTGGGAGCTGCAGGTTGGTGATGCAGCTGCCCTCAAAGGTCCCCTGAGCTGGGACCAGTGTCCTCAGCTGTCCTGAGGTGACTCACCGTGAAGAATCTGAAGCCAAGTGGGCAGATCAGGCCGGCCAGAAACCCTGTGATGAGGGCCCCAAAGGGGGTGACCAGCATCTCCCCAGCCATACCCATCACGGCAGCGCCAGCCAAGGTGGCATCCTGGATCTGAACCTGATGGAGTAGGACACGGTCAGGGGAATTGGCTCCATGAAGGACACCAGCATGGGGCTGGGGGAGGTTGTCTTCCTTGGGGAACCTCAGAAAGCCTAACAGACATCTCCTCTTGCCCTGGGTGTGTTCACACTCACTGTCCCGTGTAGGACAGGATGCGGGCAATGTGTGAGACTTGGGTTTGTCAGGAGAGCACCTACCATCCGTGGGGTGCTCTCCTTGTAGAGGACAGGAGACAGGATGAAGGTGGCGATGGTACTCGCCACCAGTGAGAAGTAGGTGTTGAGCACTGCCCAGGGCTCAGCATTGTCATGAACAGAGGTGGCTGAGGTAAAGCTGGGCCAGAAGATCCACAGGTAGATGGTTCCTGCAGGGAAGTGGAACAGGTAGGTTTTGAAGCTGGGGTTGATCCCTTGTGGGAAAGAAATTCCTTGCTAGTGCCAAGAGCTTCAAGTGGCCACAGCAAGGGTGGTTCAGGTTGGGCATGGGGCAAAGCTTCTTCTAGGAGAGGGTGGTGCAGCCTCAGGACAGGTTCCTGGGGAGGGGAAGGACCTCTGTCCTAGGTGGTTTGCAGGAATCTCCTGGTCAAAGCCACAGCCTCACTGTCCTGATGTTGGTGATAGCCCTTCCACCAAAAACCCTGTGACTCCGGTTTGTAGGATTTGAGCTCCGTACCAACCACAGCAAAAACATCCGCCTGGTGCCCCGTGTTCTGCTGGTCCTCCCTCTTCCTCTTGTCCATATGGGGCTGGTGCAAGATCCGTGAAACCATCAAGCCAAAGTAAGCCCCGAAGGTGTGAACGGTCAAGGAGCGCCCGCTGTCGCTTACCTGGTGAATACAGAAAAGCACCGTGCAGGAACTGGGGATAAGGGATTTATCTCTACAGACAAGTCAGGACATGACATGAGGAGCCTAAACCCACGGACACACCCTTTATGGTGCCCGCCCCCCTCTCAGCTGGTGACTCACCCCCATGAGGCTGAGCAGGATGTATTCATTGAGGGTGCAGAGGGTGACTTCCAGCAGGGCCAGCAGCAGCATCTGCACAGGGTTTACCCTGCCCAGAACAGCTCCGGAGGAGATCAGAACGGCCGCGGTGCAGAAGTCGGCACTGACCATGCTGGGAAGGAGAGGGAAGGTGTGGGGCTGGACCTGGCACTGCTGGGAGGAGCACAGGAGCTGGAGAGAGCAAGAATGAGGGGGCAGGAGCAGAGCCCAGACCCTGCATCCCACCACCCCTGCAGGCTGAACAGGCAGCCTGAGCCTTGCGGTGTTGTGACGAAGGGACAGCTGGGCTGGGGGCAGGCAGGGGCCAGTGTGCCCCCCTAAACGCCTGGCTGTAGCCTTGGCAGTACTTACATGGCCCTTACTAGTGTGGCACTCAAACAACCCAGAGGCCTGGTCCTACTTGTCATCAAACTCCTTCTCCAAGGCAGAGCTGTGAGTTTTACAGAGGAGGGAGCCAGTGTGCCAGGGCTGGGCTGGGATGAGTGCGTCTGGACAGCAGCAGCTCCCTCCTGCCTTACCTCCGAGCTCCCACGTAAATTTTGCCATTGAGGAAGTACAAAAAGCCCTGGATCAGTATGGCCCACTGGATGGCAAAGGACACGATGAGGATGCTGATGGCCACGCTGCCCGGCCCATAGCGGCCAAGGAAGGCCACCAGGAGCCCGAAGCCAAGGAGCACTTGGAGGTGGACATCCCGGAAACCTGGTGGAGGAGAGGCAGAGGGTGGGTCTGGAGGTGTTGAGGGCAGGCAGCCACCCTCCTGTCTGCTGGTCCCAAAGGGGACTAGGACACTCTGCTCCAACAGATCTGGGGGAGCAGAGGCTTCAGCACATGTGAACCAGCCTCACTCCACTGACGTGTCTCTGGAACTGTGGTGGATCAGGCCTTGGATCTCCCTTGGAGATCTGTAGCAGAGAGTGGGAGCAGTTGTGGCTTGTGCTGGTGACAGGTGAAGCTGTCCCTGTCTGATATGGCCCAGTCACCCCTTGCAGTGGCTCCTTGTCACCCTGTCTGCCACCATCCAGATATCTCAGTACACTCACAGGGTTCATCCAGCAACCCAGGCACCTCCTGCAGTGGCTGAGAGCCATCTGCACCCGTTACACCAGTGTGAAGGTGGGTCTGAGATGTCGGCCTCCCCTCCAGGACCTTGTTGCTTCCCCCAAAAACACCACATCCTGCTTCATGGGATGAAGACAGAGGAAGGATGAACAGAAAAATGGGACCAATCTGGTACTGTTTGGTGGCAAACCAGAGGATGGGTTTAGCTTGAGCTAAATGCCCTTTGCACCTCTTGTGCCGACAGCTGTGTCCCGTCCTTCCCCGTGAGTCACTGCCTGGGTGGGGTTACTGGGCAGGCGAAACCGGGAGAACCTGCCCCTGTCCAGAGGCTCAGCTCCACCCCCTCCCTCAGCCGGGGCATCCGGAGGCTCCTTTCACATCTCCCGTCAGAAAGCCACGGTCAGCCCCTCATCCCTCAGCCGGGATGAGTTCCACAGCAATGCCCAGCGTGCGGGAGGATACTCCCAGCAGGGCAGACCCCAGCCCTGTGTTGGGCCCTGTGGCAGCACCGAGGGAGCTGAATCCTCTGTGGAAGGAGCTTGATGCAAGTCCCTCAGCACTGCAAAACCCAGCAGGACGATGGGAAGCTTTGCAGACCCCAGGGCATGAGGAGCAGCTGCCATACTCCCCACAAGGGATGGGAGTGTGATGCCAGGTTTATCGCTGCACCCAGTGAACCCCTCTGAACTCCAGCTGGTGAAATGCACTTCCTGGACCCAAATATCCCTGTTTTGGGGCTGGCTCCGTCCAAGCATGTGAGAAATCTCTGCGGTACATCTGCTTTCCACCCACTGCGCCCTCCTTGGTGGGATGCACTGGTACCCCAACCCTGCGGTGTGACGTTCCCCCTCTGTTTAACTCTGGAGTCTGGTCCAGAGCTGGATGCTGTGACAGGCTCTGCAGCCCAGACTGAGTGTGGTGACATCCTGTGCCACCCCCTCAGCAGCACCTGGGGACCACAGAGCCACTCTGCACCCACGGGCACGGGGGTACTCACGGGGGTGCTGGAAACCCGAGTCCTGGTTTCTCCGGCTGCAGTTCAGCTGCGGGGAACAGAGGCTGGAGCTGCTCTCTGGGCTGTACCGGACAAAGCCGGCGAAGAGGAGGATGTTGAGGATTTGGAGGAGGAAGCACAGCCCGGAGAGCCGGAGCCTTGAGGCAGCTTTGTGCTCAGGCATGTCCAGGGGGCAGCCAGGGCAGGGGAAAGCCCTGCAAATGGGGGGACACGAGGAGAGCCACGCTGGGGCTGCAAACTCCGCCTGCCAAAGCCGCTGCCAGGTCCTGCCCTCGCCTCCGGCGCTTCCCACGGTTGGAAGAGGCTGCCGGGAGTGGGACGGCGCTGCCAACACGGAAACTCTGGGCTGGCTTCCCTGGCACGCCTCCACACCCGGCTTTGCCGCACCGGGTGGCTCCGGCCGCTGTGCCGGGAAGTACGTGGGGTGTGTGGTATCAGTGGTATCAGTGTCCCTCCCTGCCGGGTCCAAGGGGGTCGGAGGAGCACCTGGGGGGCGGCAGGAGCTGTGCTGGGGTCTGGATGTTCAGCATTCGAGAAACGTTACAGTTTTGGGGACTAGGTCAGGGAGAGGAGGTGGGACTGACCTGCTGCAGAGGTGCTGGGATTGACAAAGCTCAGCAAAGCCAGGGTCAAACTCCCTGTTCAGAGGGAAAAATGATGGTTCGTGGGGGGCTTTGGGGAGGAGGTTCCCTGTGAGGGGAGGAGGAGCACCTACCCTTTGAAAAACAAGGGCAAGGAGCTGAATCAGAGGCTGCTGATAGAACCTGCACCAGGAACTGGGGGGGCCAAGCACAAGGGTTTCCTTCAATTTTCTTTGACGGCTTCTGCTTTTCCAAAGGGGTTTGTGATACACCGAGAGCCAGTGCAGATCCCAAAAAAGGAGAGTAAGAAAGAAGGAGCCAAGAAGTAAAACACAGTGTGTGTTTGGGAAGTGACTTGAGTAACTCATTTCCACAGTGTTGGGCCAAACTATGATCTCAGATAAGCAGCGTCGAGCTGGGGTCATGCCCTGATGCCAGTGGGATGGGGAAAGGGGATGAGTCACTTTTGCAGGCCCCTGCAAGTATCCTGCTTTGGGCTGTGGTTTTGTGAGAGCCAAGGGCTGTAGCTGTTACCTTCACTTGGGAGAAATGTGAGAAACACTCAACTTGTTTGTGGTACTGTGGAGCTGGGAATCAGCATCCTCCAGCCAAGGAGCCTGGGCTGCTGCAGGGAGGGATCAGGATCTGCTTCTGCAGCCGTGGGCATGGGAAGTGTGATGGAGGGAGATCGCGGGCTCTCCGAAGAGCCATGGAGCCATCCAGATAACTGTGGGGGGCTGCAGGGGAGGAGCTGCCAGTGCTGCTGTGGTTTAGCCTTCCTCTAAAGCCATGGCCACCTTTTACTCATCAAAATGAGCCAAAGCTCTGACCATTCTGGGGAGAAGCTCGAGGGCTTCCAATTCAGCCTGCTGGCATCGATGTTGATGCCCTTCCTTGAAGAGGGGCTGGGAGCAGTGGGGAGCAGGTGCAGGGCAAGGGCCCAGGGACCCAGTGCATTCCCTGGTACCTCTCCCTGGGAGGATTGTTTGCTGTGCCATGCGTGCCACGGCCAAGCCAGGATCACTGTGTCCTTTGGTGCCAGGGACAGTTGCTGCTTGTCCTGTGTTTCCCTTGAGAAGAGCTCCCTCCACCCTTGGAGACGGACCCTGGGGGAGGGAGAAGATGCGGGAGGCCAGAACACAGTCCCATTGTGTGCCCGTGGTTTGGTGCCGGCAGCATCCTGGCCCGAAGTGGCAACGGGAAAACCTCCCTGATGCCTTTTCACAGGGCAGCATAAGGCCAGTGGGGTGCAAGAGTGGGGGGACCCCCCCTTGCAGAGCCCGTGGGAGCCTCAAGAGGTGGGAACTTTTTCCCCTCTACTGGGGACTGGGGTGGGCATAAAATTACCCATTGCCCTGATGTGTGTGGGATCACAGAGCACTGTCCCAGCACTGGGGGCTGATGCCGAGCAGAGGCTTTGCAGGCCCAAGAGCTGCTGGAGCCCGGTGCAGAGCTGTATTTTTCCCTGAATTCCCAACGCTGTGGCCTGCGGATAAAGGGATGTTTGTTAGCCGGGCACGCTGTGTTTTGCAGAGCAGAACAATAAAGAGAAAGACACTCACAATGGGAAATTGTGCTTCCTCCTCCCTGTGCGTTCCTCGGGGAGGTGTTGGAGGGGAAAAAAAACGAGAAGAAAGCGGGAAGAGACGGTGACAGGGCAGGGAGTGCGGGCACAGCCGGCACCATGGGAGCAGGCAGCAAAGGCCCACGGGGCCACGGGGCTGCCGGGACACTGCCCGTCCCAGGGCGGTGACAGGGCAGGGGCTGGCTGGGAGCACCCACTCGCCACCTCCCACATCCCCGTGTCCCTGTGCCACCTCTTCTGTGCAGGTTCGACCTTCCCGGAGCCCTCGGCCCCTCCATGGGCCGTATATGACGGAGACGGGACGCAGCAGGAGCTGGGGCAGCACATGGGCTGGGGGCCTTGGATGGGAACAGTGGCTCCCCAAAGGACACACCTGGGGACGGTAAGAGATGGGGCAGGGGGTGCTGGGAAGGAGGGTTGGCACAGTCTGGGGGCTCGATGTCCCCTTTGCACAGTAAAAGTCAGTGAGCCCACCACGGAGCAGGGCCACCTCCTCTGGTCCCCACGGAAGCTGGGGGATTTTCCACTGCCTGTCCCTGACCCCTGCACTCCCCCCAGGCACCGTCCTGCCCCCAGCTCTAAGGATGCACAGGCTGCTCCTGCTTGGCTGCTTCTGGCTCCTGACAGCACCCACAGTGTCCAGCATCTTCCAGAGGCCAACTGGGAGCCCAGGTAGGGAGCGGGGCCTGGGAGGAGGATGGGAGAACCCATTTAGGGAGCAGGACCTGAGGGGAAGACGGGGCACTGCTGTTTGGGGTCAGTGCTGGAGGGCAGAGATGATGCTGGGGGTGTCCAGCTGGGGCAGGGGCTGAGCTGTGCTTCCAGAGGATGCAGGAGAGGGGAAGAGGAGCCAGGAGAGAAACCACCAAATGCTTCTGAGGGTTGAGGGGCGCTCAGGGAGGCGTTGTAGGGGTGTTGGGGCCTCAGCAATGCTCCGTGGTGACCCTTTGCTGAGGCTGCCTGGGGGTGCCACAGCCCCCCCGCGCCTGCAGTACCTGTTGGAGCCCCTGCACTCCACGGTGCACACCCAGCGTGGGGCCACGGCCACCCTGCCCTGCGTCCTGCGCGCCCTGCCCCAAAACTACCGCGTCAAGTGGAGCAAGGTGGAGCCAGCCAACTACCGGGAGAGCATCATCATCATCACCAACGGGCTGTACCACAAGAACTACGGGCCGCTGAGCCCGCGGGTGCACCTGCGGCACAGCCACCGCTACGACGCCTCGCTCACCATCACCAACGTGGCTCTGGAGGACGAGGGGCGCTACCGCTGCCAGCTGGTCAACGGGCTGGACGACGAGAGCGTCTCGCTCACGCTGCACCTTGAAGGTGAGCCTGGGCTCCCCCACCCTGGGGAATGCAGCAGGAGACTGACACCCAGTCCAGCCAGGGACTCTGGGCTGGACTGGAGGTCTGGTGGGTTCAATCCCTGTATGGGCTGTTCACTTAAGAGTTGGACTTGATGATCCTTGTGGGTCCCTTCCAGCTCAGAATGTTCTGTAACTCCTGTCTGCTGTAACTCCTGTCTGTGGCTGGCTGCCTCCAGGCCTTGTTGCACTTATCTTCATCACTGAATCGCTGGGGATATTAAGTCAAAGCCTCCTCAGGGAGAGCATCTCCCTCACCCTGTCCCTGCCCCTCCAGGTGTCGTCTTCCCTTACCAACCCAGCAATGGGCGCTACAAATTCAACTACCACGAAGCCAAGCGAGCCTGCGAGCAGCAGGACTCCCGCCTCGCCACCTACCAGCAGCTGTACAAAGGTGAAGCACTCAAAAAAAGACTCTTCTTCAGCCCAAAAATACACCTGGCTGGGCATGGGGAGGAGGAAAGTGCTGGTGCTGAGCTACCTCTCGCCCCACAGCCTGGACAGAGGGTCTGGACTGGTGCAATGCTGGCTGGATCCTCGACGGGACCGTCCACTACCCCATCATCAACTCGCGGGAGCCTTGCGGTGGCCACCTCCTCCTGCCCGGTGTCCGGACCTACGGGGCCAAGGACAAGCAGAAGGACCGATTTGATGCTTTCTGCTTTACCTCTGCTCTTCAAGGTAGTGCTGGGGTCCCCTGTCCCTCCCACAGAGTCCTGATGCCCCCCAAAATTCGTGCCAGGTCCGGGGGATTTTTCCCAGGGCATCGTGGCAGCTGCTCACCGGCAGTGTCCCCATCCATCCGTCCATCCCCAAGGCCAGGTCTACTTCATCCGGGGCCACCTGAACTTCAAGGAGGCCGGGCAGGCGTGTCGCAACCACGGGGCTGCCATCGCCAAGGTGGGGCAGCTCTACTCGGCCTGGAAGTTCTCCCAGCTGGATCGCTGCGACGGGGGGTGGCTGGCGGACGGCAGCGTGCGCTACCCCATCACCACCCCCCGGGAGCGCTGCGGGGGGCTGCCCAACCCCGGCGTCCGCAGCTTCGGCTTCCCCAGCAAGGAGATGAGGACCTACGGCACCTACTGCTTCGTGGGGAAGTAGGAGGAGAGGTGGGCTGAGCAGACGGGGTGGTGGCGGGACACCAGCCCTCGTCACCCGGGCAGAGAGTTTGAGGTGGGGTATGAAGGGATGGTCTCCCAGAGATTTTGGGTGGTTCGTGCATCATCTGGTGAAGAAATAGAGCTGGATTTAGGTGCTCAGTGCATGCTCTCGTGGAGCTGCTCCCCACGCCCCAGCCTGCTGCAGGACTTGTGGGCTGTTCAAGGCTTGCTGGAGAAGCCAGACCCGTTGCTGGGCCAGGAAGGGGGGCTAATCCAGCCCCCTCAGCAGGCAGCACAGACTCCCCATTCCCCAGCTCCCATGAATCCCTCACCCCATCCTCACTCCCTGCAGCCATGAGGACTCTCTCTGGTGTGAGCACAGAGGACTTGGGCTGGGCATTAACGAGCGTGACTAATGGCGTGTCGCCTTCTCAATTAATAAAGCAACGGCAAAGCTGCACAGCAAAGCCACACTCCTGCCTGGCTCCTTCCCCTGGGACCATCTGGGCCTCTCCACAAGGGGAATTTGACAGGGACTTTCCGTCTCTGATGCCCTGTCCGGGCGTTATCTGTGTTCCAGGCTCCGGGGGTTTCCGGGTGTTGCTGTTTGATACAGCCCAGGAGAGCTATAAAAAGCTGTGGAACTGGCGCAGTGCAGGAGGATTAACAGCCTGGGGAGATGCTGGCATCCTCTGGCACCTGTCTCGTGTGGTAGCAACATCCCAGTTCAAGCCCTGACCAGTGCCCGGTGTCACTGGGCTGTGCGGGCACTTTGGTCTGTGTCTCGCTGCTTCTGTGCCCAGGCTCTCAGTCTGCTGGTGGAGGCTGACATGGTCTCTATTTTGGGGCTGTACAGCCCTACCTGTCCCACCCTGTGCCTGACCCCCCACACCAAATGACCAGGCCACCACTCTGCACCATCCGTTTACTGTTTAATACCCACAGGAGCACGGAGAGGAGGTTTGGGCAACACGTACACAACTCCAAGCCTGCGGTGGTGACTTCTGCCTTTCCTGGGAAGTGCAGAAGCACCCCCACACCCCAGGAGGGTGCTGAGCTGCAGCAGAGCTTGGATGTCCCCATGTCACCCCCCACCAGGGTGTCACAGAATGAGAACCCTTGGGGCAGAGGTGGGAGAAAGAGGCTGAAGGTGATACTGGCATGTCACTGCCATCCCCTGCCCATGGTGTCCCCCTTGATTTCGACTCTGTTGTGTCTGCCGGAACAAAACTCCCGTTGTGCTGCATTTCAGGTCACTGTCGGTTCCTTTCGAGGGGGTCTTTAGTTATTAGGATTTCTTTGTACAGATATAAAACAAACAAGGAGGCAGACACTCAACAGTGAGGTTTCATCCCACGCCGGTGTCCGTGCCGGTGTCCCAGTCCCCATCCCCACGAGCTCCAGGGCCTGGGCAGGTGGTGGCTGCTGCCCTGGGGACTCATTCAGTTGTCACGGGGCTGAGCCAGGCCTGGGGGGGACACAAGAAGGCCCAGGTGAAGGGAAGGCCAGGTGAGCAGATGCCAGGGGAATTCAGGGGGGGCCTGGAGCTCACCGGGGCGACAGGCCAGCTGGGGCGGCTCCCACGTGCCGTCCTCGCGGCAGCGGATGACGGGCGAGCGGCGCGGGACGAGGCCGTGCCGGCACTGGTACCGCGCCGTGGAGCCGATCTCGTAGCGCTGCTTTGGTTTGCCAAAGGCGCGGGCGTTGGTGAGGGCGGGGGGGGGCCCACACTGCACTGCGAGGGGGGTCGGGGTCATTGCAGCCGGCGTGGAGGGACAGCCCCCCCAGCCTGGAGCAAACACTGCCCCATAAACCCCAAACGGGCCGAGGGGCCCACGCACAGGAGCTGTGTGCCCGCTGTGGGGATGGTGGGGAACCCCCGCTTTGGGGGTTGCAGAGGGGCGCAGCCCCAGCCCGGGGTGGGGGAGGCACGGCTTACCCAGCCCCATTTTGCAGGTGTAGGAGAGGTGGTAGTTGCAGGGCACGTCGCTCCACTGGCCCCCGTCGTGCCACACGATGACCACACAGTTCTCACCAGAGAGGAAGTAGCTGTCGGGCTGCCCGGGGTGCCAGTTCTCATAGAGCTGGGGGGACAGGCATGGCAGGGTGCACGGGGCACCCCAGCACACCCTTTAAGTGTGTGTGAGGGGGTTCCTGCACCAGCACACACCCGTCTGCAGCCTCCTGGCTGTGACATCCCCCTCAGGAACGAGGTGCCACCTCCATGCCCATTGGCATGGCCTTGGCACCCCAAATCCCAGAGTCTGGCTTCCCTGAGAATGCTCAGCCCTGCTGAGGGGCTTCAAATCCTGGCCCCAGGGTTGGACCCCAGTGCTGGAGAAGGATGACAAGGTGCCAGGCAGGGTGAGGGGACACGAGGGCACACAAGGGCTTACCCAGCCCGACTTACCAAGGGGCTCCCGTCAGACCACTGGAAATCCCCCTCGATGGTCCGGTCGTTCAAGCCGATCCATTGGTATTCCCTGTACTGGTCTGGGGGGCAGGGGGTGAGCTGGAGGTGGGAACACACCCAGGCAGCCCAGCACCACCTGGCAGGAGGGGGCCGAAGGGTACTGGAGGCTGAATTTGGGGTCTGGGGATGAGTGCGGGGAAGCAGAGGTGTCCCTCCCCCTGCAGCGGGAGGGTGATGGGAGATATGGGGACAAGGGGAGCCCCGAAAGGGACACAGCGGGACCCCCTCGGCCCACACCCCGGAGCGGCGGGGCTGGGCTGGCCGGGAGAGGGCGGCATTGCCCCGGGACCCCGCCGGTCCCTGCCCGTCCCCACGTGTCCCTGCCGGCACCCGCCTGTCCCTGCCGATCCCTTTCTGTTCCTGCAGGTCCCCACCTGGCCTTGCCTGTCCCCACCTGGCCCTGCAGGTCCTCGCCTGTCCTTGCCGGTTCCTGCCTGTTCCTGAATGTCCCTACCTGTCCCTGCCTGTCCCCACCTGTCCCTGCAGGTCCCCACCTGGCTCTGCCTGTCACTGCTTGTCCCTGCCGCTCTCTGCCTGCCTTTGCCTGTCCCTGCAGGTCCCCACCTGGCTCTGCTGGTCCCTTTTCTGGTCTGGCCGGTCCCTGCCTGGCCCTGCAGCCTCTTACCTGTCCATACCTGTCCCCACCTGTCCCTGCAGCTCCCTGCGAGTTCTCTCCCTGTCCCTCTCCTCCTTCACCCTCAAGTCCCTCCAGGCCTCTTTGCTCTCTGTCCTATCCCCACCACTCTTGTCCCTGCTCTCTCTCCCTCTGCCTTCCCCCCTGTCCCTCCACAGCTGCTTTCAGGAGGGTTATTGCTTTGCCTTCAAATTTACTTGCATATGTCCACCCCTCTGCCGGTCTGTCCACTTGTCATTAGATCATGGAATCGTTTAGGTTGGAAAAGCTCTCCAAGACCACCAAGTCCAACCATTCCCCAGCACTGCCAAGGCCACCACTAATCCATGTCCCCAAGTGCCACATCCACATGTCTGTTAAATCCCTCCAGGGCTGGACAGCCTGTGCCAGTGCCTGACCACCCTTCCATGAAGAAGTTTTCCCAATGTCCAACCTAAACCTCTCCTGGTGCAACTGAGGCCATTTCCTCTTGTCCTGTCACTTGTTACCTGGGAGAAGAGCCTGACCCCCACTCGGCTCTCACCTTCTGTCAGGGAGTTGGAGAGAGTGAGAAGGTCCCCCTTGAACCTCCTTTCCTCCACGCTGAGCCCCCCCCAACTCCCTCAGCTGCTCCTGGTGCTCCAGACCCTTCCCCAGCTCCATTCCCCTTCTGTGCTCACACTCCAGCCCCTCAATGTCTTTCTCGTCATGAGGGGCCCAAGACTGAGCCTATCTGCTCCCATGTCTCTCCATGTTACTATCCATCTTCTCCCATGTCTATCCATGCATCTGTCTACCTGTCCATCCACCCACCCATCAGCTCTGAAGGGCCAGGCTCTGCCTCAGCTCTTGGCTACTTTTTTGGCTTAAGGTTTAAAACTTGCAGACGAGGACTGAGGGTCATTGGGCAGTGGTCCAGGGGTGTGCAGCAGGGTCTGGGGTGACATCACATACCATTAATGAAGTCCTGCTCTTCAGGGGTCAGGATGGTGGCAAGGTGTCCCCCGTAATGTCTGCACTGGGTCTCTGCGTCCTCCCAGCTCCTCCGGGTGGAGAAGTGCTTGTAACAGGCTCCCTGGAAGCTGTCCCAGCCGGGGCTGCACCTCCTCAGCGCTGAGCCCCGGCGGGGAGCAAGGAGGGAGAGAGGAGAGGGTCAGGGTGATGGAGCCCAACTCACCCCAGACTCCTTGATTTCCCCACTTTTATGTCTCCTGAGCCGCTGCTTCAGCAGCTGAGATGGCAGCAGGACCTGGACAGGGGCAACCCGGTGTGGCCACGGTGGGACCTGGGGGACTCACGTCTTTCACAGCTGCTGCCTCCATAGCCGGGCAGGCACAGGCAGGTGACGTGGGTGTCGTCCTCTGTGCAGGTCCCTCCGTTCAGGCAGGGGTTGGGGACACAGCCACCTGCAAGGCACACGCAGCCGTCCTCACCGCGGGGGCTCGGGGACCTTGTCAGTGCCCAGCATCGCCAGAGCCTCATCCCTGTGTGTCCCACAGCCACCAGGTCTCTGAGCTGACCCCTGGGGCCAGCCAGTGTGGAGCAGGTGAAGGACTCGGGTGATGTGCCCAGAGCCATCCCACGCTGCCCTTTGTCCACGGGATGGACCCATCTTAGCTGCCCTGGCCCAGAACTGGCCGGACCTGGGGCTTTGGCCTCCCCTCAGGGCACAGAGACATGAGCTGGATGCTCTCATCCTCCACATCAGTGGTCTGGCTGCCATGCCAGCCCCTGGCCCGCTCCTGCTGCCCGGGCACAGCTCCTGCTTTCCCCTGGAGTGACGCAGCAGTTGTACTTTGGGAGGGGAACACACAAAGGATAAACCCTTCGGCACCTCCTGGCCGCACATCCTCAGCCTGGCAGCAAGGTGAGCCACATGCCTGCCCCTCTGGTGTCACCTTCAGCCTGGCCAGGGCTGATAACTCAGCCGGTGCTGTCCCCAGCCCGCGTGTCCCCAGCAGCCCGTTACGGTCATTAATGCACCCGGAGCACACCGTGTGCTTCCAGCCCAGCTCAAGAGTGTGATGAAGGGTTGCTGCCAGCACCAGCCGAGCGAGGACTGAAAGTCCTTGGCCTCCTTCATCCTAATGGTGCCCCATTTCATGGGCCTTGGCTCAGTGGAGACGTGACAAGGGTGATGCTGTCACCCTCACCCATCCCCAGGCGCCATCACCTCCCCACAAGGTGCCAGCAGCTCACTCGGGACATCCAGCTCGTCCCCAGCAGACCGAGGAATGGGGAGGGATGGGCGATTTAGGGCCCTAACATCTTCCTGGGCAGGCATCTCTCCTTGCCAGGGCAAGGGCAACCACCCCACAAGGTCTTGCCACCCTCCATAGAGCCTCCTTCACGCCACGGGACCAGGCAGGGCACTGCCAGAGCAGGGGGGGAGGGACCTCACATGGTACCCTCTGCTGCAGCTGCCCTTGCAGGGAACAGGGGGGTAGGGTCTTGGCTGCTGTGCACTGCATTGGAGCTGGGAGCATCCCTTGGGGCGGGGGGGCAGAGGGTGGGTCTGGGTGGGTGACACCCACCTGCAGCAGTTCATGCACCCACCACTCACCCATCTCAGCCCTCCTGTGGGGGAACCAGGGCTGGGGTGAGGGGGAAACTGCCCCCTGGGGGGACTGCAGCAATTTTGGGGTACTTGGTCACCAAAGGCAAGGTTCTCTTGAGGCTCTGCACCCCACGACCCATCGGTGCCCCCATGTTTCCCCCTGCTCATGTCACGCAGCCCTCGCCCCTCCTCCCGGGGCAGCGTGGGGTGACCCATCCCCAGGGGGGCCACATGGAGCATGCAAAGCAGCCGTACCCCCCAGACCTCAGGGGGGGTCCCATCCACCCCATTTCTAGGGACTCACAGGGCCAGAGGGTGGGGGATTAGTTCGTCAGTGGGAGAGGCGCGTGGGCAGCAGGCGCAAGGACGAAGGGAAGAGCTCGCCGAGATGCTTGTTCTAGAAAGCTTTTAATTCCCTTTATTAGTACCACGGTTAGTCAGAGCAGGGGCTGGGGCTGCCTTTTGCTTATTGGGCTTTTTCATGGAAACAGTCATTAAAACACTTCACAGAAGTAGAAGAGATTTAAGTGCATGCAGACCTCGGACCAATTTGTTTGACAAATATGTGCTTCTCTGGACCTGTAACCTTCCCTTACCCAGCTGAGGAGGAGAGAGAGAGAGAGACAGACGGACGGACAGACAAAGGGAAGCACAGCATGAAGGAAAGGTGTTGACTTTCTCTATTGCCAAAGAGCAGCCAAGAGGGCTGCCCCGAGGGCGAGGGTGGCACGGCGGGGACCCCCGGCCGAGCTGGCGCCTGCCCCGACGCTGGCCCGCTCCGTGGGGAGGGCGGGCAGGGGCACAGCCGTGCTGGGGGCCGGGTCTCCCAACGGGGTTCCCGCCAGGGTCACCCCAGAGCTGCCAGTACGGGGAGAGGTGAGGCCATCCCTGCGGGTCCCACCTGGTTCTCCAGGAACGGCTGCAAGGAAACCCTCCACGGTTGCAACGGAGGGAGCAGGTTGCTCTTCCTCCTCCTCCTCCTCCTCCCGGGAAGGTGCAGCAGGCATCCCGCGGTCAGCGCCCGGGGGTCGCGGCACAGCCTCCTCTTCTTCCAGGGCTGGGGCGCGGCTGCCGCCGGGCACCGCCGTTGCCTCCGCTGCGGGGACGGTGCTCCCGTCCCCCGGGGCCGCAGGCGAGGGGAACCACGGGGCCCCTGACAGCTCCTCTCCCTCCTCCTGCGGCTGCGAGGGCGCAGCGGGCAGCGGGGAAGCCCCGAGGCTTTCGACCACGTCTCCGGAGAGCTCGGCGTCTTCAGCGGCGGGGACGGGGCTGCTCGTCCCGCCGGGCTTGTGGCGCTCTGTCGAGGTGGCAGAAGCGGCACCGGTTGGCGATGGCACACGGTGCCCAGGTGCCCCAGGGCTGGCAGTGTGGGCCGGCCGCCCCATGGAGTCCCGCGGGCGGTCGGGGCGGTGTGCGGGGGCGGCAGGGCTGGGCGGCCGGGGAAAGCCCTCAGGAGGCTCCGTGTCACCTGCTGGGACAGCGGTGGGTCCCTCTGCGCCCAGCCGCGGGGCCACGGAGAGTGTCTCTGTGCCGGGGGCTCCGTCCGGCTCCAGGCTGCGGTCTCGCCCTCCACCCGGGCTCTCCGCTGATGTGCTGCCAGGGCCCCTGCCCGGCGCTGCTCCCTGTTCTTCCTCTGCAAAGGGCAAGGCAGAAAGGCAGTGAGACACCTGCGCCGGGAGCCAGCCAGACCAAGGGGCCGCGGGCTCCGGCATCTCCCGCCAGCGCTGCCGACCCTCCCCCGGTGGGCAGAGCCGGGGGGGCGATGCCAGCACAGAGGTGCGCGGGGAGATGGAAGCGGCCCCGAGCCCGTGTGACACTGTCTCCTCTGAACCGGCACGGCTGACAGCTCTGGTTTGACCACTGCCAAGCCCAGCCCTGGCTTGTCTGTGGCAGGGGCCGTGCTCAGCCCCTCACCACTGTGCCTGGCCTCCTTTCCCTCCAGCTGCCAGCGCCCTTGTCCAGCTCCTTGCTCTGCTAAACTACGGTCCAGCACCGACCCTGCACGCTGGACTGTGGCTGAGGGAGGGACACAACGGATGTCCCCACGCCAGTGCACAGCCCTACACCAAGACACCAGTGCACCAGCCATGGGGGCTCCCTCTGCAGGAGGGACAGGGACAGCAGGGGTGACCTGGGCACCCACGGGTGCCTCCAACCTCTCCTCGCAATCCTGGGGCCTCTGTGCCTGCTGTTCCTCTCTGTGTCCCAGCCCTGGCACGGCCACAGCAGCTGCTCAACCTACCAGTGTGGGACAGTCCGTGCCTGGCCACGGTGGCTGCCCCACTGTCCCTGTCCCCCCGTCCTCCTTCACAGGGCGTGGGCTCCCCAGCTTTGCACCGCAGCTAAGTGGGACACCTGCCTTGGGGACGGCTGGGGCCGTGGGGAAAGGGGAGGCAGGGGTGGGGTGACCTGAGGACACGGAGGTATCTAGTGGGGGGTGCCGGGCCCCTGGCCCTGGTGTGTCTTCGGGGGACGGGCTCGGCTTTTCCAGCTCAGCGTCCTCAAAGAAAGGGACGGCGTAAATAGCCCCTCGCGACTCAAGCTCCACTGGTGCTCTGGGCAGCTGCAGCTCCTCCAGCTTTTCTGCCACTGTGACAATCTCCTGGAGGAGATTCTCCTCGGGCTCTTGGGCTTGGTATTTTCCTGCAGCCTCAGGGAAAGAGTTTGTCCCTTCTGTGGGCAGAAAGAAAGTGGGATATTACTGCCCTGTCCTGGCCCAGTGGCAGGCAGAGATGCCCTCACCCCACAGTGGGGCTGGAGTCCTGGCACCCCTGCAGGGACTCAGCTGTCATTGACCTCCCCTTCCCCACCTAAAGAGGGTCAGCACGGGGCAGGATCAGGCCCTCCCAGTTGCTGTTGGAGCCAGAAGAGCCAACAGCCCCAGTGGGAGCTTTGGGGCTTGGCAGCACGTAGGGGGGCCAGATCCTTAACCCTGCATTCCCCTCTCAGGAACGGTCCTTCTCCACACCCCCACCCCCACCCCGGGGAGAGCAGACATGCACGGGGAGTTAGTGTGTTACAGGGGGCTCGGATTCACGGGACGGGTCCATCCTGCCTAACCCATCCTGCCTAACCCTGCTGAGAGGTGGGGAATCTGAGGCACGGAGATGTGCAGCATCCAGCCGGTCCGGGGGCAGTGTCCCCGTACTGCCCCGAGGGGATACACGGAGAGGTGGGATCGGGCAGGAGGAGTGGAGAAGCAGCTCTTCCTCCCTCCGTGCCCATTATCCCTGCAGCTCATCACCTACGGGGCTCGCCAGCGGTGCAGGCAGTGCTGTGCCACTGCCCACGGGTCTCCTCCCTGCCCACCGTGGGAGGTATTGCCCCAAACCAGCCTGGCAGGCTGTGTTCCACAGTCCCCAGGACCCAGCAGTGCCCCCCAGGCCAGCAGCTGTGCTCACAGAGCTCACACAGACCGACGGTGCCACGCAGGACATGCCTGTTCCACCACGATCTAGTGGCGCAGTACTGAGGACATGCAGGGCATCCCTGCTCTGTCGTGACATATCAGCATGCGCTGCTGAGACCACGCGGAGCACCCCCCTCTACCCAGAGCTATCAGCATGCAGGATCAGGACCATGCAGGTTATCCCTCCCCGGTCACGACATGCAGCCTGGAGACCATGCAAGACATTCCTATCCTACCGCGGTAAGTCAAGATGGCACAAAACACCCCTGCCCGCCCTATCGCGACAGCGCAGCGCGCGGCACGGAGAACATGCAGGGATCCCGACGCGATCCCGACCCTTCAGGACAGCCCGTCTCTGCTGCACGCAGCGCACTCGGGTGGCCTGGGGGTGGCACCTCGCACCCGCCGGGCACCTGACGGCCCTGCCAGAGCCTTCCCGAGGCCTCCCGCCGGTCCCTGCCCAGGAGCACCCGCGGGCCGCGGGGTAGTGCCCCTCTTTACCTCGGAAACAGTACGCATCGTATCTGCTCTGGGCATCGGGGAATCCCGTCTGGTTGCGGAAGAGGAAGATGGTTTTGACACCCGGCAGGGCTCCGCCGCAGCGCTCCCGAGGGGTGACGATGGGGTAGCGGACGCTGCCGTCGGCCAGCCAGCCGGGGCTGCAGGCGTCCAGCCCCGCGTTCCAGGCCGCGTAGAGCTGCCCCGGGCTCGCCAGCTCCGCGCCCAGCGCCCGGCAGCGCTCCACCGCCTCCTCCAGCGTGAACCTGGCTGGGGCCGTCTCCAAAAAGATCTCCCCTGCGAAGAGAGGAAGGAGACGGGGCGTCAGAGCTGGGGAGGGGGGCAGGGGCTGCGAGAGCCCCCTCACCTCCTCCGCTCTCCGCACGACCCCAGGAGCTGGCGTGGAGGTGGGGACTCCAGCGTGTGGAGGCACACCAGGGGCTGGAGGAGCCTGCCTATATCCCTGCCTTCCTTCTTGCCTTCCTCCTTGCCTTCCTCCTTGCCTGCATCCCTGTCTTCCTCCCTGCCTGCATCCCTGCCTCCTGTTTCCCTGCACACGCACGTGGCAACCACAGTGCAGGCATGGCTGGAGCTCTTGTGCCACATGGGATTCCTGCCCTTGCAAACAGAGCTGAGACTTTGAAGCTTCCATGAACCATGAACAGGACCACAGATGAGCAGGTCTTCACCCTGCACAGCACAATCCACAAGCAGGACATTTCTAAGGGGGATCTGCAAGCCCAGTGGATACTGTGGTGGGGCTTCACACTGAGTTCTGGGCACATCACATGTCAGCCCCCACAACCACACTGATCTCCCTGTCCCAGCACATCGTGCCCTGCACACAGGCAACCTGTCCCTTGTCCCTGCCACCCTGCCTGGCATCACCCCAACCGACCCCACAACAGCTGCTGCCACCAGTGGGGAGCCCCATCAGGGCCCAGAGGAGGGACTGACCACTCCCCACACACACGGCTGGGTGGGATCTGCAGCACCACAGCATGTGCAAAGCATGGTACGAGCACAACCAAACCCCAAACCACCTCGCAGCGTTACCCACGCTCTGCTGCCAAACCAGGGCAGATCACCGTGGGCACACTCCAGCCCGGGCACTGCCTGCTTCAAGAGAGAGAGCCCCCCATCCTCCCAAACCGAACCAGAATGCTTTAGGAAGCAGCACAGCAAGTCCCCACGGCCTGGAGCCAGAGCCTGAGGTTCAGGGCAGCTTTTTCCTTGGATTCACAACTGGTTACAGGGGCGAGTTAGTGTGGGAGCAAAAGCAGGGGAGGGTAAGAGGGGACTGGTGGCACCGCAGGCACCTGGGAGGTCCTCAGCGTAGCAGTACACGTCGTACATGTCCTCTGGGTCCACCACCCCGTAGTTCCTGACCCCAGGAAAGCCATTCATGTCTCCGTAACAGGCCTCGCGGGGTGTCTGGATGGGGTACCTGGGGCAGGAGAGCACAGGGGAGGGTTGGTGACTCACAGAAGGATGATGGGGGGAGGCAGTGGGTGCAATGCCCAGGTGGCTGCGGTGCCCACCTGACGGTCTGGTCGGCGATCCAGCCGGCGTCACACTGCTCGTAGCCGCCCAGATAGGCAGCGTAGAGCTGCTCGGGGGTGGCAATGCTGGCACCGATCCGGGCACAAGCTTCCTGCGCCTCGGCAAAGGTGTAGGCGTAGCGCATGGAGCCCTCCCGGTAGTGAAACACCACCCCTGGGGGAGGACAAAGGCGTGGGCAGGGGACTTCGTGGCAGCCCCCCCTGAGTGGGTGCAGATGCACCTGGGGGGGCATTTGCTGAGCCAGAAGAGGGCCCCAACCCACCCCAAGCCCCACCTTGGAGTACCTTTGACTTTGACATGGAGGATGTCGTGGCCGTCCTCGATGCCGTGCTGCACGTCGCAGCGGTAGATCCCCGAGTCGTTGGGCCGCAGCTCGGTGAGCAGGAGGGAGGCGTTGGTGTAGCGCTGGTGGAAGATGGGCAGGGAGGCGCGCAGGCGATAGTCCTCGCTCACCTTCACCCTGTCCCCCCGAGCTACCAAGATCTCCACCTCTCTGCCCTCAGAGATGAAGGTCCACTTGACCCGGGGGGTTCCCAGGACAGCCCGGCGGCCACCCGTGCCGGCAGTGGGCTGGGGGCCAAGGTAGGTGATGAGGCAGGGGATGGTGATGTCGCCTGCCAGCACAGGGTCGAGGGCTGGGTGGCGTGGGATGGAGACCTGCAGAGCCTTGAGGTCCTCTGGGTGGGAGAAGAGAGGAGCTGTGAGCAGGACGAGGGTGGGGGCCCCTCTGAAGCCCCCACTATGGGGCACAGACGGGGCAGGGAGTGACGCAGATGCGGCCGATGATGCCGAGTTACCTGTGCCATCTCCGGGGCCAAACACCTGCGGGGCCACTGTGGGGGCAAACACCCAGAGCAGCAGCAGCGGGAGGGCTGGGGCCATGCTCTGCCCTGCAAGGGGGGAGCAAAAACCACCAGCTGTGCTTAGAATCCAAAAAAGTATCAGAAACATCCCATCCCTGCACGAGCGAGAGAGCTCAGGGGGAGCCCCCGGCCCATCTGTGCAGGGATGGGATGTCAGGGCACAGAGGGAGAGGCAGCACTGGCACGGCCGCAGGGCATGACCTGGACCCTTGGACAGTGGAGAGGAGAGGGAAGAGAAGGAAATGTGCCCTGGTTAACAGGAGGAAGGAGACAGCATGAGCTCCCAGGACCATTGGCTGGGAGCCACTGGGTACCATCCAGCCCCAGCAACCTTCCCTGGAGCCGGGTCCCCTGGGGACAGCAGAGTCCAACCTGGCACCGACGGCACGGAAGGTCTGAGCCCAAGCGCTGGCCACAGCGGGCAGGGAGGCGATGCCAGCGGCCGCGGTGCCGCCGTGAGAAACCTTGGGAAGGGTTCTAACAGCGGGTTAGAGCAGGAAAGAGGCAGCGAGGGAGGCGAGCGAGCAAGCGGGGCACATGCGTGTGCTCGTGCCGCTCCACGCGTGTCGCAGAGCTCGCACGTGCGGGTGTGCACACGCGTGTGCCTGTGCTCGTGCACGTGTGTGCTGAAGAGGGAGTGTTTGTGGAGGGGGTTGAGGTCAGCGAGCCGCTGGGGAGGGGTGACAGCCCAGGGCACACAAAGCACAGGGCAGAGGGGGAGGGAAGGAGCAGGGCGGCTTCTTTGCCATTCAGCTCACGCCGGAGGCTCCCTGCGCGCGGGCTGGGAAAACCGGGGCTGACCAAAGCAGCCATTATGTCCCAGGCCTCTCTCAGGCTGCCTGGCACAAAGGGCTCTCACCGGAGGGCTGGGGAACCAGCACTGAAAGGAGAGCCCGGTGGCCAGCACCGCCATCACCGGCCCCCAGCCCTCCCCAGGGAGCAGCTCAGGGGATGCCAGGCATGTCAGGAGGGGCTCCGGCTGCCCACGGCCTCTTGCAGCCCTCCGGAGGGGAGGGTGATGCTGGGCAATGTGGGGAGATTCCCCTGCATGATGCACAGCCCTGATACCCCCTCACCCCTCTGCAGAGGCTCCTCAGGGGGCTGGGAGCTCCTCAGCCCCCCATGCCAGGATTGCATCACACCGTTCCCTGGGAACGGAGCACCCTGAGCCTCAGAGCAGCTTTGTGATTTATGAGCTCTTTGTGCTGCATTGATTTCGGCAGCCACAGTAGTGGCTTGGGCAGCTCCACAGCAGATCGCTGGCTGCCAGGGCCAGCCTGCTGGGAGGCTGTCCTGGTCACCTGCATCCCTCTGCAAACTGTGCTCCTGGAGTGTGCCCAGGGGACCACTGCTCCGGGGAGAGGTGTGAGTACAGCCCCCAGCACTGAGCACTGTGCACTCACACCCCAGCATCATGCAACCAAGGATGTCCAGGCACCACCCACCACGGACATACAGCCCTGGCACCACATAACCATGGACATACAGCCCTTGGCATCACCCACTATGGACATACAGCCCTTGGCACCACCCACTATGGACATACAGCCCCTGGCACCACACATCATGGATGTCCAGTCCCTGCTATCACACAGCCATGGACATACAGCCCCTGGCACCACGTAGCGATGAATGTACATCCTCTGGCACCACACACTAAGGATGTCCAGTCCCTGGCACCACACACCATGGATGTACAGCCCCTGGCACCAAGCAGCATGAATGCACAGCTCCTAGCACCAAGATCTGTGGACATACAACCCTGGCATTGCACAGCCATGGACATACAGCCCCTGGCACCAAACATCATGGACATACCGCATCTGGCACTGCACAGCCATGGGTGTACAGCCCCTGGCACCAAGCACCATACATGCATAGTTCCTAGCACCAAGATCTGTGGACTTGAAGCCCCTGGCGCCCCACATTATGTACATCCCTGGCACCACCCAACATGGACTTACAGCCCCTGGAAACACACACCAAGGATGTACAGCCCCTGGCACCACACCCCATGGATGTATAGCCCCTGGCACCAAGCACCATGCATGCACAGCTCCTGGCAGAAGCTCCATGGTCTTACAGCCTCTGGCACCCCACATCATGGATGCACAGCCCCTGGCACCACCCACTGTGGACATACAGCCCGTGGCATGACACACAATCGACGTCCAGCCCCTGGCACCACGCACCATGGACATACAGCCCATGGCACCAAGCACCATGGACATACAACCCCTCGCACCAAGCACCATGGACATACAACCCCTGGCATCAACACCATGGACATACAGCCCCTGGAACCACTCATCATGGACATACAGCCCATGGCACCACACACCATCAATGTCCAGCCCCTGGCACCACACACCGTGGACATACAGCATCTGGCACCACACAGCCACGGGTGTACCACACAGCCCCTGGTACCACACATCATGGACATACAGTCCCTGGCACCACGCACCGTGAACGCCAACCATCATGTGTAGACCACAAACCTCCCCTTCCCAGCAGGAGCTCAGCAGGGGCAGCGAAGCTCAATCGCCCGGGACCCAGCTGGGGGTGTCAGGGCCAAGCCAGGGGCTTTCTCTGCTCCGGACGGATCATCTGAATGCAGCCCCGCGGCTCTGGAGTGAGGGACAAAACCCTCCTGCGCGGCCGCCGTGGCCGGGCTCCAGTGTGGGGGTTGGCTGCCACCCCCGGGGCGGCCAAGCGAGGAAGGCTTTTGTCACGGGCACCTTTTCTTCCCATCCCCAAGGCGCCGCGGTGGCGCGGGCAGCAGCCACGAAGCCCCAGGGAGGGAATCCAAGTGATAAAGCTCTGCAGGAATGGGGCAAACTGGGCTGAGTGGTCTCTGCTCCCTTCCCGTGCCCGTCCCTGGCTGGACCAGCGTGCTGACACCAGGAATGGGATGTGGAGAGGGTTAAACTCTGCCCATGGGTGACGTCCTGAGGTCCCCGAGTCCCATGATGGCAAGAGACTCTCAGCCATCAAATCTGGGGCTTGAGGTTGGATTTTTGGCTTGGTTTTTTTCTTATTTTCCACAGATGGAAAATCTTTTGACCCACACATCATGAGGGAAAAGCTGGGAGCAGGAGTAGGGAAGGGCAGCCAAAAAGGTTGAAGAGGAGGAATGGCAGAGGCTCAATTGTCTCTGAGACCTCAGAGCTCAGCAGATGCCAGGGATGCCAGACAAAGGCACGCACGCGGCAGGGCCAGCTAACCTCCATTTCCATGGGAAACCAGGTGGAAAATGGAGCCGAAGACTATTTTGGGACAGGAGCGATCTTTCTTTCTCCCTTGAGCTCGGCCCTCCTTTCAGAGGCGGCTCCTTGAACGTGGCAGGGCCAGCAGGATTTGGGGCTGCAGCACCTGGTCCAGGGCGCAAGGAGATGCTGCGAGGGGACGGTCGTGGGAGGGGGTCCCTTCTCATCTCGGAAGAGGGGCTTTCTCCTCCGCAGCCCCTCGTCCCCTCCACGTGACGGTTACTCATCCCGGCTCCCAAGGTGCCCTGCCAGCCCGCAGCGAGCCGGAGGAGGGGGGCGCAGAGCGGTGGCTTTCCAGGGATGCTCAGCTGCAGAATGAGTCAGCAGCCGCCGGCACAGCCTGGCCCCGCTCCAGCCCCATCCCCACCAATGCAAAGGGCTCCGGACACCCCGCTGCCGCCCCGGCTGCCGGGCGGACCCGCAGCCACGGTTCGCTTGTGGCTGCGCCGTGTCCGTCCCCCCCCGCGGTGCTGCAAACTGGCGCTGCGTCCAGGATTCGTCCCCACCCCCGCGGGTGGGTGGGGCGCGACCATCGGAGGGGTCCCCGGAGCTGGGCAGTGCCAGGGACATGCCAGCTCAGGGTATGCAGCGGGAAGAGCCCGGCAGCCTCTTGGCAGCAGCCGCTGGCAGAGCTTAAAGGGCCGGAAGCAGGTGGGGAGAGCGGGGCGGGGAGGGGTCCCTCCAGCTGCCAGAACCCCCCGCCCCCCACCCCAGCAGGGAGAAAGGGGCTCCTTGTTGCAGGGCTGGGCTGTGGGAAGTGTCCCCGGTCCGCGGGAGCCCAGGGAGGGTCCCTGGGGAGATACAGTCCCGCACGGAGGGGTGGGGACCGGAGCAGACCCCGCAGGAACCCTCCAGGGACACGTGAGCATGTGCACCCCCCGTAAGTGTGTCACACACACACGTGAAGGTTTGCACGCCCTTCCCCGGCTGTGGGGCTCCGGTGGGGAAAGTGAGGCACCAGGTGGGACAGAAGCGTGGGGTGGAGGACGGGGGGGTCCCAGACTTCAGTGCTGCTGCTCAGGTGGGACCCAGCCCCGCTGCCGCTCACCAGCAAACTCGCATCTCGCCGTTCCCAGAGCAAGATCACCTGATCTCCCAGTTTTCCCAGCCTAAATCCATTCCCTGAAAAGCGGGGGATCACCCTCTCTCTCTGCCCAGGAGCTGGAAAAGGCTCCGGGCTGGGGCAGAGGGAGTTTCTCCCACCCCCCGGCAGCCAAAAGGAAGAGCAACAGGTTCTGGGTTGGGCTGAGGCGGGAGAAGTCGGCGTGACGGGAGCAGCGGTCCCTTGCAGGGATGCTCAAGGGCAGCCCCTTCGTCCCGGGGACGAAATGCTCTGACTGCGGGAGGGGAAGCGGATTGCAGCAAACGGCCCCCACCTGGGGCACCCCACGGGGCACCTGGGGTTCACACTGGGGCTGCTCGGCTGGGAAGAGCCATGAAAATCCTCAAAAATTTTCCCCCGGGCCCTCCCGTCCCCCTCACTGGGACAGAGCCAGAGATTGGAGCCGAGAGAGCTGGGGGAGGACAGGGAGACCCGGCGGTGCCCTACAGCCACCCCAAACCCTGGGCTCGTCCCCAGCCCCCTGGGAATGGGCACTTTTGCCCCTAAACCCCTCCCCCTCCACGGGGAGTAGCGACACGGCCGGGCAGGAGCGGCGGGAGCCGGACCCCTGCCCAGCTCCGTGCCTCAGTTTCCCTTTCCACTGCTACCCTGACTGCAGCCTCCTTGGGACAAGGACCCCACGAGAGACTCTGCAGGACAGACGGGGAGGGCTCCTCCTTGACGGGACACCCCAGACCCGTCCTGAATCCCCGGCCCCTCTCCCAAAACAGGGGGCCCGTGGGAGCAGCTGCTTAAACAGCCCGGTAAATCGCCCTTATCCCCAACCCCTTCGAGCCCCGCTGCGGGACGGGCTGGGCTCCAGGCTGCAGCAGCCAGGCAGTACCAAAGTCCTTTCTCCATCCAACTTCGCAAAAACCCCCCCAACCCCGCTCTGCCTCCGGCGCTGCGGAGCCGCTTCAAGCTGATCCCTTAGAAAAAAAACTTGCAGCGCGGTGCTGTGCTCGGGGGCGCCGGTGACAAGGACAAACCTCCCCGAAGCGGCACCGCGGGGACCCCCAGGTCCCAGTATCCCCCCGCTGCAGGGCAGGAGGATGCCCTGTGCCCCCCGCGGGGAAAAGCACGGGGGAAGCTCTGGGCATCCCCACGCCGGCTCAGCTCCCGTCTCACTTTCCGCCCGTGGGGAGGTGAAATGCGATCCTGAGATGAAAAGCGCAGTACGGCAGCGCCCCGGGGACACCGCAGCGCCCGGGGCACGGCCGGCCCCGCACCGCCGGGGGACATCGCCGGCCCCACGCGCTCCCCGCATCCCACCTGGCTCCGTGCGTGGCGGCAGCCCCGCGGCGGGGGCCCCTCTGTGCGGCGGGGGAAACGGGGGGTCCCCTTGCCCGGGGTCCCGGTGCGGGGCTGAGCTGCGGCTCCTCCGGGGCAGCGCGGGCAGCGGGCGGCAGCAGGTTGGCAGGACGGCTGGGAAAGAGCTGCACCAGGCATAAGTGCAGGCACCGAGAAAAGAGGCTTCTGTGTGTGTGTGTGTCCGTGTCCTCCACTCTTCTTTTTTTTTTCCTTCCCCTTTCCCTCCTCCTTTTATATTTATTCCTTCCCCTAATTAAGAAGGGAAAAAAAAAAAAAATATAGTACCTTTTTTGCAGGCTCCTCTTCCCTCCCCTTCCCTCCCTCCTTTCAGCTGTCAAACCCCGCACTAGATGAGAATGCTCAGCCCGGTTCACTGTGTTTAACCAACTTCAGCAAATTGTGGGCGATGCAGCCGGCACATTTTTCCCCGTACCCCTGCCTTAGCTACTGTTGTTCCCCCTACCTCATCCCCCTTCATTTCACTTGAATGTACCTTGTGATGGTTATCCTAATATTGGGCAGGCTTCATAGGACTTAGAGTTTACCACATGCGGTTTCCCATGACCGCAGCGAGTCTTATTTGCAAAATTCCCCTTCTCTGCTAGCCACAGTTGTTGGATCACCGATCCTTGTTGCCGAGGGACCCTTTGCCAGCCCCAAAAGTGTGTTGGGAGCAGCCAGATCCCACCTCCTGACACAGCACTCACAGCCAAACTTGGTCCAGCAGAGAGACACGCCGTGCCTCAGTTTACCCGCCTGCGTCTGTGTCAGGGTTAATTTACGCCAGGATAATTTATGAATCTTTAGGCTTGAATGCTTGTTCCTGGAGGGATGTGTGGGGACCTGGGCACCCAGTGGGGTCCTGGGGCAGCTGGAGCCCCTCATCTGCAGACCCAAACCCCTTGGCAGAAGGGCAGCTCTGGCATTGGGGCTTTTTTTAGCCAGATCTTCCTCAAACTTTCCCTGGCACGGAGCACCCCCTGCCCGGGGGGGGCTGGCGCGGAGCCTGCCAGGGAATTGCTCGGGTGAATTTGCAGAAAGCCGCAGCTCCTGAGCAGAATTAATCACTCGTCGCCCTGGGAAATAATTGCAGGCGGCAGAGACGGTCTCGTTAGCGGAGCAGTTGGGTGGGGGATGCGAGTCCAGCGGGTGATGCTCCTCCGGTGGGGACACACACACACCGCAGGGCTCTGCCCCCCGGGCTCTGCCCTCCAGGCAGCTGCATCGTGGAGCAGGGCTGCGATGGGCACCGGGACGGGCAGGGGGGAAACCCACAGGCTGGCTCAGCCTCTGCCCCCCAAAAACCCCACCCATGAGGTCACATCCTGCACCAGGAGCTTTTGTGGGAAAGGGCTCGAGGCCGGGGGAACCGCGGAGTGCCTGCTCAGCAAGGAGCATCCCCCATCCTAATTGGGAACAAATGTTCCCGGCGTGGCTGGGGTTTCCTTGCTGGCTCAGAGCAAATCTTCCAGGGCTGCTGCTCTGCCAGCTCCTTCCCTCCTGGTCCCTCCTGGCCATTGGAATCTATGGAGCAAAGCCCTTGGGACATCCAGCTCCTGGAACGGGCAGGGGAGAAGGGAGAGAGAATACCCATCCCTGCCTGCAGCTCCAGAGGTGCAGGGGGCCTCCCAGCCCTTCCCATGGCCCCAGGCCCAGCTCCAGCAGCCAAGGGCATGGAAAGGGCTCCCAGCCTCATGGGGACCCCCACAACTGCAACCCCCCCCAGTCCCAGCTGTGTCCAGTCTGGAAGGGCCTCAGTGCCCAGCTGTGCTTCCTCCTCCTCCTCCTTCTCCTCCTCCTCCAGCCCTGCTTGAAGTCACGTACCAGCTGCTGCCACGCACCCTGTGCCAGGCTCGACAGCACCCACCAGCCCCCACCCTGAGGCAGCAGGGCTGGGGCACCCTCAAACCTGCTGCCCCCCCCAAACCTCTGCTGCTGCTGAATGGCCACCCCTGAGCACCCCCCAGGGACAGGGGGACACAGGGACAGACATCCCCCTTCCAGAGGGTCCTGATGCCAAGCACCTCCCAGGGACACGGACATCCCCATTCCAGGGGGTCCTGACACCCAGAATTCCCCAGAGACATGGATATCTCCCTCCAGGGAGGCTCCTGACTCTGAGTGTCCCCCCGGGACACAGACACCTCCATCCCAGGGGGTCCTGACCCCCAGTGTTCCCCAAGGACACAGATGACCCCATCCCAAGTCACTCCCAAACCTGAGCACCCAGCAGAAGGAAGGGATACACAAACATGCCCACCTCAGGGTGCCCCCCAGCTCTCCCCAAGGCTGGGAGGTGCCAGGACCCCTCAACACCCCTGGAGACCCTGAGTCCTCCTTGGGCTGCAGGATTTGCTCTGTCCCACCGAGCCCCAGCACTGGCTGAGGGAGAGGGGCCTGGGCACGGTGGGGAACCCCAAAGCAAAGGCATGAGGAGGAAGAGGGGAGCAAGGCCAGGGAGGAGGGAAATGCTCCCTCCCAGGGCATGTCCTGGTGTAGCCACAGGCACTGGGAGCTGTCTTGTGGCAGACACCAATATTGGGGGCACCCAGACACCCCAGAGGCACCTGGACACCCTGCAGGCTTCTGGACATCCTGGGAGGAGGAGAGTGGGAGCAGCCAAACAGTGGGGGTGGCCAGCTCTGGAGCAGATGTGCTATGGAAATGAAGAGGGGGAGGATGAAGACACACAGCAAGGCTTCATCCTCCACTGCCCGGGGCTCCGGGGACCCCGGATGAATTATCCGACCTCAGAGCTCCCTGTGCTCCTTAATGGCATTTCAATCCCGGCTGTGAGAGGCAAACCAGAGCCGGGGCCAGGGAGCCAGACAGGATGTCTGGCCGGAGATGAGCCGGAAAGGCGATGCCTTTGGGGACCCCCGAGCCAAGTCATCCCCCCTTCCCCACTGTCCAGGCACCGGGGAAAAACCGGGTGCTGGGACCCCGTTACTGCTGCTCCCAGGTGTGGGCGGTGTCGGCGCCCCCCTCACCAGTTCCCGGCTGGTGCGAGGCTGGAAGGAGCTCGGGGACGGCTCTGGGTAGCTCTGGGCGTCCTTTGCCAGCAGAGGGGACTGTTGCTTGTCTCTCCAGAAACTCTCGTTTGGAGCCTCTCCCGTGAGACAGCTCGGGAGGGGACATTCTTGTCCTCCTTGCCATGGTGAGGAAGAGCACGGACCCTCCTGTGGGAAAAAACCACCGTCTCTCGGGAGAGGGAGGACCGGGAGAAAGCTGGCAACAAGTCTCTCCCCAAGTGATGTTTTCCTGCCTCTTTTGTTCACAGAAACCTCCCGAGTCTGATTTTTTTAAATCTCCGCCTCTTTACCAGCGAGCTGCCCTTCCCCCAGATAAATCAGCTGGGGAAAATAAAAAAGGAAAATCAAAACTCCTAATCCCCAAACGCTCCTCGTGAAGCGATTCTTATCCCGACCCTGACGGCTTGACCGCGCGGGTGGAAGCTGTGAAGGAAATCAAACGCTGAGCCGGCGCTTGCCAAGTTTCAGAGGCTGCCGGAGCAGCTCCCGTTGGGCTCCCGGCTGCGCTCGGCACATCCCACCCCGAACATCTGGAAAGAAGGAGGGTTGCAGCTGGATGCAGCTGGATGCAGCACCACAAGGAGGGGGGGTTGGCCAGGATGACACTCTGTGTCCCCCACTGTTCCCCAAGGTGGTTCTCCCTCTCTCCTCTCTGACAGATCCAGGGCACCAGATCTGCCGTGGTTTGTGCTGACCCAAAACAGCCCCGGGTCCCGAGTGGCACCGTTGTTCTTGGTGCAGCCATCACCTCCCCAGGACTGTGAGACCCTCGGTGGGCTCCTCCTGGGCTCCCTTGCACCCGGGGTTCAGAGCACAGGGCTGGCCAGACACTGTGGAGGGAGGGATGCTGCAGCCAAGCCCTCCGGGATGGGCATCTGCCAACTGCCCTTGGACATCTCCCAAGCTCCACGCCGAGCCCCACGGCAGCCCTCCAGCTCCCTGGCATGGCACTCAGGCTTTGGGGAGGGCATTCCCAGCCGAGTCACGCCGAGGGAGGATCCAACCCCTCAAGTCACCCTCCCAAAGTGTAAAGGAACACCTTGCCCCTCCCCACGGTTGGGACATCACGGTGCTGGAGCAGAGCTCAGCCTCGAGCCCACGTGGGCGGGAGCCAGCCCGGCTGTGCAAGAGTTAAACCCGGCTGCTCGCCCGTGTCTCGGGGGCCTCCCACTCCTCGCAGAGTATGAATAGCTGCGCTCCCCTCTGCTCTCAGCCACTCACTTCCCTCCCTGCCCTCCCTCTCCTCCAGAGCCTCGGCATCCTCCCCGACATCCTCCTCCCCTGCGTCTTCCTCTGGCAGTGCCGGCTCCAGAGCCCCGGCACCCTCCGGCAGCGCCGATGCTGAGCACGGAAAGTTTCACAGGGGCGAGAGCCCTGGGAGAGGAGTCGCTACAGATGTGGGACCTCAACAAGCGGCTGGAGGCATATCTGGCCCGCGTGAAGTTCCTGGAGGAGGAGAACGAGGTGCTGCGAGCTGAAATCCAGAGCGCCAAGGGCAGCCCGGCCGGGGACTCGTGGCGGGTGAAGTACGAGGAGGATCTGCGAGCCCTGCGGGATGCGCTGGATCACGCCTTCAGGGAGAAGTGCACGGCCGAGCTGGCCAGGGACAACCTCTACGAGGAGGTCCAGCAGGTGAAAAGCAGGTGCCAGAAGGAGCAGGCAGCCCGAGAAGAGGCCAAGAAGCAGCTGTCGTTGAGCAGGAAGGAGCTGGAGGAGGAGAGGAGAGCGCAGATCTGGCTGAAGGAGAGAGCCGTGCAGCTGGAGAAGGAGGTGGAAGCCTTGCTGGAGGTGCACGAGGAGGAGAAAGCGGGGCTGGACCAGGAGATCGCGAGCTACTCCCAGAGCCTGGAGAGCTTCCGCTGTGCACCGGTGGCTTTCCAGCCCGTGGAGGTGGAGGACTATTCCAAGAGGCTCTCAGAGATCTGGAAAGGGGCAGTGGAGACCTACAAGACGGAGGTGTCGCAGCTGGAGGGCTCCCTCTGCCAGGCCAAGGAGAACCTGTGGAAAGCAGTGGAGGACAACCATAAGAGCCAGCTGCAGCTGCAGCACCTGGAGAAGGACCTGGCGGGGCTCAAAGTGAGGAAGGAGATGCTGGAGGAGAGCCTGGCCCAGCAGTGGCAGGAGCAGCGTGGGGAGGCAGAGAAGTTCCAGGTGAGTGAGGGTGGTGGGGAAGTGCTGGGATCCTGGGGAAGGGGAGAATGGGAGGCTGTGGGTGCCTGGGAGGGGCCTCAGGGCACACCCCTCTTCAGCAAAGGGATGGGGGAGACAGGTGGGAGAAGGGAAGATGGAGGGAGCAAACCCCAGGGCAGGGGTGGACGGTGGCCCTGGAGGAGCTGCAGAGGGAGATGAAGCTGGGGAGGGTGGGAGATAGAGCAGAGCAGCTTGGGGACACACGGGGACCTGGGCCCCCCACACTACAGGGAAGCAGCACCCAGAGACCTCCCCCAACACCTGCCCAAGGTCACTGCTCCACGTCCTGCTGGGCTCCAGGGTCAGGGTCGCTGGGGAAGGGCAGCTTCTGCCCATGGCCCCCTGGCACAGGGTGCAGGCAGCGGGGTGCAGGCAAAAGGGTGCAGGCAGCGGGGTGCAGGTAAAAGGGTGCAGGCAGCGGGGTGCAGGCAACAGGGAGGGGGGTTGTGGGCAGGATAAACTCCGACCGACTTTGCTGCAGCTGCAACTCAACAGCTGCAAAAGTGATTCAGCGGAGGGAGGTGGAGGCTGGGAGGGCTGGGAATGCGGGAACAGCGTGAACACTGCCCGGGGAAGGGTCTCTCTTTGTTCCAGGTCCTGGGACCAGCCATGGGTGTCGTGGGGCAGAGGGTGCTGCGCCCTCGGCTGCTCGCCTGAAAGTTTCTTCTTTCCCATGCTGGCACCCCACAGTCCCAAATCCCCCCCGGCCTTTCCTCCCTCCTCCAGCAGCCGTGTCCCCGTCGCCTTTCAGCCCTGCTCCTCTCCTCGCCCCATCCTCAGCGTCCCCCTGCTAAAATCCAGTCCCCAGGACTCCTCTCCCTGCAGCATCCTGAGGGGACGAGCCACCTGCCTGGTCCCAGGTGGGCAGGGACTGGCAGGGTTCAGGTGAATCTGAGGCTCCCCTGACCCCCTGTGCTGCCCACAGCTGGCGATGGAGGCCCTGGAGCAGGAGCAGCAGAGCCTGCGGGTGCAGATCGCCCGGGTGCTGGAGGACAGGCAGCAGCTCATGCACCTCAAGATGTCCCTCAGCCTGGAAGTGGCGACCTACAGGTGAGGCTCCCGATGGGAATGGGGCCGGGGAGCTCCCCCAACACGCAGGGAGCTGGGGCCGAACCTCGGTGGGCACAGGAGGGTCTCGGGCACAAGGGAGGTCTCGGTAGGGGCAGCCCTGTGCCCCTTGTGCAGCCCTTCCAGATGGCCCCACACAAAGGCCGCCTGCCAGGGACTGGGGGGACAATTAGCATGAGAATAGGGGCTGTCCCAGCCCAGGCGAGGGGCCTCCCCGGCAGAGCATGATGTCACCCTGCGAGTACACTAATCCCGGGCACGGGGGGATGGGAGGGGAGACAGGAGCGAGGGGGGCTCCTCCAGTGCCCCCATCCCCTCACCGAGCCGTGACAGGGCAGCACAACCATTTGTAGCCCCTTCGTGCCTCAGTTTACCTACTCCCTCACCTGCCCTAGCCCAGCGGGGTGAGCTCGGGGTGCACAGGGAGCACCCACCCACCCTGTAGCACCCACCGCTCTCCCCTCCTCGCAGGACGCTGCTGGAAGCGGAGAGCACCCGCCTGCAAATGCCAGCCGGGGAATTCAGACTGGTCAACGGCGTGCGAGGTAAGGGACCCCCAGCGCCAGCCCCTGCACCGCCACTGTGTCACCCTGGGGCGGGGCTCGGGGGCTGAGGCTGGATATGGGCACATTTTCCTGCATTTTCCTGGCAGCGGTTTCCTGGCTGCGATAGGAAGGTGTGAACAGCGGCCGGGGGGCTCCTGGCACGGGGCTCTCAGCCCAGATGAGGTTTATCTGCTTCTTTGCCTCTTTTTTTAATGCCTGCCCTGCCCGGGCAGGGCCCGAGCGGATCCGCCCAGCTGGACAACGGGCTGCGGTAACAAGCCGAGCATTTCCTTTTTCCTCCAAAAAAAAATAACAAGGAAAGCCTCCCACCTGCACACTTTCCCCAGCAGCAGGACCCGACTGCGGGCTGCAGCCGGGACAGCGCATTGTCCCGGCCCGATGCCAAATCCCCTGGGAACATCAGCATCCGCTGCACTCAAGAGGGAGGAATTTCCCACTTTCCATGAAGGGGTTGTTTAAAAATAGGAGAGGGGGCAGCGAGAGGCTGCCAGGCGGCAGGGGGGGGCTGCGGGAGCCATGGAGCAGCTTCTGGAGCCGCTCACCGCTCCAACTCCCTCTTTGCAGATCTCAAACTGGAGGCGAGCAGCGGCAGCAAACTGGTACCAGCAAGCCCTGAGCCCAGGCGGCTGCTGCCCCGGGACCACGGCGCCAGCCCCTCTGTCTTCCCCAGGGCAGAGGGGAGGGGCCAGCCAGCAAAACCTCAGAGCGACGCCCTGACACCCAAAAGCCAGAGCCCCGATGCCAGGGAGCTCCAGAAAATCAGCTCAGTCCTCCACGGCACAGCTGCTGGCAGGGCTGGGCGTGCGGGTGCCCCCGGGTGCCCCACACCGAGCCCCTCCCAAGCTGCCCCTCCTCTCTCCCCGGAGCCCCCCAGCCCCTCCCCACCGGAGCCGGGGAGCCCAGGGGGAGAGGGTCCCGCCTGGCCGGGGGGAGCCGGGGGGGTGACGAGCCAAGGGACGGAGCATCCCCTGCCCGGAGCCACGACAGAGAGCCCCGAGGACGGTGTGAAGCCCCCCGGAACGGCGCCCACCCGCAGCCTGCAGTACCCGGCCCAGCTGGTCAGCCACGCCCTGGAGGACGCGCTCAAGGAAGTGGAAGATGATGCTCAGCCCGAGGAAGAGCCCACCCTCAGCGCCGCGTGGGCCCCCCAGGATGCCCGTGCCCCCAGCCCCGTTTTCCCCACAGAGGCTTGTGGAGGGGCTGTGGCAGAGGGGACAGGGGAAGGGCGAGACCCCTCCGAGGGCTCTGGGGACAGTGATGGCCCCGAAGTGGAGGAGAGGGCTGGGGAAGCCGAGCTCCAGGGGCTGGGTGTGGAGAGCAGCATCCTGGGGGACAGAGCCACGTCCCCCCTGGGCACGGCCCTGAGTGACACAGTGAGACGGGAAGAGACGGGAGCGTGGGAGGAGGAGGAGGAGGTGCCTGCTGTGCTGAGCCCAAGGGATCCAGAGGCAGAGGTCCAGGAAGAGGATGTGAGTGGTCCTGGACAGACAGCGACCAGCTGGGAAAAACCAGGGCAAGAGGAGGATGGGGAAGAGACCCCAAGCACGGAGCCATCACAACCCTCAGAAGATGAGGAGGAGAGGGGACCCCACAGTCCCTGTCAGGAGGACGGAGATTTCTATGGAGAAGGAGGGGATGAGCCAGAAGAGGAGTCTCCAGATGGGGAAGTGGAAGCTGTTCGTGCTGTCCTCATGGAAAGCCACCTGGTTTCACCCGCAAAGAGTCACCTGGAAGAGGATTTTGTTGATGCAGAGCAGGAAAATTCTGAGCATCAGAAAATTACTGCATGTGAGACAGAGGCTGCAGAGCAGGAAAGGGGACAGGAGCTGTGCCCAGAGCAGGAGCCCTCGACTGTTCACGAGGCCGTCCCAGCAGAGGAGGCTTCATCAGGAGCTGAAGAAGATGCTGTGGGAGGGGAGGACACAGGCAGAGTGAAAGATGGTGAGGGAGAAGAGGGAGAGGCCAGCAGGGAGATGCTGAGAGGAGAGGACCCTGGGGCAGGAGAAGACCCTGAGGCAGGAGAGGATCCTGGGGCAGGAGAGGACCCCAAGGCAGGAGAGGGCCCCAGGGTGGGAGAGGACCCCGAGGGAGGAGAGGATCCCAGGAAAGGAGAGGATCCTGGGACAGGAGAGGATCCCGAGGCAGGAGAGACTGCAGGAGGTGACACCCCGGGGTGGGAGAGCAGAGCCCCAGAGGAGCCCGAGGACCTGCAGGAAGCCAGAGCTTCTGTGGAAGAGGGTGGGGAACAGGAGCTGGAGCTGGAAGAGGAGCCCTGGGGCAAGGGGGATGATGGCAATGGCCAAGAGCCCTGTCCAGGGGACTGGGAGGTGACAGCAGAGGACACAGAGGGGGCTTTGGGCACAGAAGAGTCAGCCTGGGCTGATGACACTCCGTCCAGCACAGGAAGGTTGGAAAGTGAGGAGAGAGATGGCACATCGCCAGCAGAGCTGGAGGAAGCCCAGGAAGACGATGAAGAAGATGCCAAGAGCCAGGGGATGAGCCAGCAGCAACCACTGCCAGAGGCTGAGCCAGCACCGGAGCTGGCAAGGGAGGAGCAGGAGGGCACTGCAGGGCAGCCTGACCCAGCCACCCCACATGCCCCTGGGCGAGGGGACAGCCAGGAGCCGGCCGAGGCTCCGGAGGAGCTGTGGGAGGTGCAGGGTGAGGATCCTGAAGAGGGGCTCAGCTCAGAGCTGGGGCAGCCAGAGAGCAGCAGCTCCGGCCTCGAGGCACTGCAGGAGGTGTCAGGTGAGGGCACAGAGAGCAGTGAGTGGGCGGAGGAGGATTTCGGGAGATCGGGAGACTCCGAGCCCATCCCAGGCACCGGCAGGAGGGTGGAGCTGGAGGACACCCTGCCGGACAGCACACCCTTGCACCTCTACGAGGGGGAGATGCTGGCTGGGGGTGCACCCAGCCAAACCCCCCCAGAGACTGAGGAGACCACGGAGACAGACCCTGTGACCGAAACAGCTCCGGAGGGGGAAGAGTGGATGGAAGGGAGGGACAAGCCACCGACTCCCACCATGCCAGAGAGCCCTGAAGAAGAGGCAGAGGCAGAGGTGGCCCCTGTGGCAGAGGGTGCTGAGGAGGAGGAAGGATATTTCATGGTCTCTGCTCCCAGCCAAGAGGTGTCCAGCTCGGAGGAAGCTGAGATCTCTGAGGACTTTGAAGAAATTAAAGTGGAAGCAACTGAAGGCAGCCAAGGTGACCTGGGAGCTCCCAGAGAAGCATCTCCAGTGCCAGAGGGCAAAGGGCACCTCCAGACTTTCGTTGGGGAAGCAGAAGAAGACATGGAGATGCCCACAGAAGAACCTGAGAAGCCACAGGATGAGGAGGAGGATGGCACTGCTGAGCTAGAGGAAGGCCCAGCTATGCCTGAAGCAGATCCCAGCAGCCCCGGGGCCATGGGACCATTAACAGGAGGCACTGACCAGCCAGCCCAGGGTGCCACAGGCACCGGAGCGCAGGAGGGACCCGACCACTCTGAGGGTTTGGCTGCCGAATCGGATGAGGAGCTCCATGGCACAGTGGGGCTGGAGAGCGATGCCAGTGGAGCCACAGCACTCCCAGGCTGCAACCTGGGGCTGGTGGGGCAGGAAGAGGAGGAGGAGGCGGATGAGGATGAGGATGAGCCTGGCATGGCTCACCATGACACGGCCAAGGCCACTCCTCCAGCAGAGCTCCAGGCCCAGGCAGTGCCGGAGCAGGCGGAGCAGCCGGCGGATGAGCAGCCACCCGTGGAGGAGGAAGCACCAGACAGTGACAGCCCCCCCTCAGCAGGGGATGAGCAGCCCCCTGAGGCCGACCCACCCCGGCCAGGCTCTGCACTGGAGCAGAGAGGTTTTCCAGAGGTGATTACAGACATCCCTGACACAGCTCTTCTCCCGGCAAAGGTGCCCGTGGATGTCATGAAGGACTCCGAGATTTTGGAAATAGTTGAGCAGGCCCTGGAGTTCAACCAGGAGCTGGTGATGGGGGCGAGGGCGGCCGAGGGAGGGCAGCAGGGTCCTGGCAGGACCGAGCTCCCCCAGGATGCTGGAGAAGACTCCTCACCGGCCTCGTCCAGCGAGGAGGAGCCGACGGTGCAGGAGGCGCCGGAGCCGGAGGGTCGGGTTCAGGCTGCGAACGGGCTGCACCGGGAGGCCAGTTTGGAGGACCTGGCCGAGTTCACCGAGGAGGTGCTGAATGGCATTGCCAGCATGGCCCCGGCACAGGAGTTCCCCTCGGGGACCGCAGACCCCTCCGTGGGGATGCCAGCGCAGCCCCCCGCTCCCAGAGACACCAAGCTGGGGGATGGCACCCCATGGGGCAAACACGGCAGAGCCGACCCCGTGCCCCCCGCTCTGGGGGAGGATGTCCCGTGCCTCACACCCGACCAGCCACCAGCGTGTCGCCTCAGAGCCGAGCAGGAGCCCTGGTCCTCGGGGGACGAGTGACAGCGGTGGGGGGACCCCCCCGTAGCCCCTTCCCTGCCATGACCCAGCACCCCCACTTCCCCCCCCCACCCTCCTAATGCTTCCCCACCTCCTTATGGTTTTTAACATGTTTGTGTGGATTTTTTGCATCCCTTTTCAGAGTGAAGAACCACCAAGCTCTGTTCCACCCCACAGCCTCCCCCTCCCCAAAAAAATTCGCATGCTTGCTTTGGGACCCCCACCTCATTTTGAGCCTCCTCTGGGTGGGTTGCCATTGGCTGTATTTAATTTAAACTCTGTGTTTTCCCCTTCCCTGCAATCTCCTCTCCTTCTGCCCCCCCAGCATCTGCCCTAGGAAGGCCAGCTGGAGGCTGGGGACCCCCACATGCTGCACCCCAGGACTCAATGCCTCGGGGTGATGTCACCCCGGGGTCCCCAGCCCTGACTCTCCAACAAGGGGGCTGAGCCAAGCTGGATGTTTCCGCTGCCTTGACGTTAATTTAATAAAGCCTCATCCTCCCACTCAGGGCTCCAGCTCTCCTCACTCGGGGGGGATGGGAGGGGAGGGGACAGCAGCCCTGGGGCGGGGGAGAGCACGGTTTGGGGTGGGGGCTGCACTTCCAGGTTGCTTTCTGCTAGGAAATCGCACCTGGGGCCATCCATCAGCATGGCTGGGGACAGTGTCCCCGGGATGATGCTCCCCCATGCCTGGGACAGTGCGTGCCCCATCAGTCAGCACGGGCTGGGAACAGGGGGCCCGGGATGATGCTCCCCCACCTCCGAGACAATGCGCATCCCTGGGGCACCGCGGCCCCATCCTTAGGGTGACGCAGCCCCCTGGGGCACGCCATGCCCCCCCACACGCGGAGTGATGCTCCCCCACTCCCGTGGGGCTGCAGCCCCCGAGGGTGATGCAGCCCCATCCCCGAGGTGATGTTTCCCCACCCCCAAAGAGGTGCAGCCCCCCGGGGTGATGCTCCCCCATCCCCGGGGCAATGGAGTCCCCCAGCGTGATGCTCCCCCCAGCCCCGGACAGATGCGGCCCCCCGAGGTGATGGTCCCCCGCCCCCGGGGCCCCGCAGATGCCACTCGGGGCTCGCTGCTGGCCAAGCACTGCCCCAACCTCCGCCTGGGCTGCCGGCAGGAATGGGGCGGGACGCCAGCCCACCCTGTGCCCGTGCCAGCGCCTGGAGCCAGGAGCCAACAGCCCCGGCCGCTGTTCCTGCCCGGCCTGGGCAGGATGCCCACGGGACAGCCCGCGGCTCCCGGGAGCTGCGGGAACCCCGGAACCACGGTGGGGACCCCGGCAGACAAATCTTGGCCCCCTCACCCAAAGGGTGTTGGGCTTCAGGGGGGGCTGTGAGAGGAGCCGGGGCCTCACCCACCCCGCTGCGCAGCCGGGCGTGGGGACGGCGCGGGAAGAGCCGCATAAATGAGCCTCCGGCCGAAGAATGAGCTCCTTTATGCCGGGCAAAGGGCTGAGTCACCCCAGCCGAGGGGACGAGGGGACCCGGGTGGCCACGGCATCCCTGGGGATCGCCGGCCTCGCACCCACGGGTGTGTTCAGCACCGCTCCCGCCTGGCTGGCCCCGCCGCTTGCCCACGCACCGGATTTAGCCGGTCCCGTCCCCGTGCCAGCGCCCAGGGATGCTCAGAGCCAGGGACCGATAAGGAGCCAACACTTATCTGCCTTCCCTCCGTGCAAAGCCCCCGGCCCCCTCCCCTGCCCGGAGGCGACAGTTTCCTTTTAAGGTTAAACTCCAACGGATCCAAACACCGAAATAAAAAATATCCCCCTCCGATGAGTTTAATCAGGCGCCGAGTCTGCGTTCAATCAGCCCCCGGGCCGACACACCCTCCGGGCGTCTGGGCAGCATCAGCCCGGCAGCAGCTCCAGCAGCCGCCCCCCCCCCGAGCCTCCCAGTGCCCCCCGAGGGGTCCCCAAAGCCGGGGGTCTCTGGGCCGGGAGGAGGGTGGAGGATGCTGTGCAGGGGATGGAGATGGCGCGGGCGAGGCTTCGCCAGGCGGGGGGTGACATTCCTCCCGAAATTAATCCACATTCCAGCCGGTGCTGACAGAGTGATGAGGGGGGACAGATGGTGGGGGGAGGGGGAGCCCCTTCCTCCCCGCGAGGAGAAGAAGGAGGGGGAGGAGGAGAAGAAGGAAGGGGAGGAGAATGGGGTGAAGTGCCGAGGTCTGGGAGTCACCCTGGGGGTGGGGGTGGCCCCTGGAGCCTTTGGAGCCTCCCGGGGCTGGAGCCTGGAGAGCAAAACCCCAGCGAGGTTCATCCACACCCGGCAAGTGCCCGAGGGAGTGAGCAGGGATGGGAAAAGAGTGTCCCTGGTGGGACCGAGTGTGACCCTGACGGGACAAAGTGTGTCCCCGACAGGACTGTGTGTCCTTGGTGGGATCACGTGTGTCCCAACGGGACCTAGTGTGTCCCTGATGGGACTGTGTCCCCAGTGGGATCAAGTGTGTCCCCAGTAGGATCAAGTGTGCCCCCAATGGTACCGAGTGTGTCCCAGACAGGAACAAATGGGACTGACCACGTCCTCAGTGGGATCGAGTGTGTCCCCCGTGGGACCAGGAGCACCCCTAAGCACTGAGTGTGACCCCAGTGGGACCAAGTGTGACCCTGGTTGGACCAAACATGATGCCAGGGGGACCCGAGTGTGCCCGGGTTCCCCCACTGTGGCTGCAGCTTGGACACCCCCCAGGCACACCCACACCTTCCCTGGAAGACCAAACTGCCACATGAGCAGCACCCACCGTCCCATCCCCCGAGGGCACACAGTGTGATTTTGGGGGCTGGAAAGAGAAATGGAGGTGCCAACCCCACCTTGAACCCTGCTCCACGCCCAGGCAGGAGCACCATGGGGGGTGCAGGGGGTCTTGGGGACTGCAGCTATGGGGGAGCTGCCAGGGACTGGCCAGGCTGGAGCTTTAAGAGCCCCTGGAGCCCCTCATACCCTTCTGCAGCCCCCAGCAACCCCCACAGTCCCCCGCAGCCCCCCCCCCAGCTCCTGCAGCCCCCCGCAGCCTGGCCCCCCGCCAGCCAGGGAAGGGTTTTGTTTCCTCCCAGGCTGGGTGAGGGGGATTTCAATGGAGCCCGCACAAAAACTCCCTGTGGGGTGAGCCCGCGCCGGACAGGGAGGGGGGGACGAGGCGGGATGACCTCAGCGATGACTTCATTCCGCTCTCAGCTCCCAAAATTCATGGGAACCTTATAAGGAAAGGACTAAAAATACAGCCAGAGGGGCGCGGGCAGCCCCCGCTCCCCCTCCCCAAAATAATGCCCTTGGGGATGCTAAATGTGGGCAAGTAGGGGCCACGCTGGGGCTACCGGTGGCCTGGGGCTGTTCCCAAGGGGGATGCACGGTGGGGAAATCGATAGGGTCCCCAAAACCCCCACGGGAGGGGCGGGATGGCCCCCCACGCCGGAGCAGAGCAAGGATGTGGGCAGTGGGCGTCCCCCCAGGGAGGCACCGCCACCCCCCCGCAGCACCGTCCCGTCCTGTGACATCCCCAGGGACATGCCGGGGGCGGGGGGGTGGCTCGGCTACTCTCTCACCCGCCCTTCACCCGGGTCAGACCCCCGGGAATAGCTCCCGCCGGCTATAATCAGCTCTGCCCCGGTCTGGGGGGCTCGCCCAGCTGCTGGGTCACGACCCCTCAGCAGCGCCCGTGCCCCAGCGCTGCGACAGCTGCTGCCAACCCGGGGCGGCGCAGATTCCTGAGGCCGAGCCCGGGGGCAATCCCGCCGGGAATGTGTGCCTGGGGCCGTCCGTCAGGATGCCGTCCCTGGGGCAGTGCTCCCCCCACCCGCGGGGGGATGAATCCCCCTGGGGCAACGCTTCCAAATCCCTGGGGGTTTGTCCCCACATCCTTGGGATGATGCCCCCCAATCCCTGGGGTTTGTCCCCCCATCCGTGGGATAATGCTCCCCAATCCCTGGGGTGATGTTCCCCAAGCCCTGTGTTGATCCCCCCTCATCCCCGGGTCGATGTCCCCCCAGTTCCACACTCCCGGCCCATCGCAGAGCTGACCTCCATCCCCTCACCATCACCAGCTCAGAACGCTTGGGAGAAGACAAGGGAGACAGGGCACCTGGGCACGGGCTGTGGGGCAGGAGGGGTCGGGAAAGGGCTCTGGCTGGGAAGCAGCCCGGCCAACACCCCCACGCCCGTGCCAGCGCCGTGCCTCAGCTTCCCTTCTCATCCCGCCTGCCACGGGCGGCCACAGGCGGGAAGGGGATGAGCCAACGACGGGGAGCTGCCTCAGAGCACTCCCTCCCCAGTTTTGGGACACCCATCTGCACCCCAGCAGGAACGGGAGGTGACCCAGCCCTGGAAGCAGCTCCGTCCCGGTGGCACGGCCGGACCCTGGTGCGCGGGTGGCACCGGGACAAACCGGGCTGTGCCCCCCCGCCAGACCCAACCCCTGCAGCCAAACCTGCCACGAACCGACGGGGCTGAGCCCCCGGGATCCAGCCCCGGTGCCCATGGGAGGTTTGGGGCGCTGTGCCAGGCCAGGGGCACACGGGTGAGGGGGACAGGATGTGACCGTGGCCAGTCCTGAGTCACCGCCAGTCACCGGATCCGGCCCGGGAAGGGACAGGAAGGTCCCTTGGCTCCAGCACTCCTTGTCCCAAACAGCTTCCACAGGGGGGCAGGGGATCCCATTCCTGGTTTGGGAACTGTGTGCCCAGTTGGGGACCCCAATCCCAGTTTGGGGACCGTGTGCCCAGTTTGGGGACCCCAATCCCAGTTTGGCAATTGTGTACCCAGTTTGGGGATCCCACTCCCCCTTTGGGTAGCCTTTTTCCAGTTTGGGGACTGTGTGGCCAGTTTGGGACCCCAATCCCCATTTGGATACCTCTTTCCCAGTCTGGGGACTCCATTCCCAGTTTGGGAACCATGTGCCCAGTTTGAGGGCCCTGTTCCGAGCCTGAACCCCATTTCCAGACTGGGAACTGTATGCTCAGTTTGGGGACTCCATTCCCACTCTGGGGACTCATTTCTGATTTTGGGGACCACGTGACATTTGGGGACTCTATTTCCAGTTTACGGACCATTTCCAATTTGGGGGTTCCACTCCCAGTTTGGGAACTGTGTGCCCACTTTGGGGACCCCATGTCAAGTTTGGGGACCCCTTCCCCAGCTTGGGGATTTCATTCCCAGTTTGGATACCCTTTTCCCAGTTTGGGGACTCCATTCCTCATTTGGGAACCGTGTGCTCAGTTTAGGGACCCCATTCCCACCTTGGGAACCACGTGCCCAGTTTAGGAACTCCATTTCCATTTTGGGGACCCTATTCCTAGTTTGGGAACCATGTGCCCAGTTTAGGAACCCCACTCTCGATTTAGGAACCCCATTCCCAGTTTGGCGACCCTATGTCAGACCCTGCTCCCAGCCTGCAGCCTCTCGCTGGAATTCCGACCAGATTCCAGGGGCAGGTGGCCTGGGGGTCTCTGGCCCCCGGTGGGGCAGCAGCTGCTGGTTGGGGTTGGGTTTCGAGGTGGGGGGAGGATTTATCACCTCGAGGCTCGCGGGACCCCCCGGCCCTGTGGGGCTCAGAGTGGCCAAACATGGCCGGGGGCAGCGGGGCTGGACCTGAGCACGGGGAGGGGGGGCCATGGCAGGGGGTCCTGTGTCCCCCAAACTCCACCATGTCCCCCCAGACCTCACCATGTCCTCCTCTTCCTCCTCCTCCCCCCAGGGGTTCACTGGCCAGGGCCCCCAGGGATCCCTGGTGGGACCCCCGGGCAGGACCCCGCAGGCTGAGGAAACACCTCCCTGAGCAGCCCTGGGTGGGGCAGAGGGAGGAGAGGCCCTGACCCCCCCGGTTTAGACCCCAGATCAGACCCCCAGGTCAGACTCTTGGCCCATTGGGACAAACCCCAGTCCCCAAGTCCAGTCCCCTGGTTCAGATCCCAGTCCCCCCCAGTTCTCCTCTACTGGTCCCTCGGGACGACCCTCGACCCCCCAGCACACCCCCCACACCCCCAGGTCAGACCCCAGACCCCCAGTTCACCTTCACAAGCCCCTCGGGACAGCCCCTGGCCCCCCAGTCCAGATCCCAACCCCCCAGTTCTGACCCCAAGTCCCCCAGGACAGACCCTGACCCCCCCGATTCACCCCCGAGGTTCAGCCCCAGCCCCCCAGTTCAGCCCCAGTTCCCCCCACCAGCCCAGCCCACCAGTGGCACCCCCCAAATCACTCAAGCCCTGGAGGGCAGCACCCCCAAAGCACGGGGGTCCCTGCTGCTCCTGGCAGCCCCCAGTGCCCTCAAACCCAGACCCCTCCCTGCTCCTGGCAGCACCCCCCCCAAAAAAAGCCTATCTGGGGAGGGGGGACACAGCCGGCTCCCTGTGGGTACCCCCAGTGCACAGGGCAGGGGGGTAGAGACCTCCAGGACCCCCTGCCCCCCCATGGCCCCCGGGCTCCCCTGGGTTCCCTCCCAGAACTCCCCAAGGCCCCCTGGGATCCCCCTGGGCCCCCCCATAGACCCTCTGAGCTACCTGCCCAGCCCCCAAGTGCCTCTGGAACCACTCTGTAACTCCCCCGGGACCCCTCTGTGACCCCCCCACAACATTCCCCAGAACACCCCGGGGTACCCACCCCCTCCCCTGGACCCCCTGAGCCCCCCCGTGACTCCCCCGGACCTACCGGGACCCCCCTGTGAACCCTGCAGGACTCCCCAAAACCTCCTGAGACCACCCGAGGCCACCCCCGGGACCCTGGACTCACCCGAAACCCCCTGTGACCCCCCACAACACCCCCAGGACACCCCAAGACCCCTCAGGATCCTCCCGGGAACCCCCTGTGACATCTCCCAGACCCTCCATGCCCCCCGAGCCCCCTTTGGCCCCCCTGTGACTCCCCCAGAATGCCCTGAGTCTCCCTTTGACCTCCCTGCGTCCCCCAGAACCCTCCCCTGGACCCCCTCTAAACCACCTCTGACCCCCCAGACCCCTCCAGGACCCTCGAGCCCCCTGGGATCCTCCCCCTATGACGCCCAGAACCCTCTCTGGGACCCCCCAGACCGCCCTATGACCATCTCAGGACGCCCCCAGGACCCCCCGAGCCTTCCCCAGGATCCTCTCCAGAACCCCCCAGGTACTCCCTAGCTCCCCCTGCGACCCCCAGAACTCCTCCCCGAACCCCCCCAGACCTCCCTGTGACCCTCTCAGAATGCCCCTTGACCCCCCTGTGATCCCCAGACCCCCCCCGGGGCCCCTTCAGCCCCCCATGTGACACCCCTCAGGCCCCCATCGCCCCCGATCCCCCCTGCGACCCCCAGAACCCTCCCCCGGGACCCCCCCGGGACCCACGATCCCCCCTCTAACCCCCCTGTGACCCACCCAGGACCCCCCGAGCAACCCCGGGATCCTCCCGGGACCCCCCCTGCGACACCCCCCAGAACTCCCATCCCCCCCAACCCCCCTCAGACCACCCGTGACACCTCCAGGACCCGCCCCAGGACCCCCCGAGTTCCCCCGGGGCATCCTCTCCGGGACCCCCCCGGTCACTCCCTGCCCCCCCCGTGACTCCCAGAACCTGCCCCGGCACCCACTGGACCCCCCATCCCCCCTCTGACTCCCCCAGGACCTCCCGAGGCCCTCCTGGGATCCCCCCGGGATCCCCTGTGACCTTACCCAGGACCCCCCAGGGCCCCCCGGATCCCCCGTCTCCCCTGAGCCCCCCTGTGACCCTACCCTGGACCCCCCAGGGCCCCCCGGACCCCCCGTCTCCCCTGAGCCCCCCCTGTGACCCCCAGAATCGCCCCCGGGTCCCCCCGATCTCCCTCTGACCCCCCCGGGACTGACCCTGTCCCCCCCTCCCCGCGGGCCTACAGCGCCCCCTGCCGGCCGCCTCCGCCGTTCCCCTCTCCCCTCTGATTGGCCACCCGCTCCCAGCCAATCAGCGCCGAGACTCCGACCCCGGGGGCCGGTCCCAGACCGGCTCCGTAGCCAATCGCAACGCAGCGGCAGCGGCCCCGCCTCCCGAGCCGGAAGGGAACGCCTCTCAGCCAATCAGCGCGCGGGCCGCGGGGCGATGGGCGGGCGCAGAGGGGGCGGTTCCGCCAATGGGCGCGGCGTGCGGCGCCGAGGGGGCGGGGCCGGCCCCGGGGGGCGGGGCCGCGGCTTCCAGAGAGTTCGGAGACGGCGGCGGAGCGGCGGCGGCGGTGAGTGGGGGGAGGGCGACCCTGAGACCCCCGATCCCCCCCGGGACCCCCCGATCCCACCCCCGGGGCCCCCACGGCGACCGCCCGGCCCCGCCCTGGCGGTGTCAGCGGCGGCCGCGGTGTCAGCGGCTCGCCGGGATACCCGGGAGGGGGAATCCGGGGTGACCCCCCGTCCCCCCAAAGTGCGCATCGGGTGGGGGTCTGGCCCCCCCTCCTTCCTCGGTGTGGGGCGTGGGTGTCATCGTGACTGGGGAGTGCGATGTCACCGTGTCACCCCCGGACACCCCCCGCCGCACGACCCCCGCCGGGAGGGGCCGCCAGACCGGGGGGTCCCGCGTTGGACCCGGCGGGTCGGACCCAGCCCCGGAGGGTCCCACACACAGCCCAGGGGGTCCCTTGTCCCGGCCCCGAGGGTCCCGGGGGATGGACCCAGCCCTGGGGGTCCCGACCTCGGCCACGAGAGGCGGGGGGAGACCCAGCCCGGTGTCGGTGCCGTTTATTTACCCGTGAGCGGGTCACGGGCGCTTCCCCCGCCCCCCCCCCACCCCGTGTCGCAAGATAAACACGTCCCCGCCCCACGCGGGGCTTATCGGCGGTGGCACATGGGTCGGGATGGGGGACACACACGTACACACACACGGGGCACCCCCGACACCGGCCTCGGGGTCCACAACTCCTAACGGGACCCCCGGCGGGGTCTGGCTGCCCCCGCGCCCGGGGAGGGGGATGTCACCCCCTCCAGACACCCCCTGACACCCCCCGACCCGCGGGATGCTGATGTGGAGAGGAGGAAACTGAGGCACGGCCGTGCAGGGAGGGGAATGAGGATCAAAGTTTTTGGGGGAGTCCTCACGGTGGGAAGGGGCTTCAGGGCATCCCCCTGGGGTGGCGACCGGCCTTGGGGTCTGCCCCTCCTTACAGGACCCCCGTGCTGGGTCTGGCTGTCACTTGGCTGTCACCTGGCTGTCACCTGGCTGTCACTCCCTGCCCCATGGAATGCCTGGGGAGGGGGGGAAACTGAGACGGGGCCGTGCAGGGAGGAGAATGGGGCTCAAAGCATTGTGAGGGAGGGTGTGCTGGGCAGGGGCAGGGATCCTGCCTTGGGCAAGGCTCTTAGGCAGGGTCAGGGTGTCCCGGGCTGGGCAGGGGGTCCTGGGCAGGGTCAGGGTGTCCCAGGCTGGGCAGGGCATCCCAGGCTGGGCAGGGGGTCCTGGGCAGGGTCAGGGTGTCCCAGGCTGGGCAGGGCATCCCAGGCTGGGCAGGGGGTCCCGTGCTCATGGCTCTGTCCCATCCCAGCACGTGAAGTCAAGGAAGATGGTGAAGGAGACGGGCTACTATGACCTGCTGGGCGTGCGGCCGGGCGCCAGCCTGGACGAGATCAAGCGGGCGTACCGGCGCCTGGCACTGCGCTACCACCCCGACAAGAACCCCAGCGAGGGCGAGCGGGTACGTGCAGCCCCCCGGCGCCCCCCGGCCAACCCCCCTCGGCCTCACCCGCCTCTCCCCCCCCCAGTTCAAGCAGATCTCCCAGGCCTACGAGGTGCTGTCGGACGCCCACAAACGGGCGCTGTACGACCGCGGCGGCGAGAGGGCCATGAAGGAGGGAGGCCTGGGCAGCCGCGGGGGCGGCGGCGGCTTCGGTTCCCCCATGGACATCTTCGACCTGTTCTTCGGAGGGGGAGTGAGGATGCGCAACCGGGCGGACAGGAGAGGTACGGGGACAAGGACCGAGGAGGCTGGTGCACAGCGTGGTGCTGGCTCAGAGTGTGACAGAGCCACTGGGACCCAGGGATGGGAGGGGACTGGTGCCCAGCACGGCACTGCCTTGGGGGATGAAGGTCCTGCCAGAACTCCTGGGCTGAGAGGGGCCTGGTACCCAATGTGGTGCTGGGTGGGGGATGAAGGACCTGATGGAACTCCAGGGTGGGAGGGGGTGCCCAGATGGGGGATGAAGAACCTGGTGGGACCCTGAGGTGGGAGGGGGCTGGTGCCCAGCATGGTGTTGGGTGGGGGATGAAGGACCTGACAGGACCCCGGGGTGGGAGGGGGCTGGCACCCAGGTACAGTGCGACAGTGGCTTGGGGGCTGACAGATAGCACCCAGCACAGTGCTGGCTCAGGGTGTGACAGACCCCATGGGACCCTGGAGTGGGAGTCCCAGCACAGCACTGGGTGGGGGATGAAGAACCTGACGGGACCCTGGGGTGGGAGGGGACCGGTGCCCAGGCACAGCGTGACACTGGCTCGGGGGGTGACAGCCCTGCTGGGACCCCCAGTGTGGGAGAGGGCTGGCACTGAGCACAGCACTGGGTGAGGCATGAAGCACCTGACAGGACCCAGGGGTGGGAGGGGGCTGGTGCTGGCTCAGGGGGCGTGAGGACCCCACAGGGATCCCTGGGCCGTCTCCCACCCCGCGGCGCGCAGCCAGACGCGGCTCCTCATCACCCTCATTACTTTCTCCACCTGCCCCCTCTTCAAAGGGCCCTTCCCTGTCCCTGTCCTGGCTTTCCCCCGCCGTCCCCGAGGCTGGGGCTGAGTCACTGGCAGGGCCCCGGGGGCGGCAGCAGGACGCGGGGCCGCCCCGGTGACTGTCCGGATGCCTCGGGCCTGGGTCACGGGGACAGGGCGACTCTCCAGGGCGCTTCTTGCTGAGGTGGCACGACTTAATAGAAGGGCAATTAGGAGGCCGAGGGAAGCGTCCTGGCAGCTCCGGCTGGAGCAGCTGCAGGGTGGCTGAGCGCCCTGGGGTGGGAGCCGTGCCCGGCCCACGCTGGGGATCAGGCACTGCCCCAGGGCGGCCGGCAGGATCCGGGCCTGGAGACGCCCAGCCTTGAGTAAAGCTGTAAAGCTGTAAAGCTGTCAGCGACCCTGTCACCATTCCTGAGGAAGGAGCGGGACTGGCTCTGGGAGGACCTGGGTGATGCTGAGTGGCCGTGGCATGGGGGGTGGCATGAGGCTGGTGCTGAGCTGGGTGCTGAGCCGGGCTCTCCCCTCCACTCAGGGAAGACAGTGGTGCACCAGCTCTCGGTGTCGCTGGAGGACCTGTACAACGGCTCCACGCGGAAACTCTCCCTGCAGAAGAACATCATCTGCCGCAAGTGCGGAGGTGAGCGAGGGGCTGCAGGGCCCCAGGACCCCCCGCCCCTCCAGCTGACCCCTGCCCCCCTCAACAAGGGGCTGGGGGCCACCCCAGCACCCCCCACCCCTTGGTCTGACCCCCTGCCCCCCTCGGCACAGGCTGTGGGGTCCGGGAGGGCGCCCAGAGGAGGTGCCCCAAGTGCCACGGCTCAGGGATGGAGGTTCGCATCCACCAGCTGGGGCCCAGCATGATCCAGCAGATCCAGACGGTGTGTTCCCAGTGCCAGGGCCAGGGCGAGTGGATCCGCCCGCGGGACTGCTGCCTCACCTGCAACGGCCGCAAGGTCATGCGGGAGAAGAAGATCCTCAGTGTCCACCTGGATAAAGGTGAGATGGGGCCGTGCGGGGAGTGGGGTCACCCCAGAGCTGCCCCCATGCCTTGACCCGTCTCCATATTCCCCACAGGAATGAAGGACGGGCAGAAAATCACCTTCCACGAGGAGGGGGACCAGGTGCCCGGCTTGGAGCCCGGGGACATCATCATCGTCCTGGACCAGAAGGAACACCCCGTTTTCCGGCGCAGCGGCGACGACCTGATCGTCAGGAGGGAGATCAGCCTGGCAGACGCCCTGTGCGGGTGCCGGCAGGTGATCCGCACCCTGGACAACCGCACCCTGCTCGTCTCCTCCCCGCCAGGTGAGGGAGGGGGGCTCGGGAGAGCTGGGGGAGGCCAGGAGCTGCCAGTGCAGCGGGATGACCCTCACCTCTGCCGCAGGTGATGTGATCCGGCCTGGGGACCTGAAGTGTGTCCCCAACGAAGGGATGCCCGTCTACAGGAGCCCGTTTCAGAAGGGAAAGCTCATCCTGCAGTTCGAGGTGGGCTGGAAGCCGGGTGGGAGTTGGCATCTCCCAACCTCTGGGCTTTCCTGTGTTGCCACCCCACACCTCACATCCCCCTCTCCGTCCCCAGGTGAAGTTCCCCGAGCCAGGCTGGCTCCCCGCCGACCGCCTGCGCCAGCTCCAGGCCTTCTTCCCGCCGCAGGAGGAGGTGATGGCCACGGAGGACACGGAGGAGGTGGAGCTCAGCGACTACACAGCGCACGGCGGGCCCGGCCGGCGGCCCTACACCGGCGAGGCCTATCACGAGGACGACTTCGAGGACGGGATGCGCCAGCACGTCCAGTGCCAGACCTCATAGCGCGGGTGGGGCGGAGCCCCCCGGGCACAGCCGGGGCAGGGGAGGGGACTCACGGAGCCGCCACGTTCAGGGATGTACATAGGTCGCCTTTCCGACAGCACTTCACCTCCCTCGCCCCCCCAGGAGCCGGGCAGGAGCCCCCCGACCCTGCCAGGGCGAGGCCCCCCTGCCCTGCCCTCCCGTCAGCCCAGCGCTGGTGGAGCTGCCACTGCCCACGGGCGGGGGATTGGGGGGGTTGAGGCTGGGTCCAGCTGCCAGCAGCCCCATGGATGGGGGGCTTGGGGCTGCAGGCACATCCCATGCTGGAAAAGGTCAGCCCTGGCCTGGGGAAGAGGAGGAGAGGGGGGTGCTTCTTGCCCCTTGCCTCAGTGTCCCCATCTGCTCCAGTGGGGCCAAGCTTATGCTGGAGCCGGTGTGGGGTGGAGGGGAACTGCCCAGCCCCCCCTGAACCCTCCCTCGGGGCCCCTGCCACTGCCCCATGGCCTCATCCAGCCCCATACCGTGGAGGGGCTGCTGCCCAGGCCCCCCCCGACCCCTTGCTTTGCCCGTTTCTTTTCTTGCTGGAGCCTGGCTCAGGCCCTGGGGCGCAGAGGGGGTGGCTCTTTTCTCTTTGCACAGGACAGGAGGGGGTGGTGGGGACTCGTCCCTTCCCTTTAATTTATTTTTGAAAGAATTTTAGAAGTTTTTCCTTTTTTTTTTTGGGGGGGGGGTGTGGGTGACTTTGTACTTGGCATTAAACGCGAATCCCAACTCGGCGTGTGGGGCTGTGTGTGGGGCAGAGTGTGGGGCAGCTGGAGCCCAGGGGTGGTGACTCTGCCCTGCTTTGATCCTGGGTGTGCCTCAGTTTCCCCATCCTTACACAGCAGGGTGGTTCCCTGTCCTGCCCCACCCCCGGGGGCTGTTCCAGGCTCCTCCTGCCTCGGGGAGGGATCCGTCCCCCTTCCTGTCCTGCCCAGGCCCTCCCACCCACCCCCACCAACCCTGCACCTCTACCTTCTCCCCCCTCAAGCCCCCTTATCCCCTGTCCCAAAACATTCCTGGTTCTTTGCATCCCCCCCAGCCCCTCATCCTGCCCTGTCACCACCCCCAGAGCCCCTTCTTCCAGACCCCCACCCCCTTGTTATCCCTGCAGACCCTCTGCATCATCTCAGCATCCCTGGAGCCCCCACGATGGAGGCAAACCCCCCCCAAATAGACTCAGCCCGTCCCCTTTTCAGCCCTGCACTCACCCCATGGCAGGTTCCAGCTGTGCCGTGGGGCAGAGCTGGGCTACAGAGCAGTTATGGGGACCAATCCCCCCCAAAAAAACCCCACTGGGGGCCAAGATGCACCCCACATCCCCCCATCCTCCACGTGGAGCTGCCAAGACTCCCCATCACAGTGGAAGAGGGGCAGAGCCCCCCAGCCCCCTGCCCAGGGGAACCGTGACCAGGATGGGCTGGGGGGGGAGACCCCCCCACCGCTGGAGCCCAGGAAAGCTGCGGCGCCAGATGCAGCTGGAGGGGGAGAGGAGGAGGAGGAGGAGAAGGAGGCGAGAACAATGCTGGCCGGCCGCCAGCCGAGGGGAGCGGGGCGGGGGGCTCCCGCACAGCCCCCAACCCCGGCGGGCGCAGGGAGGGGGTGAACCCGCGTAGGGGGTGATTGTCACCCCCCTCCTAGGGCTGGCTGCGTCCCCCCCCCCAGGGCTGACCATGCCTTGCTGAGCGGTGCCAGCGTCCTGAGCTGCCCTGAGCCGTGGGGACACCCCAGGGCATGAACTGAGACGGGGCCACCCCCGAGGGCAGGGTCACCTCCTGCCCGGCCGAGGGCAAGGCGCTGCTCCCTCCTCCCAGGGACAGAGCCCCCCGTGCCGTGTGCCAGAGCCCACCCCAGCGTGTGGCCTGGTGGCTGCAGCACCCCAGCCCTGCCCGGCGTGGGCCCCCCAAAGTTCCCCCAAGTGACACTGATATCCCCCTCACCCACCCAGAGACCCCCTCTCCAGGAGCGGGGGGGCTGAGGGGCCAAGACCCCCCCAAGCCTGGCACATCCCTGTCCCCAGGTCATCAGTCAGAGTGGGTACCCGGGGCGGGGGGGCTGGCACACAGCTGGGACCCCTCGGCACCATCCAGGGTGGGCTCCAGCCTGGGCAGCAGCCGGCCCAGAGGATGTGGGAATTGTCGGGGGGTGACACCGGCTCCGGGGGGGCACAGCCTGGCTGGGGTCATTCTCCGTCCCTTTCCAGCGCCGTGGGGCTGAGGGGGGTGCGGGGCGTTGTTCCTCCAGCTGAGCCCTGCTCCTCCATCCCCCACCCCCAGCATCCCGGCCCAGAGGAGGGGGGTGTCCCCCCCAAACCTGCCCGACAAGTCCTGTCCCCCTGCCCGGGCAGGGAGGGGCAGGAGCCAGCGCATCCCCCCCTTCGGGCGGAACGAAGCCCCCCCTTCGCTCCCTCTCGAAGGCTCCGGCACGGGGCGGAGGGGGGATGAAATGCTGTTCCCTCACACCCGGCCCAGCCTCTGCTTCCAGAGAACGCATGGAAAAATTCCGGGGTGAGGGGCCAGGGCCCCCCAGGGTCGGGCATTCATTCCCCGAGCACAGAGCGGGGAGGGGGCCGGGCCCCGCTTTGTCTCCGGAGATGAAAGGCGAGGGGCCAGCCCGGCCCCCTCCCCAGCCCGGGGGGGCAGCGGGGCCGCCCGGGGGCCAGCGGGGTCACAGGGGAGGATTAGTGCCGGATTAGAGGCGCCGGGGGCACCGACACCACCCACGCCGTGCCATGGGAGGGGAGGCACAGCCCCCAGAGCAGTTTTGGGGTCACTCGCGGCCCCTCCATCCCGGCCCCCAGCCCAGCCTCGCTCGGAGGAATTTGCTTTTGTTTCGGGAGCAGCCGCCTCGGCCGTGCTGCGGGGAGGGGGCACCTCCATCCCCTGCACCCCCAGCACCCGGGGGCAGGATGGGACCCCCAGGCCGCTGTGTGGGGGAGTGCGGGCAGCCAGACAACCCTCCCCATCCAGACGTGCCGCCCCAGCTCTCGGGGTCCCAGAGCCCCCCCATACTCCCCCCAGCCGGAGGCAAACCGGAGCCGTCCCCAGGGCAGCAGGGGAAAGAGGATATTCCTCCAACCGGGGAAAAGCCGTCGGAGCCGGCTGGTTTTCATTACCGGCTGCTCCTGCCCGGCCGTGGCTTTCCCGGGGTCTCCAGGGGGAGCAGCGGCCGGTTGGATGGAGATGGGGGGGGAGGCGAGTCCTGCGCCCACCCCCGGGAACAGCGCGGGGACAGTCGGGAGAGCCGGGACGCGGCCCTGGCAGCACTTTGGGAATGGCGGCGGGGGCGATGGGCGCCTGCCAAGTGTCCACCTGGAGATACCAGAGCCTTCCTCCCCCTCCTCCTCCTCCCCAGGGAAGGTGTAATTCCACCCTTCCCGCTGCTGGACGCGCTCCCGGGGGGAGCAGCATCACACCCCGGGCACGGGGGTGAAGCCAACCCTGAGTCCTGGCACCCTCCACTGCGTTCACCCCTCAGGGCCCTCCATCACCCCAAAGGCTGACTGGGACCCCGGTGCTGATGGGGGAAGTGGGGCAGTGCCCCCCACCTTCCCCACGGTGGTTCGGGGGCTGCCCTGGCTGAGGGGTCCTGGCCCACCCCGGGTGAGTCGGGCTGTGCTGGGCTTGGGGGGGTTCTGCACCTCAAACCCTGGGCAGGGCCCCCCTGCACCCCGACCCTCCCTGCACTGCCCCAGCTTAGCCCCGAGGACAGAGGCAGCCTGAGCCCCCCCATCCCGGGGTAATTAATGTCACCCCACACACAGCAATTAGTGGGCAGCACCTAACGAGAATCCCCGGGAAAGCCCTGGAGCCGCATCCCCGTGGGCAGCACCCACAGGTACCCTGGATCCTCCGGCCGAGCCGGGCTGGGGTCTCTCCTGCCTACCCCTCGTGCCGGTGCTGAGGCAGAGCCCAACACCCCATCCCCACGCTGCCCCACAGTCACCCCGCGGTCACCACCTGCTTCCCACGCCAGGATGTGCCAACCCGGCCACCGCCTCCGCCCCCGGCCCCTTGCGCAACGGCGGGGAGCAGATCCAGGGTGTGGGACCCGGGATGTGGGATTCGGGGTGCAGGATCCAGGGTGTGGGACCCGGGATGTGGGATTCGGGGTGCAGGATCCAGGGTGTGGGACCCGGGATGTGGGATTCGGGGTGCAGGATCCAGGGTGTGGGATCTGGGGTGCAGAATTGGGGGTGTGGGATCCAGAGTGTAGGATCTGGGATGTGGGATTTGGGGTGTGGTGCAGAATCCAGGGTGTGGGACCTGGAGTGCAGGATCTGGGGTGCAGGGTCCCGGGTGTGGGATCTGCAGGTTCCAGGGTGTGGGATTCAGGGTGCAGGACACAGGGTGTGGGATCTGGGCTGTGGTACCCAGAGTGTGGGATCTGAGGTGCAGGATCCAGGGTGTGGGATCCAGGGTGCGGGATCTGGGGTGAGGGATCTGTGCATGTGCCAGTGGGGCCGGGACAGGACAGGGACACCACAGGGGGGGTCATAGGACGTTTATTGAAAAAGGGGGGAGGTGACGCGGGGGGGTTGGACTCTGGGGGGGCTCGGACCTGGCACTGCCCCAACTGGGGGTACTGGTGTTCCCCTCTAGTACCATATTCACAAATAAATACTGGGGAGGGGGCACGGGGCAGGGCTGGGGGCTGCGGGAACCAACAGCAACCCGAACCCAAAGCAGTTCAAAGCAGCCCAAAGGCCAGGGAGGGGCCGCATTACCCCCCGCCGTGCCCCGGCACCTCGCCAGGCCCCGGGCGCTCCGTCCACAGCAGAGCGGGGCCAGAACAGGAGATTCTCCTGCTCTCGGAGAGCCCCCGCCCTGTGGAGGGGGGAGGAAAGCCGTGTGTGTCCCTCCAAAAAAAGGGGTTGGGCTGAGGTCCCCCCGCGGCTGGGGGGGGCGAGCGGAGGGGACTGAAGGGACACGGGGTGGGTCAGAGGGGCTGGGGGGGGCGGTGGGGGGGGTCAGTGGAGCAGGGGGTGTCACTCCCGGACGTAGACCCTGGTGCAGACAACGTCATCGGCCGTCATGGTCTGCAAGGAGAAGCAGGGTCACGGCACGGCCCCCTCTCCATCCCACCTCATCCCACCCCACGGGAATTTCACAGCATGCACTGGGGCGGCGCTGCCCCCGGCGGCCCCCCCCCTCTCCCCTCACCAGGATGAGCTCCCCGTCGTTGGTCATCTCCCGGGACCAGCCCGTCTTGGGCCCGTCGCCCTTGAGCAGCCGCTGCTCACAAACCATCTTGTTCTCGCTCTCCCACCTGGCCAAGCTCTGCAGGAGGGGAGAGGGTAACATTTGGAGGGGGGGCACCCAGCAGGACACCCCCCCACTGCACCAGAGCATCTGTCACTGCCCCTGAGGGAGGGACGGGGCCGTTTGCCCCTGCACCAGATGGGTGGCCGGGCTCATTTGTCACCTGGGGGGCGTGGGGAGGGGCTGGGGGCACAGGGAGGGGCTGGGGGTGGGGGGCACGGGTAGAGGACGGGGGCAGTGGAAGCAGACTGCCTTCACCATGTGTGTGGCTGTGTGTGCAAAAACACCCGTGTGTGCACAAACACGTGTGCACACGTGTGCACACAAAATGTGTGTGCACACATACATGGGCACACATACATGGGCACACATGTGAGGGCTCCTGCCCTGGCACAAAAGACACGTGTGTGTGTGTGTGTGTGTGTGTGTGCACACGTGTGCAACTGCACACACGCATCAAGTGAGAGCTCCTGCCCCCATGTGAGACACGTACACACAAATACACATGTATGTGCACACACACACGTGCGTGGGTGTGCACACGCACTCCTGGATGCCCACCAGAGCTGCTGCCCTCATGTAACACACGTGTGTGTGCATGACACGCATGCAGGCATGACTGTGCACACACATCCAACCGTGACACGCAAGGGAGAGCTCCTGCCCTCGTGCAAAGCGTGTGCACACACACTCACATGCACACGCTTGCACACACGTGCACACACACGGAACTGTGTGTTCTCTCTCATGTAACACGCGTGTGCGAGCGTGGTGTGTGCAGGCACGAGTGTGCACACACGTGCAGCGGTGCAGGCACACGTGTGGCAGGGCAGGGGAGAGCTGCTGCCCCGGCGCAAGGCACACGTGTGTGCACACACACACACGCAAACACACACGTGTGCGGGTGCCCACGCGCGCCCACCTTGCAGGGCCGCCCGTCCACCGTCTGCTCCTCGAACTCCTCGCCCACCCTGAAGCGGATCTCGGTGGTGCGCACGGGGGTCGAGGTGCGGATGTAGAAGCTCTCCCCGTCCTGCCGGATCTCCACCGCCGGCTTCGCCGCCGCCGCCACCGCGATCTTCCGCAGCATCATGTTCACGCCTGGGGAAGGGCACGGTGGCACCGAGCTCCCCCCTCCCCTCCCGCAGCGTCCCCCGGCGAGCTGCCCCTGCCCCGCGGAGGGACCGGAGCGGTTCGGTGCCCTCGGGGCGATGCGGGCCCCGCTGCCCCCCCGCCCCCGAGCCCGGGGTGAGCACGGGGGGGTCGCGGCCGCAGCCCCCGCGCTTGGCAGTGACACGTCCCGGGGCACCCCGAGCGCCGCAGGTGGCTCAAGGAGACCCGTGGGGGGACGGGCGAGCCCCCCCGGCCGCATCTGGGCCACATCTGGCTCTCGTTACCTGGCGGAGGCGGGGTGGGGGTGATCCCGGGGTTGGCGCCGGATGAGCCCGGGGGAAAGGACGGGGGTGACGGGGGCGAGGGCTCACCCAGCGCGGGGTGACGGCGGGGACAAGGGCCCCGGTCCAAGCTCTGCGCCTGGTGACCCGAGTGACCCCCCCCCGAGGGGTCCCACGTCCCCCCCGCAGCCCCCCCGCCAACCGCGGGGCAGCTGGGGCTTTGTCCCCGCTCCAAAGGCGGCTCATCCATCATGTCCTGGAGCCCCCGGCTGTCACGGGGGGAGCTGCTCTTTGGGGACATTGTTCCCGTGTCACCCTCCGGGTGGGCACCGGCCACACCCCCTGCGCCTCCCGAGAGGTCCCCGCACAAAGGGGCTCCCCAGGGACCGGGGGGACACGGAGGGTCCCAGTTCCCCCGTGGGGACACAGGGGGGATGTGGGTGCTCGGGGGGGCTCCAGGAGCTGAATCCTCACAAAGTGGGGAGGGACACGTCCCTGAGGGGTCCCCTCCATGGCCACGCCAAGACCCCACGGACACCCCCAGGTCCCTTCCCTCCCCCCGAGGCCTGACTCACACCGGGGGGTGCCCAAACCCTCGAGTGGGCGGACGCAGCCCCCCACATGATGCCCGCACAGGGGGGGAAGGAGAAACAACCCCCAAAGGGAGCAAAAACTAGGAGAGGGGGCATGATGCAGCCAGCCTGAGGGTCTGATACCCCCCCCAGACCCTCTGCCAGGGGTGTCTGGGGGTACCAGCCGGGGGGGTGAAGGGCAGGAGCCCCCTGATCCCGCCGTGGGAAAGGAAAAGGGCTCGGGGTGGGGAGGCGGGGGGGGGGGTTGGCGGATTTATTTTCCTGCTGAGGTTTCCCCGAGCCGGTTCCAGCAGCGGGGCCGGAGGGGGGGAGAAGGGGCGACGGGGGAACGGGAGTGAAACCCAAGAAAGTGATAATTATCCTGAAATATTCGTTACGTATCCCCTAACCTGGAAAATATTCTGCTCCGGCAGCTCCCCGGCTGGCGAGGAGCGGGTCAGGCGGAGGGGAGCAGTGCAGGGGCTGGATCTGATCCTGCCCAAATCCCCGGGGACCCCCAGAGCTTGTGAGCTTGTGCTCCCCCCAGTTCCACCCCCTGCGATGGGTCATGGCCCCCTCCCCAGCCCCGCTCCCCAGGGACACGACACCACCCGGGGGGGGGGCAAAGGACCCCGAGATGAGCCCTGCGAGGGTGGGACCCCAACCCAGCGGGGTCCTGCCTGGGCTGTTTTTGGGGACACGGCCGTGCCCCGGCTGCGTGTGGCAGGTGAGCCCCGAGGGTGCCTTTGGGGTGGGGGGTGGAGGGGCCGAAGGGGAGTGAAGGAGTTTGGAGGTGCCTTGGGGGCCCGCCAGGGTGGGGAAAGTGAGGCAGGCAGGAGGGGGGTCCTCGGGGGCCGTGTGGGACCCCTGGGGAGCGGGACGTGCTGCCCAGCCCCCCCGTGCCTCAGTTTCCCCAGCGGGGCACCAGCCCCGAGGGCTTTGTGAAAAAGGGGAGGAGGGGGCGTCCCCCGGCTCCGGGCCCTGTGACCCCCCGGGCCGGAGGAGGACTCGGAGGCGAGATGGGGGAAAGGCCCCCCCCGCCTCCCTTGCGCACCCCCACAGCCCGGGGGCGACCTGGGGGGACCCGGGGGGGAGAGCCGGGCTCACTCACCCAGCGCCTTCAGCAGTTCCTCGAAGTTTTCCGAGCTCTTCATCTTCCAGTTCCCAGAGAAGTTGGGCATCGCGGCTGCCGGGGGTGGGGGGCACCGGGAGGGGGGGCACAGGGAGGGGACTGAGGGGGAACCGAGGGGGGACTAAGCGGTTCGAGGGACCCGCCGCTCCCTCCGCACCGGCAACAGCACCGGCCCCGCCGCTCGCTCCCTCCGTCCGTCCGTCCCGTCCCGCCCGCGCCGCCGTTTTATCGCCGGGCTGGTCCCACCCCCCGGCCCCGGCCCCGGCCCCGGCGCGGGGGCTCCGCGCTCACCTGCGCGGGGAGACCCCGGAGGGAGCCCCCCGCCCCCATCTGCCCAGGGGGATGCGGGCGAGAGGCACCCCCTGGTCTACCTGTTCTCCCCCCCCGCTCCGAGGCTGCCTGTACCCCCCTAATCTCCCTGTACCCTCCCGGCTTGCTGCATCCCCCCGATCTGCCCGTTCAGCCCCCGAACTTCCCACATTGCCCCCCGAGCCGTTTATACCCCCCCAAGTTGCTGCACCCCCCCAAATCTGCCTGCACCCCCTTTGGAGCTGCCTGTACCCCCCTAATCCCTGTGCGCCGCCCTGGAACTGCCTGTATTCCAAATGTGCTGCACCTCCCCCGGAGCTGCTGCACCCCCCAACTCTGCCCCTACCCCTCCAAGCTGCCTGCACCCCCTAATCTCTGTGCATCCCCTCCACCCGGGCTGCCTGCACCCGCCAAAATCTGCCTGCACCCCCTGATCTCCGTGTGTTCCCCCACCCGAGCTGCCCACATCCCCCCAGAACTGCCTGTACCCCCAAAGCTTCCTGCACCCCCCACTGGAGCTCCCTGTGCCCCCAAACCTGCCTCCAACCCCCCAAGTGGCACAGCCTGGTGCACACCCCTGGAGACACAGCAGGAGCACACGCGTGTGCACAGGACACGTGTGTTTGCACAGGGGTGATGTTCTCACACACACGTGTGTGCAGGTGTTCGTGCTCACTCGTGCACACGTGTGGACACGAGTACATGCACAGGCCAGTGACTTGACATGATCACACACACACACACACACACACACACACACGTGTCTGTGCACACACGTGTGCGTGCAGGGCTGGGGGGGGCTGTGGCAGAGCCCGGGGGAGGGATTCACCCCTCGGGTGAACCCTCGGTCCCTCCCTGGTAACAAGCGCTGAGGGATTTCCCAAGGTTTCTCTCCCCTGGGAACCGCCGCGGGAAGGGGCAGGTTGTGCCGCGGGGCCGGTTCTGGGCAAGAAAAGCAAGAAATGGTGTTTCTGGTTCAGCAGCAGCAACTCTGGAATGGAAGGAGAGAGGTTTCTGCTCTGGATTGGGGTGAAAAGGCCCCAGCAGAGCCCCCGTCGCCTCTCTCCTCCGGGCCACATCCCCCCCGTGCCCCCAGAACCTCCGGCTCGGGCCGGCGAGCCAAGTCCCGGCTTGCCGCGTCCCTAATCCCCCGAAGAACAGGATTTCTCACCAGGCGCTGACATAACCTCACCTACAGCAGCGCCGGGGCCGTGCCAGAGGGGACAGGGACAGGGACAGGCAGAGCTGCAGGGGCTGGGGAAGGGGTGCGGGAGAAGGGTCACCCCAACCCCTTCACCCCAGGGGGGCAGGAGCTGCGTCCCCCCCATCCCGGAGTCACGGCAGGGGTGATGCTGCGTGTTTGCTTAAAGTTTAGGGAACGAAGGGAGAAAAAGAAGCCCCATTCCAAGAGCAGTGGGTGGAGGGGGCTGGGTGGGATCTGTCTGCAACCCCCTCTGGACACCCTCATCCCCCTCACCCCACGCTGGGCACCATGACCCAGTGGGGCTGTGAACGCCAGCCCCAGCAGCCCCACATCTGGAAGGGATTCTGCCGGGAAGGGCGGATAAAGCCTTCGCACTCCACCCTCCTCTCCCTCCCTCCCATCCCAGCAAAGCCCTGGGGTGGGCAGGCAAACCACTGGCCCCAAATAACCCCCCCGGAGCGCCAGTGACCCCCGGGAAGGACACGGATTCTCTGGGAGGCAGGCAGGGAGCCGCGTCCCAGCGCCTGGGCAGCAGCAGCTGGCTCGGCCTCTGGAAACATCCGGCAGCGGCCGCCGCCTGCGTCCCCCTTCCCGGCAAAAATCCTCAGAAACCGCAGAAATCCCGAGCGCAAACCACAGGGAGCTCCCCCAGCCCGGGCACGACTCCCTTCCTGCCCTGGCACCGCCGTGGGCCCCCTCCCCCAAACGCTGCCAGTGCCCCAGAGCCCCTCCTGGGAGGATGTGGCTGCTCGGGGATGTTCCCCCTCCATGGTGCCCGGGATCCACCCCGGGAGGGGTGACGTGTACCCACACCCTGCACAGAAGCCAAGGCCACCGGGGGCTCGTCCTGACGCCCCCCCCCATCAGCCTCTCACGATGTCGGGAGAGGGGACGAGGGGGCTCCAACGTGTGGGGCCGGGGGGTGAAGCCTGAGTGAGGGCAGGTCGCCCGTCGCCTCCACCCCAAGTCCCTGCAAATCCATCCCAGCTGGCGGGACACCCCCCTCCTCCTCCTCCTCCCCCCCCTCCGGCCACGGCCACGGCCGCTGCGGAAATGAAACACAGCTGGACGGCGCGACCGAGTCCGGCCCCGGCCCCGTGGCCGCCGGGACCCCCGGCTGTGGGGCAGGAGGGAGCCCACGTGCCCCAAGGCCTCTGCCTGTGCCCCCACAGCAGGACCCTGCCCTGGCCCAGGACCCTGAGCCAACCCCAGTCCCTGCCCAGGACCCTTCCTCAGTCCCAGGACCCTGAGCCAGCCCCCATCCCTGTCCAGGACCCTTCCTCAGTCCCAGGGCCCTGAGCCAACCCCAGTCCCTGCCCTGGCCCAGGACCTTGCCTGAGTCCCAGGATCTGGCCCCGGGACCCTTCCTCAGCTCTGAGACACTTCCCTGGCACAGGACCTTGCCTCAGATCCTGCCCCAGCCCTAGGACCCTTCCTCAATCCCAGCCCCTGCCCCAGCCCCAGGACTCTTCCTCAGCCCCAGGACCCTTCACTAGCCCCAAACCCTCCCCAGCCCCGGGAACCTTCCTCGGCCCCAGCACCTGCCCTAGCCCCAGGACTCTTCCTTAGCTCTGGGACCCTGCTCCTGCCCCCGTCTTGGCCCCATCCCCATCCGGAGGGACTCCAGGCTGGGATGCAAGCGAAGCCCCCAGGACTCCGAGCCGCATCCAGCGCCCGCTAAGGGCTGGGGGCCCGGCCGGCTGCTTCTCATTTCCAGGGCCATAAACCCCTTTAACGACCGGCCATTTATAACCGCTGTAAAGCCCCTAATCACCGCCAAACCCAGCCCAGACACAAAGGTTCCCGCCTGCTCCTCCCGCGCTCCCACCTTCCTTTGGATTTTGGGGCTCTGACGGCTTTCCCACCCCCACCCGGGCCGTAGGGACGGGTGTGCAAAGGCGGGAGCGGGAGGGAAGAGCCCCCATAAAACCCCGCAAACTCCCGACCCGTGGGATGCTCGGGCGTCCGCTCCCCGGCGCTGCGGGGGTGGGGACCCAAATCTGCGTATTTAACCCCAAATAAAGGTGGAAGGCCTCCCCACTGCGGCGTTCTGCCCCCCAAGACACCCCCCCCCGGGCTCTGCCGCCCCGAGCCAAGCGGAGCCACGTAAACACGAGGAAAGGCTGGAAAAAGTGACGCACGTCGGGGGCTCGGGGCCGCGTCCAGCCCGGCGCGGGCGGGGGGAGCCCCCAGGGCGGCTGCGGGCTCGGCCCCGGCCCCGCTCCCGGGGCTGCCGCGGCCCCTCCGGTACAACAGCACCGGAGACCCGCCGGCGGTTCAACCAGAAGAGGGGCTGCGGGAGGGGGGTCCCCAGAGCCGGGGAAGGGGCCAGCTCGTCCCCGGCGTGAGCAGGAGCCGGAGGAAGAGCCGGCGGGACGCAGATGTCGGCGGGTGGCGGGTGACGGCAGCGCCCCGGAGCCCGGTGAGGGACCCCCCCGCTCCCGCCCACCGAGGCCGGGGGCTCCTCCCCACTCCCCGCCGAAGGAAAGAGCTCGTTAATCACTTCTTTTTTAATTGGGATCTCGCACATAAACCTTTCAGTTCAAAGCAGCCTCCCGGCAGGGTCGGGCGCGTTCAGGGCACGGGCAGCCGCCGGTACTGGGGGCGTCTCCGGGGCAGCACGGGGGGCTCCGAAAGGTGGATGGGGGAGATGCTGCTCCCCGTGCCCGGGCTCGTCCCGGCCCCTTTCGCAACGAGGAAGGTGGCACTGTGGCACCGACGGGAGCGGCTCCGCAGCACAGCGGGCACTTCCCGGTGGGATCGGAGTCCCGCCCACTCCCACGCCTCGTTCCGGCGCCGGCAGAGGTAGTTTTTGGGAAGGGAAGGAGCCTGCTCCGTTCCCAAATCCCCCAGGGATGAGGGCTGCCCCAGATCGGGACCCCCCACAGGTCCCCGAGCTGTTCTGGGGGTGCAGGACCCAAGACCACCCTCTGGGAAGGCACCAGCCCAGGCTCTCCCCATGCCTCTGGGGAGGACAGAGCAGAACAGCAGCGTCACAAGGCACGTTGGGGGGCTCAGGGATGAGGGACATCACTCCTGGCCCTGTGACATTCATGGATGGAGCAGCTCCTCAGCACTCACGGCTCGTCCCAGGGCTCTGGGACCTCTGGGGGCAAGACCAGGCTCGTGGTGTCACTCTGGGCCCCCACTAGGGCACAGGACAGGCTGGGGACATCACTCCAGGCTCCCCCAGGGCACAGGACAGGCTGGGGACATCACTCCAGGCTCCCCCAGGGCACAGAACAGGCTGGGGACATCACTCCAGGCTCCCCCAGGGCACAGAACAGGCTGGGGACATCACTCCAGGCTCCCCCAGGGCACAGAACAGGCTGGGGACATCATTCCATGACCCCCTAAGGCATAAGAACTGGCTGGGGATGTCACTTTGGGCCTGCTCTGGATGCAGGACCAGGCTGGGGGCATCACTCTGGGCCCCCCTGGGTGGGGTGTCACTCCTGCTCCGGGTTCTGCCGCAGGTGCTGCTCCCACTCCTCCTCCACCACCTTGTAGAGCTCCATGGTGGCTCGGGCGTCCTCCACCGAGGAGTGGCCGCTGGTGCCCACCTGTGGGGACAGACACAGCGTGGGCACAGCTCCACATTTCAGGGGGAGCAGGCACAATCTGGGCTACAGGCAGAATTAGGGGAGTGCAGGCAGCTCGGGTAGGGGGATGCAGAAACATAAGGGGGTGTAGGCAACTGGGGGAGGTGCAGGAAGATTTAAGGGTGTGCAAGCAGAATTGGGGGAATACAGACAGAACCGGGATGCAGGGAGATCAGGGGCTACAGGCAGAATTAGGAGTACAGGCAGATTTGGGGATACAGACAGCTGTGGGGCAGTGCACGCAGCTCGGGTGAGGAGATGCACGGAGATTAGGGGGTGCAGGAGCTCTGGGGGGCTCCAGGTGGATTTAGGGGTGCAGGCAGCTCTGGCAGGGTGCAAGCAACTTGGGTGGGGAGATGCACAAAGATTAGGGGTGCAGGCAGCTCTGAGGGGCTGCATGCAGATTTAGGGGTACAGGCAGATTTGGGGGGATGCAGGGAGTTTGGGGGGGTACAGGTAGATTGGGCAGTACAGGCAGCTCTAGGGGAATACAGGGAATTTGGGGGGTACAGGGAGATTTAGGGGCACAGGCAGATTTAGGGGGATACAGGGAATTTGGGGGGGTATAGGCAGATTTGGGGGGATGTAGAGAGCTAGGGGAGGTACAGGCAAATTTGAGGTTGTAGGCAACTTGTGGGGGGGATGCATAGAGATTAAAGAAAAAAGAGCAGGAAAAAGCCCCCCTGAGGCTGCAGGGGTTGAGCTGAGGGTCCCCCCCCCCCCCACAGGCTGCCTTCCAGGCAAGGGGAAACTGAGGCACGGGACTGGCAGCAGCAGCTGAATTTGGGGTACCCTGAACATGAACCCAGGGATGTCCCCCCGTCCCACTGTCACCCTGCCGTGGCACAGGGGGTCCCCATCTCCCGGGGGGCTCTGGCAGCAGTACCTGGATGTCCTGGTTCAGCAGGGCCTTGGTGAGGCGCTTCAGGGACACGGCCACGTTCTCTGGGAAGCCTCCCCGGCGGTTCAGCAGCGGGATCCGGGCCGTGTCCCGGGTGAGGGCTTTGGGGTGGGAATACCGGAGCGCCTTGAAGTCGTTGTGGATGGCGTGGCCCACCACGACCTTCCCGGCCAGGATCCGCAGCACCTGCACGGGAGAGGGTGGGATGGGGGGGTTAAGACCCCTGGCAGTGCCCTCTGTGCTCCGTGGGAAGCGGCTGCCCCACAAGGACATAGAGCAGCCCCACTGCCAGGCTGAGTGGGAATGGCACTGTGGGGGCACAATCCTGGTGCTGCAGAGGGCAGCTCTGGACCCCCCACAGCCCCTGAGCTGCAGAGCTCGGCCCCCCACCCCAGCCCAGGAGCCCAGCCCACACCTCCAGCCCCATGACCCCCACCCTTGGCCCAGCGTCCCCCAGCCCACAAGACACAGAGCCCGGCCCTGCAGCCCCCCACCCCCAACTCCTACACAGCCCCCCACCCCAAGCCCACAATCCCTACCCTGCACTCTCCACTCCAGCTGGGCAGCCCCTCACCCCCAACCCCATAGCTCCCCACCCCTCAGCCCCCCACCCCACAACCTACAACCCTGGCCCCAGCCCCTGAGCTGCAGAACCCGACCCCACACCCCCGGCCCAGCATTCCCAACCCCTAGCCCCACGACCCCCCAGCCCTGGCCCTGCATCCCCCAGCCCATGAGACACAGAGCCCAGTCCTGCATCCCCCCACCCAGCCCCACACCCCTCACCCTGCAGCCCCTCCACTCCCACTGAGCCCCCCATCCCAGCCCTGGCCCCACATCCCTCACCCCCAGCTCTGCAGCCTGACACCCCCAGCCCCACTTCCCCCCCTCCCAACACTCCCAGCTCTGTGCCCCCAACCCCCCATTCCAGTCCCATCCTGCAACCTGCAGACCCTGGCCCTGCATCCCCCATCCCCATTTCCACCCCCCTCCACCCTCACAACCCCTACTCCCACTCCTGAGCCCCCCATCACAGCTCCAGCCCCACACTCCCACTCCTGAGCCCCTCCCCAACCCCCCATTCCAGTCCCCTCCCCTGACCTGCAGACCCCAGCCCCATTCCCACGCTGCCCCAGCCCCATTCCCACGCTGCCCCAGCCCCCCAGGCCGCCCCCCCGCCCACCTGCCGCTGTGCCTGGTGGAAGGGCACGGCTTTGTCCATGTGCTGCCGGCGGATGCCGCTCCAGCGGGTCCGGTAATCCACGATGGGCGCCTCGGGCCGCACGTACCGGTCGTACACAACGTCCCCGTCGTAGGACACGATGCTGCACCGGGCCAGGGCGCTGGTCCGGCCCCCGGGGCCCGTGCCCACCATCTCGCAGTCCATGGCCAGCAGCTTGGTGGGCGCCGGGGGGGCTCCGGCCACCGCCCCCCGACCCCTGCCCTTGGTCTTTGCGCGGCCGTTCTGGAGCGCCGAGGGGGCGCCGGTGGATTCGGGGGTGCCCCCGGCAGCCCCCCGCCCCTTCCCTTTGGTGTTAGAGGGAACGCCGGTCCCGGCAGAGCCGTTCTCTTTAGGGCACGACGGGGGGGGCTTCGCCGGGGTCCGCCGGGGCCCGCCCCGGTTCGGGGGGAGCTGCTTCTGCCGCAGGACCCCCCGGCGCTCCAGCTCCCGCCGCCGCCGCACGAAGCTCTGGTGCTTTCGGTTGCCCCGTTCCTTCTTGGGGCGGCGCTCGGGGGCGGCCAAGTCCACGTTGAGGATCAAATCCCCCATGGCGGGACCGGGGAAGCGGGACGGGGCAAGCGGGACGGGGCTGCTGCGGCGGGGGGAGGCGGCTCAGCGGCGGGGGAGCCGCGGCACCGGGGAGCCCCCGATACCCAGGACCCCCAACAGCGGCACTGGGGATCCCCAACACCCGGGACCCCCCACGCCCCAAGCACCGGCACCGGAGAGCCCTCGGCACCGGGAGACCCAACACCTGGACCGCCAAACACCGGCACCGGGAGACGCCTCGACACCGGGACTCGGCACCCCCGGCACCGGGGACTCCTGACACCCCAAGCAGCGATACCGGGGACCCCTCGGCACCCGGGACTCCTCGACGACCCCGAGCACGGACCGCGGGCCCCCCGGCCCCCCCTTTCCTCACCTCCGCGGCCCGGAACCGGAAGCTGGCGGGCGGCACGTGGCCGGCCCGTTACAGCAGTGACGTCATCGGGCCGCGCCGCGCCGGGAGCTCGGCCCGCGCCGGGCGGCGCGCGCGGGCGGCGGCGGCGGCTCCGTAACACCGCCCGCGCCTGCGTTACGTCACCGGTGACGTCGAAAGAGACGTTACAGCTCACCGGCGTTGGCCCGGGGGGGGGGTGTCGCGGCCGGCCCGGTGTCCCGGCCGGCCCGGGGAAGTCGCAGGTGCTCGAGGGCGAGCGGCGCCCCTGGGTGACGTCATGGCGTCGGGGAGGGGGCTGTCACAGCCGCGTGACGTCATGGGGGCGGAAGGGGGTTATTGCGTCCTCGCGTGACGTCACGGTCTGGTGACGTATTACGACCGCTGGACGTTGATGGGCACGGCCAGGGGGAGGTGGGGTGAGACCTGGGGTGATATCAGAGCCCCACAGGGACGCATCTTGCAGTGATGTCAGAGTGCCAGGGGACACGTCCCAGGGTGACGTCAGAGCCCCAAGGGTGACATCAGAGCTCCAGGGCTGACACCCCCTCCCGCTGCCACCCACAGGTGCTGCCATGGCAGCTGCTCCCCATCTCATCCTGCAGCCACCGGAGCACCCGGGGCAGCCGCTGGAGAACCCAAGGCAGCAGCAGGAGCACCCGGAGCAGCTGCCAGACCCGGAGCAGCAGCAGAAGCAGCAGCGGGATCACTTGGAGCAGCCACTGGAGCAGCGGCTGGATCACCCGGCGCAGACACTGGAGCACCGGAGCAACCTGGAGGAGTCACCCGAGCAGCGTCGAGCCGCTGACATCATCCACCTCCTGAGCCTCTACCGGCCCCTGATCGACGCCTTCGTCATTGTGAGTGTCCCCGCATCTCCCCTGGCCCCCCTCGGCCATGTCCCCCCAGCCGTGCCCCCCGCACTAAGCCCCCTCCCGCAGGATTTCTTCACCGAGCGGCTGTGGGCGCAGCTGCCCCCGGCCTGGCAGCCCGCCCTGGACAGTGCCACCCCCCAGCAGCTGGCCGGGCTCCTGGGGGGCCATGGTGGTCCTGGGGCCGCCTGGCCCCTGTCCCTGCTGGCCTTCGCCGCCGCCGCCCGGGCCCTCGCCTTCCCCCGGGGCTGCCCGTGGGGGACCCCGCACCAGAGCCCCCGCCTGCACCCGCTGCTGCGCCGCCACATCAAGCTCAAAAAGCAGCACGAGATCCAACGCCTTGGCAAGGTGGGTGCCCCCCCTGTCTCCCCTGCAAGCCTCCAGCTCCCCCCCAGCCCCACAACACCCCCTGTCCCCACAGCTGCTGCGGCGGCTGAGCCAGAGCACCGGCTGCCAGCGCGTGGTGGATGTCGGAGCGGGACAGGTGAGAGCAAGAGCACACGGTGGGGGGACACAGGGGGGCTCTGGGGGGATCCCCCCACCCCCTCTGAGCACGTGTCCACCCTCCCAGGGCCACCTCTCCCGCTTCCTGTCCTTCGGCCTCGGCCTGTCGGTCACGGCGGTGGAGAGTGACGGCCGCCTGGCCGGGGTGGCCAAGTGCTTTGACTGGGAGCTGCTGCGCGAGCTGCGGAAAACGGGGGCCTCGGGGCACGGGGGGCACCCCCGGCGCCGCCCAAACCACCCCGCGAGGCCCCTCACCCCCCGCGCCCCGCGCCACGTCCCCGGGCGCCTCGACCCCGCCGCTCCCTGGGGGGAATTCCTGCTGCCCCCCGACCCGCCGGGACCCGACCCCGCCGCCCAGAACCCGCTGGGGGGGCCGGGGGGCTCCGAGGACGGGGGGCCGGTGCTGGTGACGGGGCTCCACGCCTGCGGCGACCTCAGCCCCGCGCTGCTGCGCCACTTCGCCCGCAGCCCCGCCGTGGCCGCCGTGGCCTCCGTGGGCTGCTGCTACATGAAAGTGTCGACCGCCCCGCAGGCCCCTGGCTGCCCCCCGCCGGGGTACCCCCTGAGCGCCACGGTGGCGGCGCTGCCGGGCCACCAGCTGTCGTACCGGGCGCGGGAGGCCGCGTGCCACGCGCGGGAGGAGTACGAGGGGCGGCTGCGCAGCGGCGGCGCCCGCCTGTGCACCCACTGCTACCGCGCCGCCCTCGAGAGCCTCATCCAGGCCGCCGACCCTGCCAAGAGGCACCTGGGCCTGCAGGCGGGCAGGAACGCGCACGCCCTCGGCTTCCACCAGTGAGTTTGGGGAGGGGGGACCCCCTTCTGGGACCCTCCTGGCCCCCAGCGAATTTGGGGGAAAGGGACCCTCTTCTGGGACCCTTGTGATATTGGGGAGCAGGAGACCCCATTCTGCATCTCCTCCCAGGTCCCAGTGATTTTGGGGAGGGAGGACCCCTTTCTGTGACTCTCTTCAGGAGTTTGGGGAGGGGGGACACCCCTTTTTTTTAACCCTTCCTGGGGCCCTGTGAATCTGGGGAGGAGGGACCTTCTTTTTTGGGACCCTTCCTGGCCCCCAGTGATTTTGGGGAGGGGAAGACCTCTTCCTGGGACCCTTCTCATAAGTTTGGGGAGGGGGGACCCCCTTCTGGAACCCTTCATGGGCCCCTGTGAATTTGGGGAGGGGGACCCTCTTCTTCATCCCCTCCTGGCCCCCAGTGATTTTGGGGAAGGCAGATCCCCTTCTGGGACCCTCCTCCTGAGTCTGGGGAGGGGGGACCCCTTCCTGGGACCCTGCCAGCCCCCCATGTGACCGTCCCCCCCCCAGATACGCCCGCCTGGGGCTGCGCCTGGCAGGGCTGGACCCGTCGGGGGTCCCGCTGGACTCGGGGGCCGTGGAGGCCATGCTGGAGCAGCAGCACAAGGTGCTCGCGTTCTGCACCCTGAAGCAGCTCCTGGCGCCCGTCGTGGAGACCCTCGTGCTGCTCGACCGCCTGCTGTACCTGCGGGAGCGAGGTGGGCACGGCCGGGGGCTCCCCCTCCCCTCCTTCTCTTCAACCTTCTCTTCCTCTCTTCTTTTTAGCTCTCCCCTCTGCTCCCTTTCCTCTCTCCCAACCCTCCTTCTCCTCTTCCTGACCCTTCCTTTTCACTCTCCCGACCCTCTCTCCCGATCCCCCTTCTCTCCTGGCCCCCCTCTCTTCCCTCTCCTGACCCTCTTCCTCCTCTCTCCTGACCCTCTCTCTCTTCCATGCTCTCTTTCCTCGCTGACCCTCCCTCTCCTCATTCTGATCCTCTCCCCCAACCTTCTTTCCACCTTCCTTCTGCTCAACCCTCCCTCCCTCTCTTTCCTCTCTCCCAACCCTCCTTTTCCTCTCCACCCTCCTGATCCTCTCTCTCCTGATCCTCCTTCTCTTCTCTCCTGTTCCCTCTCTCCAGGCCCTCCCTCTCCTCTCTACCCTCTCCCGATCCTCTTCCTCCTCTCTCCTGGCCCTCTTTCTCCCAACCTTCCCTCCCTCTTCTCACTCCTGTCCTCTCTCCCAACCTTCTCTCTGATCCTCCCTCTTCCCTCTTTCCTCTCTGCCAGCTCTCCTCCTCTCCCCAACCTTCCCTCTCTTCTCTTCTGGTCCCTCTCTCCTCTTCTGGCCCTCTCTCTCCTCTCTCCTGACCTTCCTTCTCCTCTCTCCTGAACCTCTCCCTGCCAGTCCTCCTGATCTTTCCTCTCTCCCAACCCTCCCTCTCCTTGTCTCCTCTCTCCCAACCCCGCTTTCCTTCCTCTGGACCCTCATCCTCTCCTTTCTCGACCCTCTCTCTCCTTGCTCTGATCCTCTCTCACGACCCTCTCTCTGACACTCCCTCTGCTCTCCCCCAGGTTTCCACTGTGCCCTCGTGCCCCTCTTCAACCCCCTGTTCTCTCCACGGAACCTGGTGCTCGTGGCCGCGCGGACCCCGCTGGCCGCGGTGCTGGCCGAGGACAGCGAGGACGGGGACAGCAGCGAGGACGAGGACCCAGGGGGCTGAGAGCCCCTCGGGGAGAGCAGAGCCCCCCTGCCCCGGGCACAAACCACAATAAACCCGCGATTTTTACTGCCCAGGGCTGGGTGTGAGCGAGTTGGGGCTGCACCGAAAGCGCCGCGTGCCACAAACATGGAAAATCGAGGGGTGTGTTTATTGCAGAACCCAAGCCGAGGGGAAGTCTGCCCCCCCAGTTAATACCAGTAGGATTTCTTGGCCCGCCGTGTCTCCACAATGCCCATGGCATCCATGATCTCCTCCTCAAAGGTCTTCAGGGATGGCTTGTACGTCTTGGCCAGCGCGTCCTCCACTGACGTGTCCTTGGGGCCGTCTGTGCGGGCGAGGGGACAGCAGAGCTGAGCCCCCCGTGCCTTCCCCACATCCCCCAGGCCCTCTGCCGCCCCGCTCACCGATCCAGTTCTCGGGCACGATGCCATCCCGGCGTGGCTGCGGGGGCACGGGCAGGATGCGGCCGCTGCGCAGGGACACGCGGACGCGCTCGCCCTCCTCCGTGTACCTCCACTCCACCTCTGTGGGCTTCCTGCGGGCACACGGGCGGTGGGAGGGGGCAGAATGGCACGGGGGGGCCTCAGCGGGGTCTCCTCAGCCCCCCCACTGTTACCTGTCCTCAGGGTCCACCAGGCTGATCTGGTTGAGCAGCAGCGGCGCCTCGCTGGCGATGTAGGTCCCGGAGTACTTGGCCGTGCGGTTGATGTAACGGTAGTGCTGCGAGGGGATTTGGGGTCACCGACAGCCCGTGACCCCCCCAGCCTCCATAGCACCCCCTGAATCCCCCCCCAGCCTCACCGTGTTCAGCCCTTCCACCACGACCCAGTTCCGGGGGCGCACGACCTGGGTGACCCTCCCCTGCTTCCCTGCGTCCTTCCCGGTCAGCACCTGGACCTGTGGGGGGAGAGGGGGTACAGTTGGGACCCCCAGCCTGGCCACCAGCCTGGAGGGGGACCCTGGGGGGTAGGGGGAGACTCACCGTGTCCCCCCAGAACACCTTCCAGTCGTCCTCGGCGATGGGCTCCACGAAGACCTTGCGGCGGCGCTGCCCGGGGGGGTTGCGGAGCCGGGCGGCCGCGCTGTCGGGGGGCCACGTCCCGTGGCGGTACCCCGGGGGCAGCCGCGGCCGTGCCGCGCTCAGCAGGGCCGAGAGCCGCATGGTGCTGGGGGTCGGGGGGTCAGGGGGGGCCCTGTGACCCCCCGGGGACACCCCTCATGCTCCCGGGGGTGATGGGTGTGCGGGGCTGGGGGGCATGCAGGGTGATGCTGGAGCCCCCCGCCCCCCAAAGGGGAGCCAGGCCCTGGCAGAGCCCCCCCACAAAGAGGATCCAGGTGTCTGGTAGAGCAGCCCCCCCAAAGGGGATACGATGCCCAGCAGAGCCCCCACTACCCCCAAAGAGGACCCAGGGGTCCCGCAGGGGCACCTCCCACCCAAACGGGATTCTGAGGTCCCCCCATCCTTAAAAGGGGATCCAGGTATCCTGCAGAGTCCCCTCACGCCCCCCAAGGGGACTCAGGGATCCCACAGACCCCCCCGACCCCCCAGAGGGGACCCAAACCCCGGTGGGGCACTCCCAAAGGGGAGCCAGGACCCAGAAGACCCCCAAAGAGACCCAGGGATCCTGCAACGTTCCCTTTCACCCCTAAAAGGGGCCCGTAGATCCCTCCCTTACCCCCGGAAATGGCACCCAGGGGTCCCGCAGAGCCCCCCCCGCCCCCCAAGAGGACCCAGGGGTTCCGCAGGGCACCCCCCATTCAAAGGGGATTCTGCGATCCTGCACAGCCCCCCTCATCCCTAAAAGGGGATCCAGGGATCCCGCAGAGTCCCCCCACACCCCTCCAAAGGAGACCAAGGGATCTCAGAGACGCCTCCCCACCCCCAAAGATGACCCAGGAATCCCGCAGACCCTCCACCCCCCAAAGGGGACCCAAACCCCGGCGGAGCACCCCCTCGCTCCCCAAGGCCCCAGAAGACCCCCCTCCCTCACCCCCAAAGGGACCCCCAGGGATCCCGCGGAGCCCCCACCCCCAAAGCGTACCCGCAGAGTCGCCCACCCCCGGAAATGGCACCCAGGCGTCCGGCAGAGGCCCCCTGCCCACAGAGGGACCCAAGACCCTACAGAGCCCCCCCTACACCCCAAAAGAGCCCCACAGAGCCCCCAAAATAGTCCCGGGCCCCCTCCCCGCTCACCTGCGTGTCCCGCGCTCCGGGGGGGCGGAGCCTGGAGGGGGCGTGGCCGTGTGGTGTGGGCGTGGTCTGGCGCGGCCCAGGCCGGGCCGCAGGGGCCCGCCAGGGGGCGCTGCGGAGCCCGCGGGAGGGAGTGTGATGGCGCGGTGCACGCCGGGAGCTGCAGTCCTGCCGCGCTGCACGCCGGGAGCTGTAGTCCCGCCGCCCCCCCGATGTCCCCCTCGGTGTCCCCGGTCCCTGCGACCCCTTCCCCGAACCCCGCCGCGGCTCCCGCGGGGTCCCGGCCCGCCGAGCAGCGGCTGCCGGGAGCTGTAGTCCCGCCGGGGCTGGCGCTCGGCCACGGCTCCATTTTCTGCTGCTGCCCTGCCCGTCCCCCTGGGGCCGGTCCTTGGGGACACCAAGGGGTCCCCGCTGTCCCCTGCGTGGGGATCCGGGCACGGCCAAATCCTCCCCCCCGGTCTGGCCTCTCCCCACAGGGTTGTGTACGTGGAACAGGGCAGTGGTCATGGCCCTGAGCCTGCCAGAGCTCAAGGAATGTTTGGACAACACTCTCAGGCACATGGTGGGATTTTCAGTGTCCTGTGCAGGGCCAGGGGTTGGACTCGATGATCCCGATGGGTCCCTTCCAACTCAGGATATTCCATTACTCCAGAGGTCAAGGAGTGCTTGGATGTCAGGATTTTGGGATTGGGGAGATTTTGGGGTGTCCTGAGCAGGGCCAGGAGTTAGATGATCCTGATGGGTCCCTTCCAACTCAGGATGTTCCATTATTCTAGAGGTCAAGGAGTGCTTGGACATTGGGATTTTGGGATTTGGGAGGATTTTGGGGTGTCCTGTGCAGGGCCAGGACTCAATGATCCTTGTGGGTCCCTTCCAGCTTGGAATATTCCAGGACTCCATGGTTTCTATTTTATTAAACATCTCCCCTCTGAAACCTCCCCTGGCTCTTTCCCTTTCCCAGTCCCAAGTCCCAGCCCCTGCTCTCTCCCAAGAGCAGCCCCAGATCCATGTGCTCCAGCCCCACACCCCAGAGCTGCCAGAGCCCCTCTGGGCAGCCCAAAGGGTCCCCAAAACCACCCAAGGGGGTGGGCAGTGGCCGACCCAGGGCCCGGAAAGCGCTTTAAAAAGGCAAGAATCGCTTTTATTTCAAATCAACTGCTCAGCCCCGAGGAATCACTAATACAAAGCGTTGCACCCACGGCAGGGCGGGCACTCGGGGTCGGTACCGGGCTGCTCTGCATTCCTCCCTCTCTCTCTCTCTCTTTTTTTTTTCCTTTTTGTGTGGTTTGTTTGTTTTTTTTTTCTTTTTTTTCCTTTTGAAATTTCATTTTTGGGGTCGGTTTCTGCCGTCCAGGAGCTCCGGACACGACGAGCCGGCGAGGGCGACGCCGGGGCAGCACCCGGGAGCCAGCGGGGTAGGATCAGCTCTCTGGGGAAGCTGCTACAGGCTGTGGGGGCCAAGAACAGACCCGGGCACGCTGTCACACCCCACAGTGCCGGGCTGTCCCCCCAGGCCCAGGGCAGGCAGGAGGAGCCCGGCTGTGGGGCACAGGGATCACCACACCACCCTCACCTCTCCTTGTGGTCTCTGACCTCCACCTTGCCCTCCTGCTTGGCTTCGTTGGCGTCCGGCGCGTCGGCGGCGTCGCTGTTCTTCTCCCCTTCGCCCGGGTTGGCTTTGGGCTCCTCCTTGGGGGCCTCTTCGTTGTCCACCTTCTTCTCCCCTTCCTGCCCCTCCGCATCCTTGGGGCGTTTGGGGGAGTCCTGGGTGGGGGGAGAGCTCGGCTCAGCCCAGCCCCCCTCGCCCAGGTCCCCGTTGTCCCCAGTGTCCCCCCCTGCTACCTCCAAAGCATCTTCCGCTTTCCTCTTGATCCCAGCTTTCTCGTTCTTGTCCTTGGACTGCTCGTCGATCACCAGCTTCCCCTCCTCGTCGCTGCTGCCCTCGGCGTTGCCCTTCTTCTCCCCATCCCCATCCGGCTCCCGCTCGGCCGCCTCGGGGCAGCTCTTCTTCTGGGTGGGCTGGGGAGACACCGGGGGTTCACAGAGGGGACACAGGAAAGGGACTGGGGGGGGAAGGAGGTGCTGGGACCCTCCAGCTCGTGACCCACCTGGTAGCCGGAGGCTTTGACCGTGGGGTTGTTCTCGATCTCCCACAAACCTTCGCTGAACCCTTTCCGCTTGTTGGGTTTCCCGAACTTCTCCTTGCACTCCTCATAGGGGAAAAGGTCTTTGGGCCCCAGGAATGCCCTGTGCCAGGGGGTAAAAGCAGTGAGGGGGGGGCTCTCCCAAAGCCCCGGGGTCGCCCACCCCGTCAGCACCCCCTGGGCCCCGGCTCCCACTCACGTTTCGTGGGTCCCGAAAAAGAAGACTTGGTATTTATTGGAGGAGGATTTTACTGCAGCTTCTGGCATCTCATCAATCTGTGACAAAAAGGATGGGGTGAGAAGGGAGAGAAGAGCCCCCAGGGCTCCCCAGATCATCCCAGGACATCCCCCCAGCCTGGCGTCCCACCAACAGGCACAGCCTGGGGAGGGAGGAGAACACGATTCCTTGGGAATTCACCCACCAGCTGGCAATAGTGGCCAGTGGAACAAGTGGCTGTGCCCACCAGAGCGGGGTCACAGGGGTCCCCTTCTCCCACCCCCCCGTAAGCCCTTGTCTAGACCAGCTCGGACACACTCAGCAAATTCAGGCGCTGCCGGCAGTGCCAGCAGAGCCAGAGGCGTCACCTCCAGCCTGGGGCACAGGGATCGGGGTGCCCCAGGGGACACCGTCCTGCTACTGGGACCCCCCAGCCGAAACGGGGTCACCAGACAAGGGGACAGCCCGGCAAGGGCTGTGGGGTCAGTGGGCAGACGGTGCCAACCCCATGGGCAGGTGCTGCTCCACCGAGCGTGAATAATCCCGAGGCGCCAAGCGGGAAGGGAGCGAAAGCAACTCTGGCTGCTTTTTATAGCATCTAAAAATAACCCCCCCTGCAGCCAGCAGCCATAAATTCCCTGAGAAAGCCTCAAAGGGAGGTGGAAGGAGCCGAAGGAGGATGCATGTGGGGGTCTCGGGGCGGGCGCTGGCACGTCACCAGGCTGGAAGGTGCCAGTGCCAGTGCCCAGGGGTGCTGGGTCCCATTCCCAGCACTCTGCTGACTCATGGCACAACCTTTCCCAAGGCACCACGACCCCCCCGGCTCGCTGAGCCTCAGTTTCCCCAGCCAGCAGGGCCACAGTGCCGCAACAGGACTCTTGTCACTGGGGTTTCTCCCCTCTTCCTCCCAGCATGTCACCAACCCATCCCAAATGCAATGGAGGGCCGAGGTTTTCTTTGTTTCATTCCCAGACCTGGGAATGGAACCAACACGTGCCCCTTTCCCAAGGGGCAATGCTGGCACAGTCCCAGGGGCAGCTGGGCAGGAGACACTGGTGAGGGGCTCCCTGTGGGCACTGGGACACGGTGGATGGTTGGAGTGACATCCCATTCCAGGGTGGGATGTGCCTTTGTGCCATCCCCACCGCCCAAACAGGCATCCAGGCCATTCTGCACCCATCCTCTTGGATCCAGGTGTGTTTTGGGATTGGTGATGTGCCTCCACCCAGAGCCCCAGGGCCACCACCACCATCCTGCCCCAATGTCCCAATGCCCCCTGCTCCCCACAGGCACAGGAACATTCCAGGAGCAGGGGTGGTCCCTGGTGGTGCAAAGGTCAGTCTGGCCCTGGCAGCAGCCCCCAGCAGGACCCTGGCCCACGGTGGCAGCCGGGAGCAGCAGCTCCATCCCCGCGTGGCACCGACGGCGGTGGGGGGGGGAGGAGGAGGAGGAGGAGGAGGAGGAGGAGGAGGAGGAGAGGAGGAGGGAGGAGGATGGGAGGAGGAGGCGGAGGAGGAGGTGAGGAGGAGGAGGAGGAGGAGAGGAGGAGGAGGATGCGGAGGCGGAGGAGGAGGAGGAGGAGGAGGAGGAGGAGATGTGACTCAGAGGGGCAGCGGCCAGCCCAGCCCAGCCCCACCAAGAGATGCTGCTGCCCAGAGGCCTCACTCCTGCAGGTCGCTCCTGGGACAATGTGCCAAAGGCCCTGCCAGCCCCAAAGCTGAGGACACGGGCAGTGGAGCCCCTGGTGGTGCCGGGACCCCGCTGGAGACCCCCCGGCTGTGCCTTCCCCCAGCGAGTTTCCAAACCTTCCTCCCCAAGGAAAGGTGGCACACGGCGGGGACAGGGATGGCTGGCACATGGCACTGTGTCCCTGAGCCCACCAGTGCCCATCCCCAGGTCGGGAACTGTCCTTGGCTGAGGGCACAGGGCAGGGGAAAGCCGGGATCACCCCCGGCCTCTGGGATCCCCCCACAGCCTGTGCCCACCAACGTCAGCCCCTTATCAGCCCCTCCTGCACCCCAAGGGGACATGGTGGCTCTACACGGTGGCTCTATCTGTGACAGCAGGCAGGGACTGGGGCACAGGGACATGGGGGAGGCGAGTGACACCCCGGTGGGGACACCGATAGCACAGGCGGGCACGAACCCACCCAAAAACCCCGAGAGGACTCACGGTGCCCAGAGCACGTTGCCACAAGGGCCTTGGCTGTTTGGAAACCCCTCATCCCTCTGGAGCCTCCCCCCGGCTGCCCAAATTGCCACGCCATGGGGGCCCAGGGCTTGAGGCACCACGGATGTCTGTTTGTCTGTCCCAGTCACTCCCTGGACGGAGGCAGTGGGGGTGACAGGGCTGGGGTAAAGTCCACGGTGCCCATCGCTGTCCCCCCGCCAGCTCCTGCAAACGGCACCGGTGTCACAGCCAGGCCTGGCCCGGGGTTCTGTGTCCCAGGGGCTGGGGGGGCCGAAAACAAGAGGCTGAGACAGGTCCCCCGGGAGGGGAAGCTCTGGAGCGTGGCAGGGGAGGGACAGGCACGTCTGGACTCTGCCCCCAACCTCTGCACTTCACCTTTGCAACTGGTCCATGGAGCACGGCTGGATGCAGCCACCCTGCACTGGAAGCAGCCCCTCCCTGCCTCAGTTTCCCCACAGCAGGACAAGGCTGGAGCGAGGAGCTGGCTGTCAGGAAGGGGAATTAATGGAATTAACTCATGTGGGTCACACACAGCTGATGAAGCACGTGGGAGGGAGGGCCATGCACTGGGCTGGGGGCCTGTGGCATCCCCGAGTGCCACAGCTGCACCCATAACACCCTTCCCACGGCTCTCCTCAGCCCTGGGGCCATCGCTGGGCCCAGTCCCAGCACCATGCTGGGCACTGGGCATTGGGCAGCAAACTACCCAGAGTCTGCTCCAAACTACCCGGAGTCTGCTCCAAACTACCCGGAGTCTGCTCCAAACTACCCGGAGTCTGCTCCAAAGGGTCCGGCTGGCAGGATCCTGACCCCACCACACACCCAGCCACGGGAACAGGAGGTGTTGGGGGGGGCAAAATGCCAGGGTGCCAACCCCTGGGCTGGTGCTCTGCCCCTTGCTGTGCTCCCACACTGTCCCAAAGGGCTGTGCAGAGGAAGGGCTGCACATCCAGCATGGACGGGAAGCATCAAAGGGCAGGTGGAAGTGAGAGTCCTGCATCAAGGAACCCGTGGAGATGGGATGAGGGGAGGAGGGAGCCAGGGGCCCTCTTCCAGGTGCCGGTGACTCATCTCCCTGCTCTTGTGCCTCAGTTTCCCCCATTTAACGCTGCCTCTCTCAGGGAGAGGTTTCCACTGGAGGCGGGGGCTGAGCTGCTGGTGTTGGGAGACCATCCCCAGGGAATGGGCCAGGGGAATAACCCCCCTCCTTGCAGCGCCACCGGCTCTCCCCTCCATTTCTTCCCCGGCCGTATCTCTCTGCTCCAGCCACACCTGGTTGGAAACAAATATCCCAGCCAACGCCACGCGTGGCCGGGTAACGTTTCATCACAGCACCTCATTAGTCACGGGCAAACCCTGCCTGCTTCACCCGGGCCGATTAGTCACCGGGGGAGGGCTGTGCCCCCCAAATCCCCCTCGACGCAACCAGCACCCCCGGGGCTCAGCGAGGGCTGCCCAGGAGGGGGAAAACCTGCTCCCTGCCCGCCTGAGCAGCTCCTGCCATGATGGTGGGCAGGGAAACCAGTCTCTGGGTGCAGAGTGGGGCGTAAAACCCGAGTGGCCCCAGGCACATCGCAGGTCCCCGGGAGCTCAGCCCCGACCCGGCGTCACCCCCGGCAGGGGCATCTGTCAGAGGGGCTTTTTGGGGGCCGGGGCCGAACCCCGCGGGGATGGGATGGGTGGAGGAGGATGATGAGGCAGCAGGTCTGTGCTGGGGGCCCAGGGGAGCATCGCTCTTCCCCCCGGGAAGAGAAGCTGTGGTGGAAAAGCAGGCGGTGGTGGAAAAGCAGGCGGTGGTGGAAGCAGGCGGTGGTGGAAGCAGGCGGTGGTGGAAGCAGGCGCCGGGCTCCCAGGGATCCCTCTGGCTCCTCCTCGCAAAGCCGCTTTCAAATGCGCGTTGGGAGGCCAGTGCCAAATCCGAACGGCTCCCAACCCCCTCCCGGCCTCCCCGCCAGAACCCGACAAACCAAACAAAAGTTATTCAAACCCGGGAGGGGAAGGAGGAGGGGATGGGGGGGACAGGGGGGATCCTCGGCCTTTTAAAACCCACCGCACCGTTCCTCCCCTTTTCCGCTCAATTTGGGGTTTCCAGGCGGCCCCAGCGCCCTTTGCAGCAAGGCCGGGAGGGGAGGCGAGGGAGAGGGGGGGAAACACTCCAAGGAAATTTTAAACTGCATCATCAACCGCTTAAAAATAAACCAGCGCCGTGTCGTGTAGCCAGAGCTCCCCACGGCCCCCGGCCGAGGACTCAGCCCCCGACGGCTCCGGGCGAGTGCGGCCGAGGGGCTTCATCCCGAGGAGGGGTGCTGGGCTCATGGCACTGACACCCCCCCAGGCCCCGAGGGGCTCAGGGACCCCCACATCTGCACAGCGCCCACGGCCGTGGCCCCGGTGGGAGCCGGGGGGACCGCGGTGGGGACACTGGTGGGGACACTGGTGGGGACACTGGTGGGCACAGTGGCGGGGACAGCGGCGGGGGCCGCACGCGGCAGGGCCGGCACATGGTGGGTCCTCGACGTCCCCTCCCCCTTTCCCGTCCTAAGTCCTCAGTAATTATATCGATTTTCCAAAGCCAAACTCCCGGCGAGCGCTGGCACCTTCTCTGGCACCCGTGGCGAGAGGTAAGGCCACGCTGAGCCGGGGGCACACGGTCGGGGACCTGCGGCCAGGCCAGGCCGGGGGGGGGGTTTGGCTGAGCCCCGTCCCCCCCGTCCCCAATCCCGGTCTGCCCCAAATCAGCGGCGAAGCAGAACGGGAGCGACCCGTCCCCTCCCCGGGGTCTCGCAATGGAGCGGGAAGGGGGTCGTGGTGCGGCCCCCACGTGGAAAAGAGACCTCCCGGTACCAGGGGGTCACCCCGGGGGGGTCGCCCCGGGCTGGCCCAGCGTCGTGTCCCGGTGCACGATGCGGTCCCGGTCACCGACCGGCCCCGGGTGGGGGTGTCCCCGCTCCCACGCGGTGGCAGAAGCCACGCGGTCCCCACCCCTGACCCCCCCCGGGAGGGAAATGAATAAACAGCACAAAAGGGGCCCGGGGGGGAGCCCGGGACATTGTTTCCAACACATTAAATCCCTCCAAACCCAACGAAATGACCCGAAAGCGCCTCCCCAAACCCTCTGTACCGAGTAACCCCCGAGCCCGCCGGGCCCGGCCTTACATAAGGTGCCGGTAAAGTTGGATCCCCCGGTGGAAGCGGGGGCTGGGGAGGTGAAGCCTGACCCCAATGTGGGGCCCCCCCCTCTCCCGCCGTTACACGGGGGGAGCCTGACCCCGGTGCGCTCCCCCCCCGCCCCGGGGCACCGCGGCCGCCCGCGTTATGCAACGGGGAGCACCGAGGGGAGCACCGGGGGGGCTCCGGTGTGTCCCATCTCCCCCCCTCCCCCGTCCCCGGCTCCTTACCCTGGCAGGCCAGTGCGGGTAACCCTTCATCTTGGCGAAGACCAGGTCCCCGCATTTGTATTCCTTCTGCCGGTTGGACCGGGACATCTTGGCTGGCGGCTCCTCCCGGGACCGGGGGGGCGGGTGGGCGGGGGGGGGGGGAGGAGGGTGGTTGGGGTTGAAGTTTGGGCAGGCAAAACCGCGAGGGCAGGGATAGCCAACAAAAAAAAAAACAAAAAAAAAAAAGAAACAAACACTCCCTTAATCACGGGGTGGGGGGCGGGAGGCTGGGGGGGGGGGGGGCGGGAAGGCGGGGAGGCAGCGGCTGCTCTGCCCCCCCCGGCGCGGAGCCCGGGCGGGGGGCGGCGGCGGCCCCGGGGTCAGCGGCGGCGCGGCGCGGCGGCGGAGGGCCCGAGCCCCATGCGGTTGTTTGTGTTTGAAATTCAATTGCTCCCTCCCTCCGCCGCCACCCTCCCCCCCCTTTCCCTCTTCCCTTCCTCCTCCTCCTCCTCCTCCTCCTCCTCCTCCTCCCGGTGGATGCGCTCGGAGGTTCGTGCAGCGCTGCCTTGGGCGCGCAACACCCACCGCCCGCCCCCGGGGCCGCGTGTGCGAGGGGCGGGAACCCGGCCCCGAAAACACCCGAGAGCCGCCGGGAATGTCCCTCGGCCGCGGGTGGCACTGGGGGCCGGGGATGCTTCCAGGCCGGGGGGGTCACGAGGAGCGGGGACACGGCCCGGGGGGCACCCGGAGGGGACGCCCCGGCCGCGGGCGGGCCGTGGAAATGGAGGGGTCTGGCGTAAAATCGGTGTAAACCCGTGCAAAATCAATGCGAACAGTGCAAAAGCAATGTGAAACAGCGCAAAATCAATGTGAAACAGCGCAAAAGCAATGTGAAACAGCGCAAAATTAATGTGAAACAGCGCGAAATTGGTATAAACCCCTGCAAAAACTGGTGTGAAACCCCTGCAAAAACTGGTGTAAAACCGTGCAAAATCTATGTAAACCCGGTGTGAAACGGTGCAAAACTGGTGTAAACCTGTGTAAAATCAATGGAAAACAGTGCAAAATTGGTAGAAACTCGTGCAAAAACTGGTGTAAAACCGTGCAAAATCTATGTAAAACTGGTGTGAAACGGTGCAAAACTGGTGTGAAACGGTGCTAAACTGGTGCAAATCTGTGTAAAATCAATGAAAAACTACAAAATCGGTATAAACCCCTGCAAAAACTGGTGTGAAACCGTGCAAAATCTATGTAAATCCAGTGTGAAACAGTGCAAAACTGGTGTGAACCTGTGTAAAATCAATGGAAAACAGTGCAAAATTGGTAGAAACTCGTGCAAAAACTGGTGTAAACCCGTGCAAAATCTATGTAAAACAGTGCAAAATTGGTGTAAACCCATGCAAAATCAGTGTTAAATACTGCAAAATAGTGCAAAATCATGTTGAACAGTGCAAAACTGGTGTAAATTAATATAAAACTGATGTAAAATCATAAAACAGTGAAAAACTGGTGTAAAACAGTGCAAAAACAGCGCAAACCTGGTGTAAAATTACTTAAAACAGTGCAAAATTGGTGTAAAATTGCAAAAAACTGGTGTAAACCCATGTAAAACCTGTGCAAAACTGGTTCGCAACAGTGCAAAATGACACAAAACTGGTGTAAAACAGCACAAAACCAGTGTGAAACCATGTAAATCTGCAGAAACAGTGTAAAACTGTGCAAAACCAGTGTAAGACAGTGCAAACCCAGTGTAAAACATCAAAACAACAGTGCAAACCCATGTAAAACAGTGCAAAACTGGCATAAACCACTACAAAGCAGGTGTAAAATCATGTAAAACAGTGAAAAACTGGTGTAAAACAATGGAAAGTCATGTAAAAGTGTAAAAGTGGTGTAAAACTGGTGCAAAATAGTGCAAAAGCAGTGTAAAGAGTACAAAACTGGTGTAAACCCACATTTAACTGGTGCAAAACTGGTGTAAGACCACGTAAAACAGTGCAAAACTGGTCTAAACCCATGTATAACAGTGCAAAACTCTTATAAA